>NC_083405.1:139784919-140109919 GCF_020745735.1 Hemiscyllium ocellatum
ATCAAACCTCAACCTTCACAAACCTTGCAAAAATCACTGATCAATCCTGCAACATTGGAGTCTAACTCATTTAAACATATCACAAACAACAACGACCCCAACACTGATTTCTCTGGGTCTCTGCAGAACACAGTGCTAATTATTGTATTTATTTTCTATCTGCCTTGAACCCCTTGATTATTGTGTAATTTTGGAATGATATTAGTATCTTCCACTATGAAGACTGATATAAAGTATTTATTCACCACCTCTCCTCTTTATTATTTTCTAGCCTTGTTCACGAAGAGCCTCTGTCCATCTTAATATTTCTTGCAAGCTTACCCTTTCACGTTATTTTCTCCATTTATATTATTTTTGATTGTCTTTTGTTGTTTTTTAGAACTTTCCCAATCCTATGGATTACCATAAACCACTGAAAAATATGTTTTTTCTTTCAATCTTTAATTTTTTTGAGTGAACCATGGTTAGTTATCCCATTCCAATAATCCTTGTTCCTCACTGGAATCTCTCTGTGAGCCATGAACTATTTTCTTAAAAGTCTGCCATTATTTCTCAATCACCTTTGCTGCTAAACTCCTTTGCAATTCATTCTAGCCAGCTCTACCCTCATACTTATTTAGGTTTAGTACAGTTGTTTCTAACCCAATTCCTCTCTCTCAAACTGGGATGTAAATTCTACCACGTTATGGTTACTGTTTCCGAGGGGATCTTTTACTTGGAGACAATTTATTAAACGTGCATTATTACATGTCATCAGATTCCTAATTGGATTCACAGCATATTTTTCTTACGGGGTGGCATGGTGATTCAATGGTTAGCACTGCTACCTCACAGCACCAGGGACCTGGGTTCAATGCCAGCCTCGGGCGACTGTCTGTGTGGAGTTTGCACATTTTCCCTGTGTCTGTGTGGGTTTCCTCTGAGTGCTCCGGTTTCCTCCCAGAGTCCAAAGATGTGCAGGTCAAGTAGATTGGCATTGGGGAATATAGTGTTACAAGGATGGAGTAGAGGGTAGGTTAAGATGTAATGCTCTTCGAAGGGTCGGTATGGACTCAATGGGCCAAATGGCCTGCTTCCGCACTGTGGGATTCTATGATTCTCAGAAACTGTTCTAAATACACTGTATTAATTATTTCCTCGTTGCTTTCTCTGACTTTCCCAATCTACATGAAGATTAATGTCACCCACATATCAAATGCCCTTTGTCATATAAGACCATAAGACATAGGAGTGGAAGTAAGTCCATTCGGCCCATCGAGTCCACTCCGCCATTCAATCATGGCTGAGGGGCATTTCAACTACACTTATCCACATTCTCCCCGTAGCCCGTAATTCCTCGAGACAACAAGAATCTATCAATCTCTGCCTTGAAGACATTTAGTGTCCCGGCCTCCACTGCACTCTGTGGCAATGAATTCCACAGGCCCACCACTCTCTGGCTGAAGATATGTCTCCGCATTTCTGTTCTGAATTGACCCCCTCTAATTCTAAGGCTGTGTCCACAGGTCCTAGTCTCCTCGCCTAATAGAAACAATTTCCTAGCATCCACCCTTTCCAAGCCATGTATTATCTTGTAAGTTTCTATTAAGTCTCCCCTTAATCTTCTAAACTCCAATGAATACAATCCCAGGATCCTCAGCTGTTCCTCGTATGTTAGACCTACTATTCCAGGGATCATCCGTGTGAATCTCCGCTGGACACACTCCAGTGCCAGTATGTCCTTCCTGAGGTGTGGGGACCAAAACTAGACACAGTACTCCAAATGGGGCCTAACCAGAGCTTTATAAAGTCTCAGTAGCACAATGGTGCTTTTATATTCCAACCCTCTTGAGATAAATGACAACATTGCATTCGCTTTCTTAATCACAGACTCAACCTGCATGTTTACGTTCAGAGAATCCTTGACTAGCACTCCCAGATCCCTTTGTACTTTGGCTTTATGAATTTTCTCACCATTTAGAAAGTAGACCATGCTTGTATTCTTTTTCCCAAAGTGCAAGACCTCAGCCATTTCCTGGACCACTCTCCCAAACTCCCTAGATCCTTCTGCAGCCTCCCCACTTCCTCAGCACTACCTGCCTGTCCATCTAACTTTGTATCATCAGCAAACTTCGCTAGAATGCCCCCAGTCCCTTCATCCAGATCATTAATATATAACGTGAACAGCTGTGGCCCCAACACTGAACCCTGCGGGACACCACTTGTCACTGGCTGCCATTCCAAATAAGGACCTTTTATCCCAACTCTCTGCCTTCTGTCAGACAGCCAATCCTCAATCCATACCAGTAGCTCACCTCGAACACCATGGGCCCTCACCTTGCTCAGCAGCCTCCTGTGTGGTACCTTATCAAAGGCCTTTTGGAAGTCTAGATAGACCACATCCACTGGGTTTCCCTGGTCTAACCTACTTGTCACCTCTTCAAAGAATTCCAACAGGTTTGTCAGGCACGACCTCCCCTTACTAAATCCATGTTGACTTGTTCTAATCCGACTCTGCTCTTCCAAAAATTTAAAAACCTCATCCTTAATGATGGATTTTAGAATTTTACCAACAACCAAGGTTAGGCTATTTGGCCTATAATCTTCCATCTTTTGTCTTGATCCTTTCTTGAACAAGGGGGTTACAACAGCAATCTTCCAATCATCCAGGACTTTCCCTGACTCCAGTGACTTTTGAAAGATCTCAACCAATGCCTCTGCTATTTCCTCAGCCACTTCCCTCAGAACTCTAGGATGTAGCCCATCGGGGCCAGGAGATTTATCAATTTTAAGACCTTTTAGCTTTTCCAGCACTTTCTCTTTTGTAATGGCAACTATACTCAACTCAGCCCCCTGACTCCCTTAAATTGTTGGGATATTACTCATGTCTTCCACTGTGAAGACTGACGCAAAGTACTTATTAAGTTCTCCTGCTATTTCCTTATCTCCCATCACTAGACTTCCAGCGTCAGTTTGAAGTGGTCCAATGTCTACTTTTGCCTGTCATTTATGCCCTCATCACTTCCTGATTTACTCTCTGTCCCACCACATAACTACTGTTCCAAGGTCTGTCAAGTACTCCAAACTTCTGAGGAAGGGTCACTCCAGCTGAAATGTTAACTCTGATTTCTCGTACCACCCTCTGCATGAAAAAGTTACCTCTTAGATTCCTTTTATATCTTACCCCTCTCATCCTAAACCTATGCCTCTAGTCTGGACTCCCCGACCCCAGAGAAAAGTCTATGTCTATTTATCATATCCATGCCCCTCGTGATTTTATAAACCTTTATAGGTCACCCTTCAGCCTCCGACACTCCAGGGAAAACAGCCCCAGTCTATTCAATCTCACCTGATAGCTCAAATCCTCCAACCATGGCAACATCCTTATAAATCTTTTCTGGACACTATCAAGTTTCACAACATCCCTCTTTTAGGAAGGAGACCAGAACTGCACACAATATTCCAAAAGTGGCCTAATCAATGTCCTGTACAGCCGCAACATGACCTCCCAACTCCTGTACCCAATACTCTGACCAATAAAGGAAAGCATACCAAACGCCTTCTTCACTATCCTATCTACCTGCGACTCCAATTTCAAGGAGCTATGAACCTGCACTCCAAGGTCTCTTTGTTCAGCAACACTCCCTAGGACCTTACCATTAAGTGTATAAGTCCTGCTAAGATTTGCTTTTCCAAAATGCAGCACCTCATATTTATCTGAATTAAATTCCATCTGCCACTTCTCAGCCCATTGGCCCATCTGGTCCAGATCCGTTGTAATCTGAGGTAACATTTTTTGCTGTCCGCTATACCTCCAATTTTGGTGTCATCTACAAACTTAATAACATATAAATGATGAAAAGTAGTGGACCAATCCTTGTGACACACTAATGGTCACAGGCCCCCAGTCTGAAAAACAACCCTCCACCACCACCCTCTGTCTTCTACCTTTGAGCCAGTTCTGTATGCAAATGGCTAGTTCTCCCTGTATTCCATGAGATCTAATCTTGATAACCAGTCTCTCATGGAGAACCTTATTGAACGCCTTACTGAAGTCCATATAGATCATGTCCACTGCTCTGCCCTCATCAATTCTTTTGTTACTTCTTCAAAAATTAAATCAAGTTTGTGAGACATGATTTCCCACACACAAAGCCATGCTGGCTATCTCTAATCAGTCCTTGCCTTTCCACATACATGTACATCCTGTCCCTCAGGATTCCCTCCAACAACTTGCCCACCAACGACATCAGGCTCACTGGTCTATAGTTCCCTGGCTTGTCGTTACCACCTTTATGAAACAGTGGCACCACATTAGCCAACCTCTGGTCTGTGACTATTGATAATACAAATATCTCAGTAAGAGACCCCGCAATTACTTCCCTAGCTTCCCACAGAGTTCTAGGGTACATCTGATCAGGTCCTTGGGGTTTATTCACGTTTATGCATTTCAAGACATCCAGCACTTCCTCCTCTGTAATATGGACATTTTTCAAGATGTCATCATCTACTTCCCCACATTCTATATCTTCCATAGTCTTTTCCACAGTAAACACTGATGCAAAATAGTCTTTTAGTATTTCCCCCATCTCCTGCGGCTTCCCAAAAAGGCCGCCTTGCTGATCTTTTAGGGGCCCTATTCGCTCCCGAGTTACCCTTTTGTCCTTAATGTATTTATAAAAGCCCTTTGGATTCCCCTTAACTCTATTTGCCATAGCTATCTCATGTCCCCTTTTTGCCTTCTTAAGTATACTCCTATTATCTTTATACTCTTCCAAGGATTCATTGTATCTCCCCCGAGTTTACCTGACACATGCTTCCTTATTTTTCTTAACCAAAATTTCTCGAGTCATCCAGCATTCTCTATACCTACCAAGCTTTCCTTTAACCCGAACTGGAATATCCAGTCTCTGGATTTTCATTATCTCATTTCTGAAGGTTTCCCATTTTCCAGCCATCCCTTTACCTGTGAACATCTGCGCCCAATCAGCTTTTGAACGTTCTTGGAGAAAGTGAGGACTGCAGATGCTGGAGATCAGAGTCGAGAGTGTGGTGCTGGAAAAGCACAGCTAGTCAGGCAGCATCTGAGGTGCAGGAGAGTCAATGTTTGAACATAAACCCTTCATCAGGAAAGTTCTTGCCGAATACCGTCAAAATTAGCCTTCCTCCAATTTAGAGCTTCAAATTTTAGATCCAGTCTATCCTTTACCATCACTATTTTAAAACTAATAGAATTATGGTCTCTGGCCCCAAAGTTGACTCTCCTGCTCCTCAGATGCTGCCTGACCGGCTGTGCTTTTCCAGCACCACACTCTTCAACTCTGATCTCCAGCATCTGCAGTCCTCACTTTCTCCAAAGTGCTCCCCCACTGACACCTCAGTCACCTGCCCTGCCTTATTTTTCAAGAGTAGGTCAAGTTTTGCACCTTCTCTAGTAGGTACATCCACAAACTGAATCAGAAAATTTTCTTGCACACACTTAACAAATTCCTCTCCATCTAAACCGTTAACACTATGACAGTCCCAGTCTGTTTGGAAAGTTAAAATCCTCCATCATAACCACCCTATTATTCTTAAAGATAAGTGAGATCTCCTTCCAAATTTGTTTCTCAATTTCCTGCTGACTATTAGGAGGTCTAAAATACAATCCCAATAAGGTGGTCATCCCTTTCTTATTTCTCAGTTCCACCCAAATAACTTCCCTGGATGTATTTCCGGGAATATGCTCCCTCAGTACAGCTGTAATACTATCCTGTGTCAAAGTGCCACTCCCCCTTTCTCTCTGACCACCTCCCATCCCCCCACCTCACCCTTTCCATCCTTTCTTATAGCATTTGTATCCTGAAACATGAGGCTGCCAGTCCTGCCCATCCCTGAGCCATGTTTCTGTAATTGCTATGATATCCCAGTCCCATCTTCCTAACCATGCCCTGAGTTCATCTGCCTTCCCTGTTAGGCCTCTTGTGTTGAAGTAAATGCGGTTTAATTTATCATTCCTACCTTGTTCTCTGCTTTGTCTCTGCCTGCCCTGACTGTTTAACTCGCCTTTGTTCTCAACTGTACCAGTCTCAGATTGATCTCTTTCCTCACTATCTCCCTGGGTCGCACCTCCCACCTTACTAGTTTAAATCCTCCAAACAGCATTAGCAAATCTCCCTGCTAGTATATTAGTCCCCTTCCAATTTAGGTGCAATCTGTTCTCCTTGTACGGGTCACTTCTTGCCCAGAAGAGATTCCAATGATCCAAAAATGTGAATCCTTCTCCCATACACCAGCTCCTCAGCCATGCATTCATCTGCTCTATCCTCACTAGCTCGTACCACCGGGAGAATACCAGATATTACTACTCTCGAGGACCTCCTTTTTAAATTCCTGTCTAACTTTCTCTATTCTCCCTTCAAAAATCTCATCGTTTTCCCTTCCTATGTTGTTGGTTCCAAGGTGTACAATGACCTCCTGCTGGGCCCTCTCCCTTTTGAGAATATTCTGCACCCTCTCTGAGATATTCTTGATCCTGGCACTAGGGAGGTAACACACCATTCGGATTTTTCACTGCTGGCCACAGAAATGTTTGTCTGTGCCTCTGACTAGTGGGTCCCCTAACATAATCGCTTGGAACCCGACATACCCCTCGTTGCATTAGAGCCAGGGGTGGGAGAAAGTAGCATAGAGTATAATAGGTGAGTGGGGGAGGGGATGAAGGTGATAGGTCAGGGAGGAGAGGGTGGAGTGGATAGGTGGAAAAGGAGCTAGGCAGGTCGGACAAGTCCAGACAAGTCATGGGGACAGTGCTGAGCTGGAAGTTTGGAACTGGGGTGAGGTGGGGGAAGGGGAAATGAGGAAACTGTTGAAGTCTATATTGATGCCCTGGGGTTGAAGTGTTCCGAGACGGAAGATGAGGCATTCTTCCTCCAGGCGTCTGGTGGTGAGGGAGTGGCGGTGAAGGAGGCCCAGGAACTCCATGTCCTCGAGAGAGTGGGAGGGGGAGTTGAAATGTTGGGCCACGGGGTGGTGTGGTTGATTGGTGCGGGTGTCCCGGAGATGTTCCCTAAAGCGCTCTGCTAGGGGGTGCCCAGTCTCCCCAATGTAGAGGAGACCGCATCGGGAGCAATGGATACAATAAATAATATTAGTGGATGTGCAGGTAAAACTTCGATGGATATGGAAGGCTCCTTTAGGGCCTTGGATGGAGGTGAGGGAGGAGGTGTGGGCGCAGGTTTTGCACTACCTGCCCACTCCTCCTACTTTTCCTGGAGTTAACCTATATATGCGACTGTATCTGCAGCTTTTCTCCCTTCCTATAACTGCCATCTATCACTTCCCCTTGCTCTTGTAAATTCCTCATTGCCTCTACCTGTTACTCCAACCGATCCATGCAATCTGCTAGGATTTGCAACCAAAGTCAATTCCTGCAGATATGCTCATCAGTAACATGGAAACTCTCCCTAAACTCCAACTTCTGAAGAGCATATCACTTTATTGAAGGCCGTCTTTGCCCCTTGACAATCTGCAGACTCAGAAAATAGCACCGTCTTTTTGCTCTAAAAAACAGTGCCCCAGGTTAGTACTTGTGGTTTATATTTTTAAAATTCATCAAGAGGCAGATTTCAATAAAACATTTAATCAAGAAAGAAACCACTCTACTCACTACTGCAGACTTACAGCAATGTTATGTGTTAAAAAGTATGCACTTATCTGTTCCTGTGCTGCGAGCTCTCCCACACAGGTTCCTCCAAGGTCAGCTGTGAATTTCACTGTTTATTAATTTTTCCTAGATGCATCCCAATGTCCAAAGATAAATGAACTCAAACTACAGAGGCAGTAACTGTGCAGGTTCACTGTTGTGTCAGTTAGCAGTGTAGGTTTCTTTCTCTCTCTCCCTCACTGACCATGTGGTTGCTGTCTTCTGTCTGTCTTTCTCCCTTTTAAAAGTGCCGTTGTTTTGACTTATTTCCCCAAAGTTCCAAAGCAATGCAACAACATCTGAAACAGGAATTTGCTGCTCCGGGATTTCGAGGAAATCACCTCCAACACCTCAAAAAAGGAGCAGCTCTTACAGCCAGAATTTTTTCCCATTTTCTAGCAATTTGTATTTCTGTTTCTGATTTGACAGCATCTGCAGTTCTTTCAGTTTTTACTCTCAACATAAAATTTTTTATTGGGGAAAATGCTAAAGTCTATTATAAATGATACAATAACAGAGCATTTAGAAATATATAATACTATCAAACAGAATCAACATGGCTTCATGAAAGGAAAATATAGCCTGACAAATTTAATAGAATGTTTTGAGAAGATAACAAGTGACATAGTTAAAGGTGAAGCAGTGGATGAAGTATACTTGGATTTTCAGAAGGTGTTTGATAAAATGCCACACATTAGGCTCTTTACCAAGAGACGAACCCATGGCGTTAGGGTTAGTATGTTATTGTGGAGACAGTGGTTCTGTTCGCCGAGCTGGAAGTTTTTGTTGCAAACGTTTCGTCCCCTGGCTAGGAGACATCATCAGTGCTCTGGAGCCTCCTGCGAAGCGCTTCTTTGATGTTTCTTCCGGTATTTATAGTGGTCTGTCCTTGCCGCTTCCGGGTGTCAGTTTCAGCTGTCCGCTGTAGTGATTGGTATATTGGGTTCAGGTCGATGTGTCTGTTGATGGAGTTTGTGGATGAATGCCATGCCTCTAGGAATTCCCTGGCTGTTCTCTGTCTGGCTTGCCCTATGGTAGTAGTGTTTTCCCAGTCGAATTCATGTTGCTTGTTGTCTGAGTGTGTGGCTACTAGGGATAGCTGGTCGTGTCGTTTCGTGGCTAGTTGGTGTTCATGTATGCGGATTGTTAGCTGTCTTCCTGTTTGTCCTATATAGTGTTTTGTGCAGTCCTTGCATGGTATTTTATAAACTACATTAGTTTTGCTCATGTTGGGTATTGGCTCCTTTGTTCTAGTAAGTTGTTGTCTGAGCGTGGCTGTTGGTTTGTGTGCCGTTATGAGTCCTAAGGGTCGCAGTAGTCTGGCTGTCAGTTCTGAAACGCTCCTGATGTATGGTAGAGTGGCTAGTCCTTTTGGTTGTGGCATGTCCTCGTTCCGTGGTCTATCTCTTAGGCATCTGTTGATAAAGTTGAGCGGGTATCCGTTTTTGGCGAATACCTTGTATAGGTGTTCCTCTTCCTCTTTTCGCAGTTCTGGTGTACTGCAGTGTGTTGTAGCTCTTTTGAATAGTGTCCTGATGCAGCTTCGTTTGTGTGTGTTGGGGTGGTTACTTTCATAGTTTAGGACTTGGTCTGTGTGTGTTGTTTTCCTGTGTACCCTTGTGGTGAAGACCCGTAGTGCTCTTTGATGGGGTGTTACATGGTTTTGACCCAGTGACAGCGAAGGGATGGCAATACATTTCCAAGTCAAGATGGTGAATGGCTTGGAGGGGAACATGCAAGGGATGGTGTTCCCATGTACCTGCTGCCCTTGTCCTTTTAGATGAAAGTGTTTGTTGGTTTGGAAGATGCAGTTTGTGGATCTTTGGTGAATTTTTGCAGTGCACCTTGTAGATGGTATACCTTTCAAATTTTGACTGAGTTCACCCCACCAGACCATGAATTGTCAAAAACAGAAATTGCTGAAAAAGCTCAGCAGGTCTGGCAGCATCTGCAGAGAGAAATCAGAGTTAATCTGAGGTAGGGTTGCTGGACCTGAAGATTTAATTCTGATTTCTCTGCACTGATGCTGCTAAACCTGCTGAGCTTTAACAACAATTTTTATCTCCAACTTACAGCATCCGCAGTTTTTTTGATTTTTGTCAGTATCTGACATCTCCTGTTTCAACTACATCATTCTCAGCTGATACTCTCTGTATTTTTCTCTCATTTACCTTCCTTTTCTTTCCTCTTGCATTTCCAAATCTAGTTTCCTCCATTTCCATTTTCTGTTTTCCTAATTACGTCTCAGATTCCTCCTCGTACTCTGCCATCATTAGTTTGTTCCTTCTCTTCTTACAGTCAAGTTGCTTTAATTATCACCAAGTGTCAGATCTGGAAATTCAATCTGCCATCTTTGAAAAAGAGATTTTAGTTGTTATATGGTCTTGTGAAAGAATTTCTGACTAAATCCTGGGCCTCAGCTTGTAAAGGGTCTGATGAAAGACCTGGTTCCAATCGATCTGTTTGGGGTTTCATGGTCCCAATGGATGGGAGCCACAGTTGGCAGCATCAGTGAATGGTGGGACCTTAATGGCAGCCTCCTGTTAGCTGGATAGCCCTTAGTCAGGATCTTCTGCAGTGATTGCCAAATGCAGACCATGGAATGGGAAGACTTGTTCTAGGATTGTCCTGGTTCAATGGTGGCTTCAAACTCCGCACTTGTCTCTCTCTCTCTCTCTGGTTTGAAGCCCTGTACCAGGGCTCTCCCTGTGGTTTGGAGCTCCATGCCAGGGCAATCCTTGTGGAAAGGAGCTCCATGACAGGTCTTCACATTGTTTGGAGCTCCGCGCCAGGTCTCCCTGTGGGTTGGAGCTCCATGCCAGGTCTCCCTGTGGGTTGGAGCTCCGTGCTGGGCCCCTCTTTGTGTTGGCACTCCACACTGGGCCATTCACGTGAGATGTCAGTGATTCAGGGACCCTTTTTGTGTGTTCCGCACAGGACCCCTCTCTGTGGTGGAGTTCCGCATTGAGGCCCCTCCCTGTGGTGGAGCTCTGCGCTGGCCCCCCTCCCTGTGGTGGAGCTCCATGCTGGGCCCCCTCCCTGCGGTTGAGCTCGGTGCTGGGCCCCCTCCCTGTGGCGGAGCTCCACGCTGGGGCTCCTCGCTGTGGCAGAGCTCCGCGCTGGGGCCTCTCCCTGTGACGGACCTCTGCGATGGGGCCCCTCCCTGTGATGGAGCTCCGCGATGGGGCCCCTCCCTGTGATGGAGCTCTGCGATGGGGCCCCTCCCTGTGGCAGAGCTCCGCGCTGGCCCCCCTCCCTGTGGTGGAGATCAATGCTGGGTCCCCTCCGTGTGGTGGAGCTCGGTGCTGGGCCCCCTCCCTGTGGTGGAGCTCCACGCTGGGCCCCCTCCCTGTGGCGGAGCTCCACGCTGGGGCTCCTCACTGTGGCAGAGCTCCGCGCTGGGGCCTCTCCCTGTGGCGGAGCTCCTCGCTGGGGCCCCTCCCTGTGGTGGAGCTCCTCGCTGGGGCCTCTTCCTGTGACGGAGCTCCGCGCTGGGGCTCCTCCCTGTGGCGGAGCTCCGCGCTGGGGCTCCTCCCTGTGGCGGAGCTCCGCACTGGGGCTCCTCCCTGTGGCAGAGCTCCGCGCTGGACCTCTCTCTAATGGGGGATGCTGAGTCCGCGGGACATGGCGCTGCCGCTCCGGGTTTATGTCTTTCTCGGAATCTGCAGCTCCCCAGCTGCACCCAGTCACTCAGTAAGTGACTTCACCCCCTCACCCCCTCACCCTCCCATCCTCACCCTGCCTCACCCCCAATCCCCTTACCCTCCTCCTCATTCACTCCCTCCCTCTCTCCATCACTTCAGTATCATTGGTCAGACACACACTTTCCAGGATTATTTTCATTAACTCTGTTGATGGGCTCCTCCGACAGATCTCTCACCAACAGATCTCTCACCAACAGATCTCTCACTAACAGATCCTCACCAACAGATCCTCACTAACAGATCCTCACCAACAGATCCTCACCAACAGATCTCTCACCAACAGATCTCTCACTAACAGATCCTCACCAACAGATCCTCACCAACAGATCTCTCACCAACAGATCCTCACCAACAAATCTCTCACCAACAAATCTCTCACCAACAGATCTCTCACCAACAGATCTCTCACTAACAGATCCTCACCAACAGATCCTCACTAACAGATCCTCACCAACAGATCCTCACCAACAGATCCTCACTAACAGATCCTCACTAACAGACCCTCACTAACAGACCCTCACCAACAGATCCTCACCAACAGATTCTCACTAACAGATCCTCACCAACAGACCCTCCCTAACAGATCCTCACCAACAGATCCTCACTAACAGATCCTCACCAACAGATCCTCACCAACAGACCCTCACTAACAGATCCTCACCAACAGACCCTCCCTAACAGACCCTCCCTAACAGATCCTCACCAACAGATCCTCACCAACAGATCCTCACTAACAGATCCTCACTAACAGATCCTCACCAACAGATCCTCACCAACAGATCCTGGCTGACTGATCCAAATCCTTCTTGCCCTGTAACCTCGCTCCGCTCCCCTCACAGCCTCCATTTGCCCCATCCCAAACCTCCTTCTCCCTGTTCATCATCCCACTTTAATCCACTGCCTCCATCTCCCACTCCTCCCATCTCTCTAACACTGTAAATTTATTTTTCAGTTTTCTCTCTTCCTTCTCTTGGCCTTTTGTTCATTCCTCACTGTCTCTCTCTTTCCTCAGAATGGAACCAAGTCCTTTGGGAATATCATTGAAAACATCACTGTGGCTGAATCTCACCAACAAGGTAGGTGTCTGGAGTCTGCGTTACAGGAAGCTTTTAAAGTAACATTGGACATCCACTAATGTCATTTATTGGATCCATTGCTCCTGATGCGGTCTCCTCTACATTGGGGAGACTGGACCTCTCCTAGCAGAGCGCTTTAGGGAACATCTCTGAGATACCCGGACCAATCAAGCACACCGCCCCGTGGCCCAACATTTCAACTCATCTTCCACTCTGCCGAGGACATGGAGGTCCTGGGCCTCCTTCACCGCCGCTCCCTCACCACCAGATGCCTGGAGGAAGAACGCCTCATCTTCCGCCTCGGAACACTTCAACCCCAGGACATCAATGTGGACTTCAACAGCTTCCTCATTTCCCCTTCCCCCACCTCACCCTAGTTCCAAACTTCCAGCTCAGCACTGTCCCCATGACTTGTCCGGACTTGTCCTACCTGCCTAGCTCCTTTTCAACCTATCCACTCTACCCTCTCCTCCCTGACCTATCACCTTCATCCCCTCCCCCACTCACCCATTGTACTCTATGCTACTTTCTCCCCACCCCCACCCCCCTCTAGCTTATCTCTCCACACTTCCAGCTCACTGCCTTTGTTCCTGATGAAGGTCTATTGCCCGAAACGTCGATGTCTCTGCACTTTGGACGCTGCCTGAACTTCTGTGCTCTTCCAGCACCACTGATCCAGAATCTGGTTTCCAGCATCTGCAGTCATTGCTTTTACCTCACTGACCCTCCAACAGTGCGGTGTTCCTTCAGCACTGACCCTCCAACTGTGCAGCACTCCCTCAGCACTGACCCTCCAACAGTGCCCACTCCCTCAGCACTTATCTTCTGACAGTGCTCACTCCATCAACACTGATCCTCCAACAGGGCCCACTCCCTCAGCACTGACCCTGTAACAGTGCGACGCTCCCTCAGCACTGACCCTCCGACAGTGCAGCACTCCCTCAGCACTAACCCTCCAACAGTGCCCACTCCCTCAGCACTGACCATTCGACAATGTGGCACTCCCTCAGCACCATCCCTCCAACAGTCCCCACTCGCTCAGCACTGACCCTCTGACAGTACGGTGCTCCCTCAGCACTGACCTCCAACAGTGCAGCACTCCCTCAGCACTGATTGTCTGACAGTGCCCACTCCCTCAGCACTGACCCTCCAACAGTGCCCACTCCCTCAGCACTGATGCTGTAACAAGGCCTACTCCCTCAGCACTGACATTCGGACAGTGCGGACTCCTTCTGCACTGACCCTCCAACAGGGCCCACTCCCTCAGCACTGACCCTCCAACAATGCCCACTCAGTCAGCTCGGTCCCTCTGACAGTGCAGCACTCCATCAGCACTGCCCCTCCAACAGTGCAGCACTCCCTCAGCACTGACCCTCCAACAGGGTCCACTCCCTCAGCACTCACCCTCCAACAGTGCCCACTCCCTCAGCACTTATCCTCCAACAGTGCTCACTCCATCAACACTGATCCTCCAACAGGGCCCACTCCCTCAGCACTAACCCTCTGACAGTGCCACTCCCCCAGCGTTGACCCTCTGACAGTGCAGCACTCCTTAAGCACTGACCTTCCGACACTGCCCACTCCCTCAGCACTGACCCTCTGACAGTGCCCACTCCCTCAGCACTGACCCTCCGACAGTGCCCACTCCCTCAGCACTGACACTGTGACAGTGCCCACTCCCTCAGCACTGACCCTCCGACAGTGCGGCACTCCCTCAGCACTGACCCTCCGACAGTGCCCACTCCCTCAGCACTGACCCTCAGTGGGGGAGGCAGTGAGTCGGTGGGGAAGCAGGTACGGGGAGGAGGAACCTGATTCCAGAACTGGTTGAATTTATTTGCCAGTTTGTTAACTGGTATTCCTTTATATCGGGGACTAATTTCAAAGAAGAACAAAGAACAGAATGTACAGCCCAGGAGCTGGCCCTTCGGCCCTCCAAGCCTGAGCTGATCCAAGTCCCCTGTCTGAACCTGTCGCCCAATTCCTAAGCATCTGTGTCCCTCTGCTCCCCACCCACTCAGGCATCTGTCCTGACGCATCTTAAATGAATCTCCCTGTGCCTGCCTCTACCATCGCTGCTGGCAACGTGTTCCAGACACCCACCACCCTCTGTATAAGGTACTTACCGCGTGTATCCCCCTTAAACTGTTCACCTCTCACCTTGAAAGCGTGACCTCTCGTTGTTGAATCCTTCACCCTGGGAAAAAGCTTGTCTCTACCCACCCTGTCTATCCCCTTCATGATTTTGTAAACCTCAATCAGATCCCCCCTCAATCTCCTTTTTTCTAATGAAAACAATCCTAACCTACTAAACCTCTCTTCATAACTAGCACCTTCCCTACCAGGCAACATCCTCGTAAACCTTCTCCACACCCTCTCCAAAGCGTCCACATTCTTTTGGTAATGTGATGACCAGAACTGTACACAGAATTCTAAATGCAGCCAAACCAATGTCTTGTACAATTTTAACATGACCTGCCAGCTGTTATACTCAATACCCCGTCCGATGAAGGCAAGCATACTGTATGCCTTCTTGACCACTCTATCCAACTGTGCAGCAACCTTCAGGGTACAATGGACCTGTACTCTCAGATCTCTCTGCCCATCAACTTTTCCCAAGGCTCTTCCATTTACTATATAGTTCGCTCTAGAATTAGAATTCCCAAAATACATCACCTCACATTTGCCTGGATTGAACTCCATCTGCCACTTCTCCGCCCAGCTCTCCAGTATATCTATATTCTCCTGTATTCTCTGACAGTCCCCTATGCTTTCTGCTACTCCACCAATCTTCGTGTCATCTGCAAACTTGCTGATCAGACCAACAGTGCCCTCTTCCAGATCATTGATGTCTATCACAAACAACAGAGGCCCCAGCACTGACCCCTGTGGGACACCACTGGTCACCTTTCTCCATTTTGAGAAACTCCCTTCAACTACTGTTGATTTTTTCGCAGGGCTTAGCCCTTGGACTTCATTTTTTCAGTAAGTGTCTTCACTGTTTTTGGTGTATGGACTGAGCCCTTGTGGATGACATGCGTTTTACTAGAGGAGCTGTTCCTGTGGGGAGGCCTAGCCCTGGAACTCAATCTCTGAAGATTGAACACCTGTGTGTGCGCTGGGAGGTGAGCAGTTGCTGTATCCTGGAGTTTGGGAGAAGACCTTTCCTTCATGAGTGAACCAAACCCCTGTGAGTTAACTGCACCTGTACAATGTATTATGTTCCTGTGGGTGGGCCTGGTTTTCCAAGGATGGGCCAGGACTCCATGGAGACTGAACACTTGTGTGCTTAGGGGTGTGCATTTGCTGTCTCTGGGAGTGAACTCTGCCCATGGTTGTGGACCCTGTTATTTTAGCGGTGGACTCTGCAGTTTGGAATGGACTCCATTTCTGACAATGCACCTCGTAAACTGGAGTGGACTGTGTTCCTGGGAATGGACTCTATATTTTGAAGACTCTGTTTGGGCTCTGTGTACCAGAAAGGACTCCTTTTATTCCCATGATTAACTCTATCATGCTGTTTGTTGGGGTAATCACCTGCACTGTCTTGTGTGTCCCTGGATCTGGCAGGCCTTACTGTGAGCTGGGAGGCTCATGGGTGGTCCAGAGGGCAGTGGAGGCCAGGTCTCTGGATTCATTTAAGAAAGAGTTGGATAGAGCTCTGAAGGATAGTGGAATCAAGGGTTATGGAGATAAGGCAAGAACAGAATACTGATTAAGGATGATCAGCCATGATCATATTGAATGGTGGTGCAGGCTCGAAGGGCAGAATGGCCTACTCCTGCACCTATTGTCTAATGAAAGCTGTCACCCTGAGAATCGGAGGATGGATAGGCCATCCTGGTGCCGGTCACCCTGAGAACCAGAAGGCTTGTCAGCTGTCGTCCCAGGGAAAGGGGATGGGCTGTTTTAGAGGTGGTTGGAAGGTGGGAGGGATGGGTGGGCTGTTGGGGGTGTGGCTCTGTTTTCTATGCATTGTTCTTTATGTAATTGAACTGTCTTATATGTCATTGTGGATCAGTGGTGCTGGAAGAGCACAGCAGTTCAAGCAACATCCAAAGTGCAGCGAAATCGACGTTTCAGGCAAAAGCCCTTCATCAGGAATAAAGGCAGTGAGCCTGAAGGGTGGAGAGATAAGCTAGAGGGGGGTGGGGGTGGGGAGAGAGTAGCATAGAGTACAATGGGTGAGTGGGGGAGGGATGAAGGTGAAAGGTCAGGGAGGAGAGGGTGGGTGGATACGTGGAAAATGAGATAGGCAGGTAGGACAAGTCCGGACAAGTCATGGGGACAGTGCTCTATGCTACTTTCTCCCCACCCCACCCTCCTCTAGCTTATCTCTCCACCCTTCAGGCTCTCTGCCTGTATTCCTGATGAAGGGCTTTTGCCCGAAACGTTAATTTTACTGCTCCTCAGATGCTGCCTGAACTGCTGTGCTCTTCCAGCACCTGCAGTCCCCAACAGTACCCTTCCACCGACACTCTCATTCGTTTGGCCGAACTGGTCCTCACCCTTAACAATTTCTCCTTTGAATCGTCCCACTTTCTCCAGACCAAAGCAGTAGCCATGGGCACACGTATGGGTCCCAGCTATGCCTGACTCTTTGTTGGTTACGTAGAAGAGTTGATCTTCCGTAATTACACAGGCACCACTCCCCACCTCTTCCTCCGCTACATTAATGATTGCATTGGTGCCACCTCGTGCTCCCACGAGGAGGTTGAGCAATTCATCAACTTCACCAACACATTCCACCCTGACCTTAAATTTACCTGGACCATCTCTGACACCTCCCTCCCCTTCCTGGACCTCTCTATCTCCATTAATGATGACCGACTTGACACTGACATTTTTTACAAACCCACCCACTCCCACAGCTACCTGGATTACACCTCTTCCCACCCTACCTCTTGCAAAAATGCCATCCCATATTCCCAATTCCTCCGCCTCCGCTGTATCTGCTCCCAGGAGGACCAGTTCCACCATAGAACACACCAGATGGCCTCCTTCTTTAGAGACCGCAATTTCCCTTCCCACGTGGTTAAAGATGCCCTCAACGCATCTCGTCCACATCCCGCACCTCCGCCCTCAGACCCCACCCCTCCAACAGAACGCCCCTGGTGCTCACCTTCCACCCTACAAACCTTCGCATAAACCAAATCATCCACCGACATTTCCGCCACCTCCAAAAAGACCCCACCACCAGGGATATATTTCCCTCCCCACCCCTTTCCGCCTTCCGCAAAGACCGTTCCCTCCGTGACTACCTGGTCAGGTCCACACACCCCTACAACCACCGTCCCATCCCGGCACTTTCCCCTGCCACCGCAGGAACTGTAAAACCTGTGCCCACACCTCCTCCCTCACCTCTATCCAAGGCCCTAAAGGAGCCTTCCACATCCATCAAAGTTTTACCTGCACATCCACTAATATCATTTATTGTATCCGTTGCTCCCGATGCGGTCTCCTCTACATTGGGGAGACTGGGTGCCTCCTAGCAGAGCGCTTTAGGGAACATCTCCGGGACACCCACACCAATCAACCACACTGCCCTGTGGCCCAACATTTCAACTCCCCCTCCCACTCTCCTGGGCCTCCTTCACCGCCGCTCCCTCACCACCAGACGCCTGGAGGAAGAACGCCTCATCTTCTGCCTCGGAACACTTCAACCCCAGGGTATCAATGTGGAGTTCAACAGCTTCCTCATTTCCCCTTCCCCCACCTCACCCCAGTTCCTAACTTCCAGCTCAGCACTGTCCCCATGACTTGTCCTCCCCTTCCCTAAGACCGGTACCCATTATTCCTGTTTATTTCTTGTCTTATCCAGTCTTGTCTGTGAAAAAAAATGCTCATTCCTGTTCTCAAGGCCATTTGACCTCCTCCTGCTGTGGGCACATCCTTGCCTTACCATTATTTACTCCCTCCATCTGCGCTGCCCCTCTCAGCATCTTATCACTCAGCCCTTTCAATCTTTTTTAACCATTATCTTACAGTCCCGTTTCTTTCTTGCATACACTTTTAGGTAATATAAAAAAACAATTATGCATTTCCTCCACATAGTTTCCATTCTTGTTGACTCAGCTCCTGGCTGAAACAATTACACACTGATGTGGGTTCATTTATTTTTATATAATTAATTATAATTGCAGAATTGCGGAAGTAACATTAATTTACCATATCCCACAGATTTCCCCTTTTCTTTAATTACCATTTGTTATCTTCTGCATTTTTCTTTTAAGCATCGCCCCCGAAATTCGCAAGCATCATTCCGGAGATTTCATCCATCTTGTTCTCACTCATCTCCTCATTATTTAGTTGATAAAGATCTTCTGCCTGATTTCCTTTTAGGGGCATCTGTTTCATCAAGGCTGTGTCAATCAGTCTCTGGGTGAGCTCTCGTATACAGGGTATGATACAACAGCCAATGGTCGCCAATACCCCGACTACTACTATCAGGGAAGTAAGGATGGAAACTACCACCCCCTTCCATCTTCCAAACCAGGATTCAAGCCCATCCCGGGAGAGATGTGTCTACTCCTGAATCCTCAGCCAGTTCCTCTGCTAAGGTAGTCAATCCCCTTAAGGCCCGAGTAATTGAACCATCAGGCGCAGTGTTGTTAGGAATAAAGGTACAACAGCTTCCTCCTAACATCTCACACACACACACACACACACACACACCCTTTTTCTGCTAAAATCATATCAAGGGCCATTCTGTTTTCCCATGCCATCCTACTTGTCGCATCAAGCTGTTCTGATATTCCTTTAACCGCATCTCTTGTATAATTTATAAATCACTGCTGATTATAGAAAATGTAATTTATCCAATCTACATGTTTATTAATTGTTACCCACCAAAAGAGAGCTGACTCAAAGCCTGCTGCAATCTGGTTATGAGCCTTGAACTCATCAGGTACCCCCCCAGGGACTCCTACCGAATCGAGATAAATCCTGTCATCGAAAGAGCTGTCTAACAGTGATCTCCTATCCCTTCCCTTTTTCCCTACTATCTTTTCCTTCTCAAATGCCAGGGTAAATGGAATTGCCAATTGTACAATTGCACATATCCCTTTCCAATCTGGAGGTAGGCTGGGTCTCAATATTTTGCCTCCACAGTACCACCACAGATCCGCTCAGGGAACCTTTAGTGCTGAGTAGTTCACTCCTTTCTCCGTGTCGGTAACATTTTTAATCTCTGTACATAATCTCAGCTCCCCCAAATCTCTAGACTGACTTGTGCCTCGTCTACACACACACGACGTGTGATTTCCAACTGCAGCGGAAAATGTTGGGGGAGCTTGTACATCTTTCTTCTCCAAGGGAGGGAACATCAGAGATAGGGAGGTACAATTCCTATCATTCCGTGCAGTCTCATCCTGATACAGGGCTATCATACATTTCATGCCCTTCCTGTCTCACTTCCACCCGAGCGGAAAGGGAACCACCTGGGCCACTGGCCTACCGGAGGCACATGCATAGCAATTGCTTTTGTTCAGACTTTTTATACAGTATACTTTACCCATTCAACCCAGGCATTTGCATCCCTGTACCCAGTTTCTATTTCGATAGTCTGTTTCAAGTCCTTTACCTCTATAATTTTTACTACTTTAGGATCAGCGGGAAGGATGAAAGGTTGTATCTCATTATCCAGTAATTCTGCCCGTTTTCCCTGTCCTACGCTAATTCGAAAACAATAGCCCACAAAATCCTTCCCATTTGCTTTCATTTCTATCCCAAACATTTCATTTAATTGTATCTCATAGGTGCCCGCCCCCCCACCAAGAATTGCTTCGTGCCATGTGGTTTTCTTTATTGTCAGGTATATTGGGTTACACTTTTTATCGGGACAATCGCGAGCTGGTCGGAAGGGGGTCCGGTGTACTATGACGAGACCATTATACCAAGTACCATCCCCAAGGCCAGCCCCACAATTCACTCAGCTGCATGCATCAGCGTCTATTACTTGTAGATTATCAGACTCAGGAACCGTTAATAATACATATGAAAATGATATTTGATAAAATCCCAATACTAAGAGGGCTAACTCTAAGCATTCCCAGTACTTTAAACATCATGCTGAAGCACAAAAAGACTTAATATACAATCCTACAGAAATAATCCCGTGCTCGCGTCGCCACTGTATAATCAGTTACTCAAGTCTCTTTAGCCTGAGTTTCAGCGGGTCTTGCGTTGATTCGGCTGTCCAGACTTCTTCCTCAACTGGAGATTCCACTGACCCTTTGATCCGAGTGTAGTGGGTCCAGCCTTTCTCCGCCATCCTTATTGCCGTTTCGGTCAAAAGAGCCTGGTACGGCCCTTCCCAGTCCGGCTGCAATTTAGTCTCTGTCCATGATTTTACTAAGACCCAACCTCCCGGCTGGATGGGATGAACGGTGAATTCTAGGGGTGGAGTCTGTGCCAATAAACCCTGTTTCCTGAGGAAAGACAGAGAGGAGGACAAGCCCAGTATATACTTCTTTAAGAACAAATCTTTAGTTTCAGGAATTGGCAATTCTCCATTCGTTCCCAGATAAGGTAATCCAAATAAGATTTCATAGGGGGATAGACCCAAATCTTTCCGTGGGGTTGTTCGTACTCGCAATAGAGCTATAGGTAAACATTTGGTCCAAGGGAGTCTGGTTTCTATTATCAATTTAGAGAGCTGTCGTTTGAGTGTTTCCAATATTGTTTTAGACACCCCACTCGCAGTGGCAGTAGCTAGGGGGTATGCCTCAACCCAACCGGATAAATGATCTACTATGACCAACATATATTTTAGTCTCCTTACTCTGGGTAGTTCAGTATAATCTACTTGTATACTCTGGAAGGGTCTCAATCCTGGGTCCCTTCCTCCCGGGGTCTGTTTTCTCAAGACTTTTTTATTTACCTTTCTGCATATTATACATCCCTCACATCTTTGTTTAGCAATTGTATATATTCCTTTACATCCATGTTCCCTAAGAACTAAATCACACATTGCTTGTACTCCCCAATGACTGCCTTGGTGTAGGACAGGCATAATCTCTCACATCATCATTTTGTTCAACATCTGTCCAAATAAATTCGAGGATTCTGTAAACCCCTGGGGGAGCACAGTCCACTGGTATTGCTGTTCCCGTCCTGTCTTGGGGTCTTCCCATTCAAAGGCGAACAAATTCCTACTTTCCTTCGCCAAGGGACAAGCCCAAAAGGAATCCTTTAAATCTATCACACTAAACCATTTGTGGTCATGAGGGATCTTACTCAATAACGTATAGGGGGTTGGCACCACTGGATGTCTGATCTGTACTATTCAATTCAATGTTCTCAAATCCTGCACCAATCGATGGTTTCCGTACGGGTAGGATTGGGGTATTATACGGAGACATACATGGCTCCAACAATCCATCTCTAATCAGTCCCTCAATTACTGGCTGCAGTCCTCGTTTACCTTCTATGGAAATGGGATATTGTCGCTCCTTTTTAAATTTACTTCAAGGGGAGGGATCTGTAGTCCTCCACGATTCCCTTCCCTAGCCCATACAATAGGGTCGTTCTCTCTCTCCATATCCTCTGTCAACATCGCCATTTGTACAACTAATTCTTGTTCCTGAATTCCAATCTCCAGTCCTAAGAGGATAATTAAGTCTCTCCCTAATAAGTTACTTCCTATATCGGGGATATACAACAGTTTCCCTGTGACTCTATCCTTAGGACCTTCTATCATCATAGGTTCAAATACTGGGACTGTAAATCCCTCCCCTTTTACCCTGGAAACAGTAATTGACCGTGTTGACATTCCTACTTTCTTTGGTTTAAAACTCAGCGACGACCGTGCTACCCCCGTATCTACGAGGAAGACTATCTCTTCCCTATAGGGTCCCACCTTCAAGTTTATCGAGGGTTCCTGGTGGGTCCCCGAAGGCAGGAACCCCTGACACCCCATTTCATTATCAAAATTCATAAGCAGAATTGCTCTTTCTTCCCTTTGTAGATCAGGACACTCCCACCTAAAATGCCCTATCTTTCCACAATAATAGCATCCTTCCCGTGGAGACTTCCATCTCTGCCCCTGTCACTCAAACCCTCTATCAAATGCTCCCCCTTGTCCTCTCCCTCTCCCCTTTCCTCTCTGCCCTACATGCTGCCACCCGCCGCTCATTCTTTTCTAGACTACCTCATCAACCGCAGCTACCATCATTTTCACCTTCTGTTTTTGTCTCTCATCCTCTCTTTACAAACACTTTGTGCCTCTCTTAACAATTCATCTAATGGTTTTTCACTCCACCCTTCTATCTTCTGTATCTTTCTCTGTATGTCTGGCCATGCCTTTGTCACAAAATGTACTTTCAAAAGACCCTGTGCCACTGGGTCCTCAGGGTTCATTCCAGAATATTTCCGCATTGAGTCTCTTAATCTTTACAAGAAAGCTGGGGGAGTCTCATCTTTCTCCTGTCTAACTTCAAAGGCTTTAGTCAGATTCTGCGACTTCATTTCTGCTCTATGCTCCAGGTTTTGATTTTCCCACTGGGGGTCTCTGAGGGGAAACTTCGTCTCTCCCTGTCCAGCATCCCCATCTCCAATCGGGTGTTCCCTGTCCCATATTTTAGTGGCTGCTCCCTGTATAAGTCCCCTTTCCTCCCCAGTAAATAGTATATTCAAAATAGACATTAACTCAGCCCACGTATACAGACTGGGCCCCAAAAATTGATCAATTTGTTCAGACAATCCTACCGGATCCTCAGGCAAGACCTTCATTTCCTTTTTAAATGTTCTGACCTCCCCACTGGTGAGGGGGGCACTTACAAACCCAATCTCTTTGTCCCCTATTGGTACCTCCCGAAGGGGATAAGTCATTACATTCTTCCCCTTTTTTCTTTCTTAAAGAAATATTGCAATATTTCTAGCTCCCCATAACTTCAAACACCAATTCATCAATTCATGCTTGACTAACTTTAAAGCCTGTTCCAAACTTGTAAATATATTTATATATTTACGTTCATTTAGTCAGTATTTAATATTTAAAATGTCAAAATGCATACAGTTCCCAGTTTTGAAATCCACTGTAATTACCCAGTTTTAGTCCCTTAATTTAAAGGGTAAAATGTGAGGTCTGCAGATGCTGGAGATCAGAGCTGAAAATGTGTTGCTGGTTAAAGCGCAGCAGGTCAGGCAGCATCCAAGGAACAGGAAATTCGACGTTTCGGGCAAAAGCAGGGCTGCTTTTGCCCGCAACATCGAATTTCCTGTTCCTTGGATGCTGCCTGACCTGCTGCGCTTTAACCAGCAACACATTTTCATCCCTTAATTTAAATCCAAAATTAGTTTTCTTATGTTGTCCTGACCAATCATTGCTCAATTACAATACTATGGGTCGTGAAATAATCAGAGCTGCTTTTTACTTTTTTTTAGATTATTTATAGTGTGGAAACAGGCCCTTCGGCCCAACAAGTCCACACCGACCCGCCGAAGCACAACCCACCCATACCCCTACATTTACCCCTTACCTGACACTACAGGCAATTAAACATGGCCAATTTACCTGACCCGCACATCTTTGGACTGTGGGAGGAAACCAGAGCACCCGGAAGAAACGGGGAAAACGTACAAACTCCACACAGTCAGTCACCTGAGTCGGGAATTGAACCCGGTTCTCAGGCGCTATGAGGCAGCAATGCTAACCACTGTGCCACCGTGCCTTACAAGAATTTGTCTATTCAAGTTAGAAAAAACTTCTAATGCATGAACGATGGCTGAATCCAAGGTCACAGATATTAACCATAGGATTTTGTTTTTACTACAATCTAATGTTGAACTGAAACTTCAACTGTCCTCCATAAATCACTTTTATGTAAAGATAAGAGATTAGTTAGAAACTGATAGTAAGGCAGTCATGACCTGTAAAAAGAACAGGATTTATCTTTTTTTCCATAATCTCTATAGAATCCTTAACCTTAAAAGAAATCATGTTAAGTTTCCATAATAAAAATCAGATTCAAAAACAGTCCTGGAACTCAAGCCCCAGGGAATAAAACGAAAACATTCAATCACCAACAAACAAACGTGCATTCAAACCAAATCACAAAGGGTTAAACTTTCTACCAGCTGTACAGCTCTTTTCATTCTCTCTCTCTCACACATTGACATATAAATTCAGATATTTACAAACCCAGTCTCCGGCCGACCTGTACTTTGGCCAGAAGACGGCGGGATGAAGAATGGATTCCTTAGTCCATACAAAGCAACAATATTTAATCATCTTTTTCCCTTGTACAAGTATTATTTTTCCAATTCCACAACATCCTGCCCAACGGACTTTAGGAGGTATGTTGTAAGGGACTCCGCCTCCATTTCCATTGCTTTGTCCTTCGTCTGTTTTCCCGGAGGCTTTTTCCTTACCCATGGCACAACCCATATTGAGTTCCTTCGTTAGCCACTTATTAACGACTAAAACTCAATCCCGGCCACCAAGGCAATACTTAAAAGTCAGTTTTCTTACCTTGGTCTGTGCACAGAGTTGCCTGGCCCCTTTTTGCCGTATTTTCTATCGATTGCATGTCACTGTCTGATTCAGATGTCTCTCTTGTGGGATTCGTACCAGTTGCCCAAGGGAACAGACCAAACCGGGACACGAGACCGCTCCTCACTTGGGAACGGGACGCGTCTTCCCAGTGTCCAGGGCCAGCCACTCCCCCCGGCGATGGAAGAACATCCCGGACAGCCCCACGTTGGACACCAATTGTGAGAAACAAAGCTCACTCACTGCAATAATTTCAGTCCGAGACAAGATCGGAATCAGTAGTGTCATTTATTTCCCACTTGCAAGTGGGTGTGATGTCCACAAGGCAGGGACAAAACACACTGAATTCAACAAATACTCGATATTTATATAATTTGGTTCCCATATTTTTTTTCTTATTTCATTGTTTCCCCCCCTGTTTACATCCTCCCCTTCCCGAAGACCGGTACCCATTACTCCTGTTTATCTTGTGTCTTATCCGGCCTGATCTGTGAAAAATAAATGCTTATTCCTGTTCTCAAGGCCATTTGACCTCCTCCTGCTGTGGGCACATCCTTGCCTTACCATTATCTACTCCCTCCATCTGTGCCGCCCCTCTCAGCATCTTATCACTAAGTCCTTTTAATCTTTTTTAACCATTATCTTACAGTCCCGTTTCTTTCTTGCATACACTTTTAGCTAATACAAAAAAACAATTATGCATTTCCTCCACATAGTTCCCAGTCTTGTTGACTCAGCTCCTGGCTGAAACAATTACACACTGATGTGGGTTCATTCACCTTGTATCAGAAATTATAACTGAGAATTGCAGAAGTAACATTAATTTACCATATCCCACACTTTCTTTTTTCGCCCCCACACCCTCCTTTACCAGAGAGGATTTTGTTCTTTTTGGTTTATTGTTGTTTGTCTTTACTTTAGTTTAAACTGTGTTCAGCTGCACAAGCAGCAACCACCACTACAGCTCCCATGGCAACAGCCTGGGCATTGCCCACAACGAAATACTGCTGCTGCCTGGGCCTAACCCAAACCTGGGGCCGCTGCTGCTGCCTGGGCCTAGACCAAACCTGGGGCCACTGCTGCTGCCTGGGCCTAGTCCAAACCTGGGGCTGCTGCTGCTGCCTGGGCCTAGTCCAAACCTGGGGCCACTGCTGCTGCTGCTGCTGCCTGGGCCTAGCCCAAACCTGGGGCCGCTGCTACTGCCTGGGCCTAGCCCAAACCTGGGGCCGCTGCTGCTGCCTGGGCCTAGACCAAACCTGGGGACGCTGCTGCTGCCTGGGCCTAGCCCAAACCTGGGGCCGCTGCTGCTGCCTGGGCCTAGCCCAAACCTGGGGCCGCTGCTGCTGCCTGGGCCTAGCCCAAACCTGGGGCCGCTGCTACTGCCTGGGCCTAGCCCAAACCTGGGGCTGCTGCTGCTGCCTGGGCCCAGCCCAAACCTGGGGCCAATGCTGCTGCTGCCTGGGCCTAACCCAAACCTGGGGCCAATGCTGCTGCCTGGGCCTAGCCCACACCTGGGGCTGCTGCTGCTGCCTGGGCCTAGACCAAACCTGGGGCTGCTGCTGCCTGGGCCTAGCCCACACCTGGGGCTGCTGCTGCCTGGGCCTAGTCCAAACCTGGGGCTGCTGCTGCCTGGGCCTAGCCCAAACCTGGGCCCACTGCTGCTACTGCCTGGGTCTAGTCCAAACCTGGGCCCACTGCTGCTGCTGCCTGGGCCTAGCCCAGACCTGGGGCTGCTGCTGCCTGGGCCTAGCCCAAACCTGGGGCTGCTGCTGCCTGGGCCTAGCCCAAACCTGGGGCTGCTGCTGCTGCCTGGGCCTAGCCCAAACCTGGGGCTGCTGCTGCTGCCTGGGCCCAGCCCAAACCTGGGGCCGCTGCTGCCTGGGCCTAGCCCAAACCTGGGGCTGCTGCTGCTGCCTGGGCCTAGCCCAAACTTGGGGCTGCTGCTACTGCCTGGGTCTAGTCCAAACCTGGGCCCACTGCTGCTGCTGCCTGGGTCTAGTCCAAACCTGGGCCCACTGCTGCTACTGCCTGGGTCTAGTCCAAACCTGGGCCCACTGCTGCTGCTGCCTGGGTCTAGTCCAAACCTGGGGCCGCTGCTGCTGCCTGGGCCCAGCCCAAACCTGGGGCTGCTGCAGCTGCTGGTGGAAATTGAACAAAGATTTGTACACTTGTTGTGTCTCACACCTGCACACACACAGCATGGTTCCTGGGGAAAGTATAAGGCCTACCGCAGTTCGGCAGCATTGTGGGGGTAAAGAGAAAATAAACTGAAGCAGCTGGTGGCTGTCATGCTGTGGTACTGGCTGGTCCCTTTGGTCCCTCCTCCTGGCTTTGTCACTGACATCCAGAGAACGTTGGTTCCTACTTCTGGGACAGTACTGGGTCACTGCGCCCTATTAAGGAGGGCGGTCAGTCGCTGGTGTGCGTCCGCACCCAGGTCGTGACATTCCGCCTTCAGACCTTGCAGCGATACCTTTACGTCGAGCCTCCTCCTAGGTGGTGCGCCCTGACAATGGATTTTTTTCTAGTAAAAAGTGAGGTCTGCAGATGCTGGAGATCAGAGCTGAAAATGTGTTGCTGGTTAAAGCGCATCATTCCTGATGAAGGGCTTTTGCCTGAAACGTCGAATTTCCTGTTCCTTGGATGCTGCCTGACCTGCTGCGCTTTAACCAGCAACACATTTTCAGACATATTTTTTCTGCCAGGTGCGTAACCTCAACTACGACACGCAGCTCCTGTTCGTTGACCGTGACGGTTTGGAGGTCGCCCTCAAGATGCTGCCTGTCTTTTACCAGGACCTGATCACTGTCTGGAACATGGTCGAATCGCGCCGCGCCTACCCTCCGGCAGGAGTAGCGGCTGTCGTCAGGGAGCCGTTGCTCAGGAATCCGCACCTCCGTGCTCGCGGGTTCGAGTGGCTGTCGGAGGGGAGGGCCGTGGCGGTGAGGGTGACCAGGGTCGGGGACGTGCTGGGTGCCAGGGGCCTGGGCTGGACACTGCCGCAGGACACAGCGAGCAGGGCAGCTGTAGACATCCGGTGCGTGGCCACCGCCATCCGACGCCTTAAAACGGCGGTGCTCGAACCCGACGTAGTGCACCAGTTGGAGGATGCTCAGGTGTGCGGTGGGATCCCGTCCACGCTCACCCCCTGCCTGGACGGAATTTCACATTTGGCCCCAAGGTCCAATACTTCCTGCAGGAGCCTGTGCCCCACACCCTGAGCCGCCTCCAGAATTTTAATTTTGTCCCTTTTACGGACGTAAAAAGGCTGGCCCTGTATAGACTGCTACTGCACACCGTCCACCTCTTCTCCCTCATCCACCGTCCGGACACGCCTTGGCGTGCCCATTTGCCATCGGGCGGTGGGGATCCCCAGTGGAGGGCTCTCTACGCTGGAGTCCTCCCCCTTTCTCTCGGGGATCTGGGGTGGAGGGTGCAGCACACAGCGGTCCCCTGCAACCGCAGATTGTGGTGGTTCACGGACTCCCAGCCCAATTGCTTGTTCTGTGGTGCTGTGGAGTCCGTGGACCATGTGTATGTTGGGTGTGGGTGTTTGCACTCCCTTTTTGATTTTCTGAAAAACCTTCTCCTCTGTTTTTGGTTGCACTTCAGTCCCACGCTCCTGATCTTCGGGCACCCGGTACGGAGGAGGGAGGGCAAGTCTGAAGACCTCCTCGTGGGTCTGCTCCTGGGCCTAGCCAAACTGGCCATAAACAGGTCCAGGCAGCGGGCCGTGGAGGGGGTCGTTAGGGCCGACTGCCTGCCCCTCTTCTGCGATTACGTTAGAGCCCGGGTGTCCTTGGAGAAGGAGCACGCAGTGTCCACCGACACCCTGGAGATGTTCAGGGAGAGGTGGGTGCCGCAGGGAGTGGAGTGCATCATTTCCCCCTCCAGCTCTATTTTGATTTAGTCCCTGCCCTCCCCTTCACTGTTTGATCACACAGCATTGCCCTTTAATGTGAAGGACATTGCTTGTCACTGGCCACTCGGGTGTTTCCTTTCTGTGTAGTAGGGGAGTATCAATAAAGATTGACAGACTTGTTGCTCTTCACTGTGTCTCACACCTGCACACACACACACACACACACTCCTACACACACACACACACACACTCCTACACACACACACACACACACACACACACAGTTACTCCTGCACTCACACACACACAGATACTCCTACACTATCACACACACACACACACAGATACTCCTACACTATCACACACACACACACACACACTCCTACACACACACACACAGATACTCCTGCACTCACACACACACAGATACTCCTACACTATCACACACACACACACACAGATACTCCTGCACTCACACACACACAGATACTCCTACACTCTCTCTCACACACACACACACTCACACACACAGATACTCCTGCACTCACACACACACACACTCCTACACATACACACACACACAACACACACACACACAGATACTCCTACACTCACACACACACACACACAGATACTCCTGCACTCACACACACACACACACACAGATACTCCTACACTCACACACACACACACACACAGATACTCCTACACTCTCTCACACACACACACACACACACACACACACACACACACACACCATGGGAGCTGGGGACATTTTTTAAAAAAGCAGAAACAGTAAACAGGTGGCTCAGGGGATCCGTTCACTCTGGGAGAGGGCTCTGAGGGAGTTGGATCAGTGTGAAGGACTCTCCCTGTGAAAATAAAGGGGGACCTGGAGATGGGATACCAGTCTCAGTGGAATTAGTTCCCCACGGGTTTGTGAGATGTGTGTAAGGAGCTTCCATTGAGTCACAACCGTCAGACGTTTAGAAACTTCTGCTTTGGCCCTGAGTTTCTCCCTGAGCCAACAGTGAATTGGGAAAGGAGTTGGTGGTTTAACGGTCTCACTGGGTCACCTCCCAGAGTTGTGTAATGAACAACTGTGGGTTTTTCTCGTGTGGATTCCTCACCTCAGCTACAAAGACAGCATTTATTGTCCCTCGATAACTCTCCCTGATCTGTGACAGGGGGCAGGTTGCTGTGGGTTTGGAGTTACCTGGAGGCCAGGCCCTGGTAAGGACAGCAGGTTACCTTCCCAATAGGAGATTTGCTGACATCACCAGATCTGATCCCTCTCCTGAATGAAGTGTTGTTCATTGGGATGGATCAGGTTCACAAGACCAGGGCCTTCCTCAGAGGTGGCTTTGAATACAGCAAAGGATCAGGCCATTCAGCCCACAATACTGGCCTAGCCAGAGATACCCTTACCCCGGAATGAATGCAGCACAGCAACAGGCCATTCAGCCCACAATACTAGCCTAGCCAGAGACACCCTCATCCCGGGAATGAATACAGCACAGCAACAGACCATTCAGCCCACAATGTTGTGCTGAACATGATGCCAGGTTAAACTAATCCCTTCTGCCTGCATTTGGTCCATATCCCTGCATTCCTTGTATATTCACATGCTCATCTAAAAGTCCCTTAGATGCCCCGATCGTATCTGCCTCCACCACCCCCTGGCAGTGCGTTCCACGCTCCTAGCACTCCCTGTGTAAAAAACCTGCCCCTCATATCTCCTTTGAACTTGTCCCCTTTCAACATACATACATGCTGCCGAGAATTAAACACTTCAACTCTGAGAAAGAAGCCCTGACTGTTCATCTCATTATTTTATCGACTTCTGTCAAGTCTCCCCTCAGCCTCTGCTGCTGCAGAGAAAACAACCTGGATGTTTCTAGTCCCTCCTTCTAGCTCACACCCTCTAATCCAGGCAGCACCCTGATAAACCACTTCTGTACCCTCTCCAAAGCCTCCACATCCTTCCTGCAATTGGGAAACCAGAATTGAATGCAGTACCCTAAACAAGGCCTAACCAAAGTCTTAGAAAAGCTGTAACATGACATCCTGATTCTTGAGCTCAGTGCCCTGACCAATAAAGACAAGTATGCCATACGCCTTCTTGACCACCCTATCTACTTGTGTGGCCACTCTCAAGGAGCTATGGAGTTGAACCCCAAGATCCCTCTGTACATCAATGCTGTTCAGGGTCCAGCCATTAACTGTATACTTTTCCTTTACATTTGATCTCCCAAAGTGCAGCACCTCACACTTACCAGGATTAAACTCCATCTGCCGTTCTTCTGCTTATATCTGTAACTAATCTATATCCTGCTGTATCCTTCAACAACCTTCTACACTATCCACAACTTCACCGATCTTTGTATCATCTACAACTTTGCAAACTTACTAACCCCCCCTCCCCACCCCCCCCCCCCCCCACCTACACTTTCATTCCCTCTGGAGATCTCTCCACAGCTTCCCACTTCATTATCCCGTAAGCCCACACAGGCCACCTGGACCCCCTTCCAAACACCTACAAACAGGAGTGTTTGGGAAGACCCATCTCTTCAGCCTGTTCCTGTCTCTCTGAGCTGATCTCTTCACTCTGCTTTCTGCCTGCTCCATCAGTCACTCTCTTCCCATTTACATTCCTGATTCTTCAGATGCTCCACAGCATTTCCACAATTCCCAAAGTTCTGGTCCTTGTTCCCTATGGATGTGCAATCTCTTTACATTCCCATTAAGGTGGTCAGAGAGCTCTCTACTTTGTCCAGGATCAAACACCTGCAGCATCTACTTCCAGCCGCACCCCCGGCCTGGCCCAGCTCCTCCACACTTTTAACAACATCTCCTTTAGCTCCTCCCACTGTCTGAGTGAAAGCTGTGGCCATGGGGATCCACGCGGTTTTCCCAGTTATCCCAGTCTCTTTGTGGATGATGTGGAACATTCCCTGTTCCAGTCCTACTCCAGGCCCTCAGCCACAGCTCACTCTCTGTACATTGAGGCTGTTCTTGGTGCTGCTTCCTGCGCTGACCCCTCTCCACACCTCCACCCTCAGCCCTTCACCTCCGTCCCAGATCAATGAAAGGGTTCCCCTTGTCCTCACATTCCACCTCCACAAGTCTCCACAGCCCCAGGACCATCCTCCACCAATTCTGCCATCTCCAACAGGATACCATCACCAAACATTACTTTCCCCACCCCTCCACTGTCAGCATTCCACAGGGATCATTCCCTCTGACTCCCCCACCTGCTCATCCATCATCCCTAACACTTCCTCACTCCCCCACCTTCCCCTGCCATTACTGAAGGTATAAAACCTGTTCTTTCACCTTCTCTCTCCTCACGGTCCAAGTTCCCAAACACACCTTCTCGGGGTAGCAGTATTTCATTCGTATTTCTTTCTGTCTCCCATCAGTCTACTGTATGAACTGCTCACAACGTGCTCTCTGTTACACCACAGACTGAATGAGTACTTTGCAACACACCTCTGTCTGTCTGTCTGTCTGCAGGAATGACCCTCAGCTCCCAGTCACGTTCCATCTCAGTAAACCATCTTGCTGTCACATGAACATTTCTGCCCTGGACCTGCTGCAATGTTCCAATAACACATCGGGTCACTTTGAGGAACACCCCACCCACCACCTCGGAGATACAACAGTCAGGGATTTGCACAGCTTCAGAGCATGACGTCTGCCCCCATTTTTCTTACCTCCCCCACCATTCCTTTCCATACCTTGTTTGTATCTTGTTGACTTTGCTCTCTGCAGAGTGGGCCCATTGGGTCCTTTTCACTCGTTTAACACCTCAATCATTCCTTTGGCCCTCATTTCACTGCCTCTGCCTTTTGCTCTGTTCCATTTACCCCCCCCCCCCGCCTTCTGTCATCAACATAAAAAACCCGTTTCCTATGTCTGAGGAAGATCCTGGATTTGAAACATAACTCTTCTCTCTCCACTGAGACTGCCAGACCTACTGAGTTTCTCCAGCAATTTCTGTTTCTGATTTCCAGCATCCACCATATTTTCCTTTAGTTTTAATTACTAAGCTCTATTGCTTCATTGTGAACTATTGTTAAAAGGCCACCTGAAAATTAACCTTCCAAACTCTCAGGAGTAGGTTCAAATAGTTTGGATGGAGCAGTTTTTGTCAGGAACGATTCCTGGTGCAATCTGTAGACAGGCCGACTAGAGGGGAGGCCAGATTGGATTCGGTGCTTAGCAACAAACTAGGCCAGGTGTCAGATCTCTCAGTGAGAGAGCATTTCGGTGATAGTGACCACAACCCCCTGACCTTTACTATACTCATGGAGAGGGATAAGAGTAGACGGTATGGGAAAATATTTAATTGGGGGAGGGGGAATTGCAATACTACTAGGCAGGAACTGTGGAGCATAAATTGGGAACAAATATTCTCAGGGAAATACACAACAGAAATTGGGAGGTTGTTTGGGGAGCACTTGCTACAAAGTGCTGGACAAGTTTGTTCCACTGAAGCAGGGAAGGGATAGTTGGGTGAAGGAACCTTGGGTGACAAGGGATGTGGAACATCTAGTCAAGAGGAAGAAGGAAGCTTACTTAAGGTTGAGGAGGCCAGGATCAGACAGGGTTACAAGGTAGTCAGGAAGGGTTACAAGGTAATCAGGAAGGAACTGAAGAAGAGACTGAGAAGCTTTAGCGGTTAGGATTAAGGAAAACCGAAAGGTGTCCTTCACTAATGTGAGGAACAAGAGAATGGCTAGAGTGAGGATAGGGCCCATCAGGGATAGTGGAGGGAACTTGTGCCTGGGTTGGAGGAAGTAGGGGAGGTCCTGAATGAAAACTTTGCTTCAGTATTCACTACTGAGAAGGACCTTAATGTTTCTGATGACAGCATGAAACAGACGACCTTGCTAGAACAGGTTAATGTTAAGAAGGAGGATGCGCTGAACATTTTGAAAAACGTAAGGAGAGATAAATCCACTGGACCAGACGGGATATACCCAAGGTTTCTACAGTAAGTGAGGGAAGAGATTGCTGCGCCTTTGGCGATGATCTTGCATCCTCACTGTCCACTTAGGTAGTGCCAGATGATTGGAGGGTGGCAAATATTATTCCCTGTTCAAGAAAGGGAATAGGGATAATCATGGGAATTACAGACCAGTCAGACTTAAGTCTATGGTGGGGAAAGTATTGGAGAGGATTCTGAGAGACAGGATTTATGATTACTTGGAAAACCATTGTTTGATTAGAGATAGTCAGCATGGCTCTGTGAAGGGCAGGTCATGCCTCACAAACCTTACTGAATTCTTTGAGGATGTGACAAAACACACTGTTGAAGGTAGAGCAGTGGATATGGTGTACGTGGATTTTAGCAAGGTGTTTGATAAGGTTCCCCATGGTAGGCTCATTCACAAAGTAAGGAGGCTTGGGATACAGGGAAACCCGGCTGTCTGGATACAGAATTGGCTGGCCCATAGAAGACAGAGGGTGGTGGGAGATGGAAAGTATTCTGCCTGGAGCTCAGTGACCAGTGGTGTTCCTCAGGGATCGGTTCTGGGACCTCTGCTCTTTGTGATTTTATAAATGACTTGGATGAGGAAGTGGAAGGGTGGGTTAGTAGGTTTGTCGATGACATGAAGGTTGGGGGAGTGGTGGATAGTGTGGAGGGCTGTTGTAGGCTGCAGCGTGACATAGACAGGATACAGAGCTGGGCTGAGAAGTCGCAGATGGAGTTCAACCTGGAAAAGGGTGAAGTGATTCAAAATTGAATGCAGATTGGAGGGTTAGAGGCAGGATTCTTGGCAGTGTGGAGAAACAGAGGGATCTTGGCGTCCATGTCCATAAATCCCTCAAAGTTACCATCCAAGTTGTTAAGAAGGTGTATGGTGTGTTGACTTTCATTAGCAGGGGGAGTGAGTTTAAGAGCTGCAGCTCTAAGGAACCCTGGTTAGATCACACTTGCAATATTGTGTTCAGTTCTGGTTGCTTCATTATAGGAAGAATAGAACAAAGAACAAAGAAAATGTACAGCCCAGGAGCTGGCCCTTCGGCCCGCCAAGCCTGAGCTGATCCAAATCCACCCTCTAAACCTGTCGCCCAATTCCTCAGCATCTGTATCCCTCTGCTCCCCACCGACTCGTGCATCTGTCCTGACGCATCTTAAATGAATCTCCCATGCCTGCCTCTACCACCGCTGCTGGCAACGTGTTCCAGGCACCCACCACCCTCTGTGTGAGGTACTTACCGCGTGTATCTCCCTTCAACTTTTCACCTCTCACCTTGAAAGCGTGATTGAATCCTTCACCCTGGGAAAAAGCTAGGTCTATCCACCCTGTCTATACCCTTCATGATTTTGTAAACCTCAGTCAGGTTCCCCCTCAATCTTCTTTTTTCTAATGAAAACAAACCTAACCTACTCAACCTCTCTTCATCGCTAGCACCTTCCATACCAGGTAACTTCCTCGTAAACCATCTCCACACCCTCTCCAAAGCATCCACATCCTTTTGGTAATAGAATGTAGAACATAGAAAAATACAGCGCAGTACAGGCCCTTTGGCCCTCGATGTTGCGCCGACCCAAGCCCACCTAACCTACACTAGCCCACTATCCTCCATATGTCTATCCAATGCCCGTTTAAATGCCCATAAAGAGGGAGAGTCCACCACTGCTACTGGCAGGGCATTCCATGAACTCACGACACGCTGAGTAAAGAATCTACTCCTAACATCTGTCCTATACCTACCACCCCTTAATTTAAAGCTATGCCCCCTCGTAATATCTGACTCTATACGTGGAAAAAGGTTCTCATGGTCAACCCTATCTAAACCCCTAATCATCTTGTACACCTTTATCAAGTCACTCCTAAACCTTCTTTTCTCCAATGAGAACAGCCCCAAGTGCCTCAGCCTTTCCTCATATGATCTTCCTACCATACCAGGCAACATCCTGGTAAACCTCCTCTGCACCCGTTCCAGTGCCTCCACATCCTTCCTATAGTATGGCGACCAAAACTGCACACAATACTCCAGATGTGGCCGCACCAGAGTCTTATACAACTGCAACATGACCTCAGGACTCCAGAACTCAATTCCTCTACCAATAAAAGCCACTAAGCCATATGCCTTCCTCACAGCACTATTTACCTGGGTGGCAACTTTCAGAGATCTGTGTACATGGACACCAAGATCCCTCTGCTCATCCACACTACCAAGTATCCGACCATTAGCCCAGTACCCCATCTTCTTGTTACTCTTACCAAAGTGAATCACTTCACACTTAGCTACATTGAACTCCATTTGCCACCTTTCTGCCCAGCTCTGCAGCTTATCTATATCCCGCTGTAACCTGCCACATCCTTCCTCACTGTCAACAACTCCACCGACTTTCGTATCATCCGCAAACTTGCTCACCCAACCTTCTAGCCCTCCTTTCGGTCATTTATAAAAATGACAAACAGCAATGGTCCCAAAACAGATCCTTGTGGAACACCGCTGGTAACTGCACTCCAAGATGAACCTTTACCATCAACTACTACCCTCTGTCTCCTTCCAGCCAGCCAATTCCTAATCCAAACCTCTAATGCACCCTCAATGCCATACCTCCGTAGTTTTTGCATTAGCCTACCATGGGGTACCTTATCGAACACCTTACTAAAATCCATATACACCACATCTACTGCTTTACCCTCATCCACCTCCTTAGTCACCTTCTCAAAGAATTCAATAAGGTTTGTGAGGCACGACCTGCCCTTCACAAAACCATGCTGACTATCCTTAATCACATTATTCCTATCCAGATGTTCATAAATCCTATCCCTTACAATTCTCTCTAAGACTTTGCCCACAACAGAAGTGAGACTGTGGCGACCAGAACTGTACACAGTATTCTAAATGCGGCCGAACCAACATTGTGTACAATATTAACATGACCTGCCAGCTCTTATACTCAATACCCCGTCTGATGAAGGCAAGCACACTGTATGCCTTCTTGACCACTCTATCCACCTGCGCAGCAACCTTCAGGGTACGATGGACCTGAACTCCCAGATCTCTCTGCCCATCAACTTTTCCCAAGGCTCTTCCATTTACTGTATAATTCGCTCTAGAATTAGACTTCCCAAAATACATCACCTCACATTTGCCTGGATCAAACTCCATCTGCCACTTCTCCGCCCAGCTCTCCAGTCTATCTATATCTTCCTGTATTCTCTGACAGTCTCCTATGCTTTCTGCTACTCCATCAATCTTCGGTGGAAGCTTTAGAGAGGGTGCAGAGGAGGTTTACCAGGATGCTGCCTGGACTGGAGGGTGTGTCTTATGGGGAAAAGTTGAGGGAGCGAGGGCTTTCGTCATTGGATTGAAGGAGGATGTGAGGGGCCTTGATAGAGGTGTGCAAGATGATGAGAGGCAGAGATAGAGGAGATAGCTAGATACATTTTCCCAGGGTGCTCATGGCCATCGTGAAGAGGCTTAGCTTTAAGGTGATTGGAGGAAGGTTTTGGGGAGATGTTGGTGGTAGGTCCTTCACACAGGGACTGGTGGGTATGTGGAATGCACTGCCAGCAGTGGGAGTAGAGTCAGAGACATTAGGGACATTTTAAACAACTCTTGGTTAGGCACATGGATGATAGTACAATGAAGAGTATGTAGGTTAGCCCAATCTTAAAGGAGGATAAAAGGCTGGCACAACATTGAGGGCCAAAGGGCCTGTACTGCGCTGTACTGTGTTCTTTAAAAGTGTCTGAGACATCAAAGTAAAACTTCGGCAGGTACTTTGGCTCCAAGCTTAGCATCGGTGCCTCACAGCACAAAGGACTGGGGGTCAGTCCCACCCTCAGGCGACTCTCTGCCCATGTCTGTGTGGGTTTGCTCCAGTTTCCCCCCACAATCCAAAAGCTGTTCAGGTTTGGGTGGATTGGCCATGCTAGATTGCCCGTCATGTTCAGGGATGTGCAGGCTGGGTGGGTTAGCCATGGGGAATGCAGGGTTACAGGGATAGTGTGGGGTGCTGCTCAGAGAGTTGGTATGGACTAGATAGGCCGAATGACCTGCCTCCACCCTGTAGGGATTTGTAAAATATCTAAAAGAGCTGGAGAAAGGAGAGGATCTCATTAACTTGGTCTTTGCCCAGTTATTTGGTGGTTATTGAGGAAGGTCATTGACCTTCTTGCTGACCTGACCATTCCCCAGCTGCTCTGTAACGCCAACAGTGAGGCTTCAATTCCTGCAATGGCTGACGTTACCACAAAGGACCCCCTTCACAATCTCTCCCCCCAACCTGACTTCCCCCTCAGGCTAAACCAGCAGGTGCCCCTCCCTATCTCCCTCTCTCTTTCCATCATTCCCTCTCTCCCTCTCCCACTCCCCCTCCTTCTCCTTCTCCCTCTCTCTCCTTCCCTCTCTCCTTCCCTCTCTCCTTCTCCCTCTCTCCCTCCCTCTCCCTCTCTCTCGCGCCCTCTCTCTCCCCCTCTTTCCCTCTCTCTCTCCCTCCCTTTTCCTCTCCTTCTCTCTCCATCTCCCTCTCTCTCCCTCTCCTCCTTCTCTCCCTCTTTACCCTTCTCCCTCCTTTCCTCTCACTCCCTTTCCTTCTCCCTCCCCCTACCCCTCTCTCCCTCTCCCCTTCTTCCCTTCTCTCTCACCCTCTCTCTCTCCCCCTCTCCTTCTCCCTCTCTCCCTCTGTCTCTCCCCCTCCTCCTCTCTCTTCCTCTCTCTTTCTCTCCTTCTCTTCCCTCCCCCTCCCTCTCCCTCATCCTCTCCCTCTCTTTCTCCCTCTCTCTCTTCCCTCCTCCACCCCTCCCTCTCCTCACTCTCTCCTCCCCCTCTCCCTCTCCAGCTCTCCTTCTTCCTCTCCTGCTCTCCCTCTCTTCCCTCTCTCTCCATCTCCTCTCTCCCTCTTCTCTCCCTCTCTCTCTCTCTACCCCTCATTCTCCCCCTTCCCTCCCTCTCTCCCTCCCTCTCCCCTCTCCCTCTTTCCCACTCCCTCTCCTTCTCCCTGTCTCCCTCTCTCTCTTCCCTCCTCCTCCCTCGCTCCCTCCCTCTCTCCCTCGCTCCCTCTCTCTGCTGAGAGACTGGGACTGGGGTATGTGTATCTTGTACTCAGTGATGGTAATGCCATTGAGTGTCAGTGGGTGATGTTGGAGACGGGTTATTGCCTGGAAGTTGTGGTACAAATGTTTTTACTATTTCTCAGCCTGAGCTGGTAACGAGGAGAAATCTCTGGGCTTTATTGAACAGGGACCTGCTGTATTCCTCTCAATGTCTCTGGTACATCCAGCTGTTGGTCTGTACAGTGACCCCACCTGGTTCCTATTGTCTCTCTAGTCGTTATCCCCAAACCCCAAATAAAACATCTCTCTACATTAACTTTCATCCACCCCTCACTCCCCACCTTCGCCAATCTCATTCCATTTGATTTCAAGTTGATCTTTATTCAACCCCTCCACCCCACCCCCTGACCCTGAGCTGTCGGTCCCACAACACACCCCACCCCTCTCCCACGGAACATTCCTGCTTTCCCATCCTGTCTAACAGCCATTCACATGTTGCACATTTCCCCCCTTCTTTCTTTCGGAGGGGATTGCATCAATGACTATTACCTAAGATTGACCAATCAGATCAGACCGTTGGTCAATAGACAGCCACCATCAGCATCATGTGACAGTTGGCACACTGACCCCCTCCCCCGGTTGCTCTGATATAAATCTCTGAGCAAAGCCTCCACTCACAGCCACGGTGAAAACCATCAGAAGGTGAGACACTGTTCCTGATCACTATTCCTGCAGCCTGGAACTGGGCACTGGGTGGGGAGCACTGGGCACTGGGGAGAGAGCATTGTGCACTGGGGAGAGAGCACTGGGGAGAAAGAACTGGGCACTGGGGAGAGGGCACTGAGTACTGGGGAGAGAGCACTGGGCACTGGGGAGAGGGCACAGGGCACTGGGTGGGGAGCACTGGGCGCTGGGGAGAGAGCACTGGGAACTGGGCACTGAGTACTGGGAAGTGGGCACTGGGTGGGGAGTACTGGGCACTAGGCACTGGGGAGAGAGCACTGGGCACTGGGCCCGGGGTGGGGAGCACTGGGAACTTGGAACTGGGGTCTGGGCGCTGGGGATTGAGCAGTGTGATTAGGTTTTAGGGATTAGGTTTGGGTTTGAGGGTTAGGACTGGGATTGGGATTGGAATTGCGGGTAGAGGATTGGGATTGGGGATTGGGGTTTGGAATTGGACACTGGGTGTGTTCTCGGAATGCCTGGAACCTCGAGACCCACATGGTACAGAACCATGTTCAACCAACAGCCCCCAAGTGTAACATGCAGTCGAGAGTAATCTGAGCTTTACTCTGTATCTAACCCCGTGCTGTCCATGTCTTGGGAGTGTTTGATAGGGGATAGTGTAGAGGGAGCTTTACTCTGTATCTAACCCCGTGCTGTCCCTGTCTTGGGAGTGTTTGATAGGGGATAGTGTAGAGGGAGCTTTACTCTGTATCTAACCCCGTGCTGTCCCTGTCTTGGGAGTGTTTGATGGGAGACAGTGTAGCGAGAACTTTATTCTGTATCTGACCCCTGTTTCACTGAGTCAGGAGCATTTGAGGGGGGAGACTGTAGAGGCACCTTTACTCTGTAATACTCAGGGACAGTGTAGAAGGAGCTTCACTCTGTTACTGGGGGACAGTGTAGAGGGAGCTTCACTCGGTTACTGGGGACAGTGTGGAGGGAGCTTCACTCTGTTACTGGGGAGCAGTGCAGAGGGAGCTTCACTCGGTTACTGGGGGACAGTGTAGAGGGAACTTCACTCTGTAACTGGGGGGACAGTGTAGAGGGAGCTTCACTCGGTTACTGGGGACAGTGTGGAGGGAGCTTCACTCTGTTACTGGGGGACAGTGTAGAGGGAGCTTCACTCTGTTACTGGAGGACAGTATAGAGGGAGCTTCACGCTGTTACTGGAGACAGTATAGAGGGAGCTTCACGCTGTTACTGGAGGACAGTGTAGAGGAAGCTTCAGTCTAATACTGGGGACAGTGTAGAGGAAGCTTCACTCGGTTACTGGGGACAGTGTAGATGGAGCTTCACTCGGTTACTGGGGACAGTGTAGAGGGAAAAAAACGAGGTAAAAGCAATGACTGCAGATGCTGGAAACAAGGTTCTGGATCAGTGGTGCTGGAAGAGCACAGCAGTTCAGGCAGCATCCAAAGTGCAGCGAAATCGACGTTTCGGGCGAAAGCCCTTCATCAGGAATAAAGGCAGTGAGCCTGAAGCATGGAGAGATAAGCTAGAGGAGGGTGGGGGTGGGGAGAGAGTAGCATAGAGTACAATGGGTGAGTGGGGGAGGAGAGGAAGGTGATAGGTCAGGGAGGAGAGGGTGGAGTGGATCGGTGGAAAAGAAGCTAGGCAGGTAGGTCACTCTCTCGGCGGTGCAGGTAGTGGCTGTCGTGGTATTTTTTTTAAGTCGCGGTATAGTCCAGTTAGTGTTTTTTAACAGTTAAAATTTAAAGTTTTTTTAAGCGCCTAGCGGACCCGGAAGCTGGTGTCGCGCTAGGTTACCTGGGAAGGTTTTTTTTCTTATAAAAGCGCGCAGCTCCAAGCCTTCGCCCTCACTCTCTCGGCGGAGTAGGTAACGGCTGTCTGGTGGTATTTTTTTTAAGTCGCGGTATAATCCAGTTATTGTTTTTTTAACGGCTAAAATTTAAAGTTTTTTTTAAGCGCCTAGCGGACCCGGAAGCTGGTGTCGCGCTAGCTTACCTGGGAAGGGTTTTTTTTCTTATAAAAGCGCGCAGGTGAGGAACCCGAGGCACTACAGGGGTAGAGCCTCCCACCCGCCCTCCTCCTCTAACCTAATAAGACCCGTTGTGGTAAGCAGGTAAGTGCTGCATTTTGCTTGTTTGTTTCTTTAGATCTAGTTTATAAAGTTTACCTTTTAGAGGGATGGCAGTGCAATGTTCCTCTTGCAACATGTATGAGGTGAGGGAAGCCATTAGCGTCCCTGCTGATTACACTTGCAGGAAGTGCAGCCATCTCCAGCTCCTCCAAGACCGTGTTAGGGAACTGGAGCTGGAGTTGGATGAACCCCAGATCATTCGGGAGACAGAGGGGGTCATAGATCGGAGCTTTAGGGAAGTAGTTACTCCGAAAGTTATAGAGAGATGGGTGACAGTGAGGGGGAGTGGGAGGAAGCAGCCAGTGCAGGGACCCCCTGCGGTCATTCCCCTCAAGAACAAGTATACTGTTTGGATACTTGTGGGGGGGATGACTTACCAGCGGTAAGCGATGGGGTTCGTGCCTCTGGCACGGAGCCTGTCCCCGTTGCTCAGAAGGGAAGGGTGGAGAAAGGTAGAGCGATAGTTATTGGGGACTCAATAGTTCGGGGCACAGATAGGTGGTTTTGTGGGGGCGACAGAGACTCACAATTGGTATGTTGCCTCCCAGGTGCAAGGGTACGTGACGTCTCTGATCGTGTTTTCCAGGTCCTTAAGGGGGAGGGGGAGCAGCCCCAGATCGTGGTCCACATTGGCACCAATGACATAGGTAGGAAGAGGGATGAGGATGTTAGGCAGGCTTTCAGGGAGCTAGGTTGGAAGCTCAGAGTTAGAACAAACAGAGTTGTTGTCTCTGGTTTGTTACCCGTGCCACGTGATAGAGAGTCGAGGAATAGGGAGAGAGAGCAGTTAAATCCGTGGCTACAGGGATGGTGCAGGAGGGAGGGATTCCGGTTTCTGGATAACTGGGGTTCTTTCTGGGCAAGGTGGGACCTCTATAAACAGGATGGTCTCCACCTGAACCTGAGGGGCACCAGTATCCTTGGGGGGAGGTTTGCTGGTGCTCTTTGGGAGGGCTTAAACTAACTCTGCAGGGGCATGGGAACCTAGACTGTAGCTTTAGGGTGCAGGACCTGGAGTGTAGGGAGGTTAGGAACAAGGCATCGATCTTGAAGGAGGGTGCCGGTAAACATGAAGGTGGCTTGAAGTGTGTATACTTCAATGCCAGAAGTATAAGAAATAAGGTAGGTGAACTTGCAGCGTGGGTTGGTACCTGGGACTTCGATGTTGCGGCCATTACAGAGACATGGGTAGAACAGGGACAGGATTGGCTGTTGCAGGTTCCAGGGTTTAAATGTTTTAGCAGGGTCAGAGGTGGGGGTAAAAGAGGGGGAGGTGTGGCATTGCTTGTCAAGGATAGTATTACAGCGGTGGAAAGGACAATGAAGGAAGACTTGCCATCTGAGGTAGTTTGGGCTGAGGTTAGAAATAGGAAAGGTGAGGCCACCCTGTTAGGTGTTTTCTACAGGCCTCCTAATAGTCCGAGAGAAGTAGAGGAAAGGATTGCGAGGATGATTCAGGAGAAGAGCGAAAGTAGCAGGGTGGTTGTTATGGGGGACTTTAACTTCCCAGATATTGACTGGGAAAGCTATAGCTCGAGTTCGTTAGATGGGTCGGTGTTTGTCCAATGTGTGCAGGAGGGTTTCCTGACACAATATGTAGACAGGCCAACAAGAGGTGAGGCTATACTGGATTTGGTTCTGGGTAATGAACCAGGTCAGGTGTTAGACTTGGAGGTAGGTGAGCACTTTGGCGACAGTGACCACAACTCGGTGACTTTTACTCTAGTGATGGAGAGGGATAAGTGTGCACTGCAGGGCAGGAGTTATACCTGGGGGCAGGGAAATTATGATGCGGTGAGGCATGACTTAGGATGTGTGGATTGGAAAAATAGGCTTCAAAGGAAGAACACAAATGATATGTGGAGATTGTTCAAGGAAAAGCTAATGGGTGTCCTTGATAAGTATGTACCTGTCAGGCAGGGAGTAAAGGGTCTTGTGAGGGAGCTGTGGTTTAATAGGAAATTGGAATCCCTTGTGAAAGGGAAGAGGGCGGCCTATGTAAAGATGAGGCGTGAAGGTTCAGTTGGGGCGATTGAGAGTTATAAGGTAGCCAGGAAGGATCTAAAGAGAGAGCTAAGAGCAGCGAGAAGGGGACATGTAAAGTCCTTGGTTGGTAGGATTAGGGAAAACCCAAAGGCTTTCTATAGGTATGTCAGGAATAAAAGGATGACTAGGGTAGGTATCGGTCCAGTCAAGGATAGTAGTGGGAAGTTGTGCGTGGAGGCGGAGGAGATTGGAGAGACACTAAATCAATACTTTTCGTCAGTATTCACTCAGGAACAGGACACTGTTGCCGATGTGAATATTGAGTTACAAGTGATTAGAATGGATGGCCTTGAGGTATGTAGGGAAGAGGTCTGGGGAATACTGGAAAGGATGAAAATAGATAAGTCCCCTGGGCCTGATGGCATTTATCCTAGGATCCTCTGGGAAGCTAGGGAGGAGATAGCAGAGCCATTGGCCTTGATTTTTATGTCGTCATTGTCTACGGGAAGAGTGCCAGAAGACTGGAGGATAGCGAATGTCGTCCCCTTGTTCAAGAAGGGGAGTAGGGATAGCCTGAGTAACTATAGGCCAGTGAGTCTCACTTCTGTTGTGGGCAAAGTCTTAGAGAGAATGGTAAGGGATAGGATTTATGAACATCTGGATAGGAATAATATGATCAAGGATAGTCAGCATGGTTTTGTGAAGGGCAGGTCGTGCCTCACAAACCTTATTGAGTTCTTTGAGAAGGTGACTAAGGAGGTGGATGAGGGTAAAGCAGTAGATGTGGTGTATATGGATTTTAGTAAGGTGTTCGATAAGGTACCCCATGGCAGGCTAATGCAAAAACCACGGAGGTATGGCATTGAGGGTGCATTAGAGGTTTGGATTAGGAATTGGCTGGCTGGAAGGAGACAGAGGGTAGTAGTTGATGGTAAAGGTTCATCTTGGAGTGCAGTTACTAGCGGTGTTCCACAAGGATCTGTTTTGGGACCATTGCTGTTTGTCATTTTTATAAATGACCGAAAGGAGGGGCTTGAAAGCTGGGTGAGCAAGTTTGCGGATGACATGAAAGTCGGTGGAGTTGTGGACAGCGAAGAAGGATGTGGCAGGTTACAGCGGGATATAGATAAGTTGCAGAGCTGGTCAGAAAGGTGGCAAATGGAGTTCAATGTAGCTAAGTGTGAAGTCATTCACTTTGGTAGGAGTAACAAGAAGATGGATTACTGGGCTAATGATAGGCTACTTGGTAGTGTGGATGAGCAGAGGGATCTTGGTGTCCATGTACACAGATCTCTGAAAGTTGCCACCCAGGTAAATAGTGCTGTGAGGAAGGCATATGGTGTACTGGCTTTTATTGGTAGAGGAATTGAGTTCCGTAGTCCTGAGGTCATGTTGCAGTTGTATAAGACTCTGGTGCGGCCGCATCTGGAGTATTGTGTGCAGTTTTGGTCGCCATACTATAGGAAGGATGTGGAGGCATTGGAACGAGTGCAGAGGAGGTTTACCAGGATGTTGCCTGGCATGGTAGGAAGATCGTATGAGGAAAGGCTGAGGCACTTGGAGCTGTTCTCATTGGAGAAAAGAAGGTTTAGGGGAGATTTGATAGAGGTGTACAAGATGATTAGGGGTTTAGATAGGGTTGACAATGAGAACCTTTTTCCGCTAATGGAGTCAGCTGTTACTGGGGGACACAGCTTTAAATTAAGGGGTGGTAGGTATAGGACAGATGTTAGGGGTAGATTCTTTACTCAGCAGGTTGTGAGTTCATGGAATGCCCTGCCAGTAGCAGTGGTGGACTCTCCCTCTTTATGGTCATTCAAGCGGGCATTGGATAAGCATATGGAGGTTATTGGGCTAGTGTAGGTTAGGTAGGCTTCGGTCGGCGCAACATCGAGGGTTGCTGTATTTTTCTATGTTCTATGTTCTATGACAAGTCCGGACAAGTCATGGGGACACTGCTGGGCTGGAAGTTTGGAACTGGGGTGAGGTGGGGGAAGGGGAAATGAGGAAACTGTTGAAGTCCACATTGATGCCCTGGGGTTGAAGTGTGTCGAGGCTCCTTTAGGGCCTTGGATAGAGCTGAGGGAGGAGGTGTGGGCACAGGTTTTACAGTTCCTGCGGTGGCAGGGGAAAGTGCCAGGATGGGAGGGTGGGTTGTAGGGAGTCGTGGACCTGACCAGGTAGTCACAGAGGGAACGGTCTTTGCGGAAGGCGGAAAGGGGTGGGGAGGGAAATATATCCCTGGTGGTGGGGTCTTTTTGGAGGTGGCGGAAATGTCGGTGGATGATTTGGTTTATGCGAAGGTTGGTAGGGTGGAAGGTGAGCACCAGGGACGTTCTGTCCTTTTTACAGTTGGAGGGGTGGGGTCTGAGGGCGGGATGTGGACGAGATGCGTTGGAGGGCATCTTTAACCACGTGGGAAGGGAAATTGCGGTCTCTAAAGAAGGAGGCCATCTGGTGTGTTCTATGGTGGAACTGGTCCTCCTGGGAGCAGATACGGCAGAGGCGGAGGAATTGGGAATACGGGATGGCATTTTTGCAGGAGTTAGGGTGGGAAGAGGTGTAATCCAGGTAGCTGTGGGAGTGGGTGGGTTTGTAAAAAATGTCAGTGTCAAGTCGGTCATCATTAATGGAGATGGAGAGGTCCAGGAAGGGGAGGGAGGTGTCAGAGATGGTCCAGATAAATTTAAGGTCAGGGTGGAATGTGTTGGTGAAGTTGATGAATTGCTCAACCTCCTCACGGGAGCACGAGGTGGTGCCAATGCAGTCATCAATGTAGCGGAAGAAGAGGTGGGGAGTGGTGCCTGTGTAATTACGGAAGATCAACTGTTCTACGTAGCCAACAAAAAGACAGGCATAGCTGGGGCCCATACGTGTGCCCATGGCTACCCCTTGGGTCTGGAGGAAGTGGGCGGATTCAAAGGAAAAATTGTTAAGGGTGAGGACCAGTTCGGCCAAACGAATGAGAGTGTCAGTGGAAGGGTACTGTTGGGGACGTCTGGAGAGGCAAAAACGGAGGGCTAGGTGGCCCTGGTCATGGCGGATGGAGGTGTGGAAGGATTGGATTTCCGTGGTGAAGATGAGGCATTGTGGGCCGGGGAAACGGAAGTCTTGGAGGAGATGGAGGGCCTGGGTGGTGTCTCGAACGTATGTTGGGAGTTCCTGGACTACTGGGGATAGGACAGTGTCGAGGTAGGTAGAGATGAGTTCAGTGGGGCAGGAGCATGCTGAGACAATGGGTCGGCCAGGGTGGTCAGGCTTGTGGATTTTGGGAAGGAGGTAGAACCGGGCAGTGCGGGGTTCCCGGACTATGAGGTTGGAAGCTGTGGGTTGGAGATCTCCTGAGGTGATGAGGTTCTGTATGGTCTGGGTGATGGTGGGGTGGGGTTATGGTCAAGGGGGCAGTAGGAAGAGATGTCCTCGAGTTGGCGTTTAGCTTCAGCGGTGTAGAGGTCAGTGCATCCCCTTTATCCGCTGGCTTGATGGTGAGGTTGGGATTGGAGCAGTGGGATTGGAGGGGTGCGCGTTGTGAGGGTGAGAGGTTGGAGTGGGGGAGGGGGGTAGACAGGTTGAGGCGGTTAATGTCCCGGCGGCGGTTGGAAATGAAGAGGTCGAGGGCAGGTAATAGACCAGCGCGGGGTGTCCAGGTGGATGCAGTGTGTTGGAGGTGGGCGAAGGGGTCCTCGGAAGGTGGGCGGGAATCCTGATTGTGAAAGTAAGCTCAGAGGTGGAGGCGATGGAAGAATTATTCGACGTCACGGCGTGTATTAAGTTTATTGATGCGTGGACGGAGGGGGATGAAGGTGAGTCCTTTGCTGAGGACTGATCATTCGTCCTCAGTGAGGGGGAGGTCTGGGGGGGGATGGTGAAAACCCGGCAGAGCTGGGAGCTGGGATCTGGTGTGGGTGTGGAGCTGGGAGTGGGGGCGGAGCCAGTACCTGAGTGGGTGTGATGGTGGGGGGAATGGGGGTGGAATCATGAGCAGGGGTAGTGTTCCCCTCGGGATTCTGGGGGGTGGGGATAGTGACAGTGGGGTCTGTGGGGGGTGTGTCAGCAGAATGCAGGTGAGTGGCGCTGGTGGGGGCGGAAATGGTGGTGACCACGGCAGTAGGGGTGGCAGAAGTCACTGAGCGTGCGGCATCAGCGATGATGTGAGGGGCGGAAGTGATGTCACGTGTGATGCATGAGGAATTGTGAGGGGCGGAAGTGGTCGTGGGAGTGGCCATGATGTGGGGTGGAAGTGACTTCATCAATCAGCGTGGGGGTGGCAGCTGCATCAGCCGCATGGCTAATAGCGACTGAGTAATTTCTGAGGCCAGGGGAATCTTCTGGAATGTTTGAGGAGCGCTGGTTATGGAGTTGGGTAGATAACAGTTTGTTGTACTTACAATTTTTGATGTTTGAGATGGAGTTGAAATACTGTTTGTTGAGAGTATGAATTCTCCTGAGGATGTAGTACAGAGTGGGTCCTTTGCAATTCTGAGAGAGTGTGGCCCTCAGCTGAGGCAGGGCTGACTGTAGAGAGGTTAGGTCCCGGCGCATTGCTGCGAGCGTGGAGCGGAGGATCTTGAAGGAGAACCGTTGCTGGTGTTTTGGAATCTGTAGTCTGTACTGTTTGACCTGTTCGGGTCCGAACTCTGCTGGTTTAAAGGTGGTCCGGAGTCCGTGTGGGATGAATTGGTTACAGAGGCAGACCCTGAGGAAGCAAATGTGGCTGTGGTACCGCGTTTGTTTCATGACATGGTTGAAGAGCTTCAGGGCAGAGGAAATGACCTGGGAGTTGCAGTGGGAGAGGGACTCCCTGAGATTCTTGTAGAGAGAGGAGGAAAACTTCTTCAAGGCAGGCATCCTTGTAAGAGGATTCGCAGTCGGGTAAAAATCAACGAGGTAAAAACAATGACTGCAGATGCAGGAAACCAGATTCTGGATCAGTGGTGCTGGAAGAGCACAGCAGTTCAGGCAGCATCCAACGAGCAGCGAAATCGACGTTTCGTGCAAAAGCCCTTCATCAGAAATAAAGGCACTGTAGAGGGAGTTTCACTCTGTTACTGGGGACAGTGTAAAGGGAGTTTCACTCTGTTACTGGGGGGGCAGTGTAGAGGAAGCTTCACGCTCCTACCCGGGGGACAGTGTAGAGGGAGCTTCACTCTGTCACTGGGGGACAGTGTAGAGGGAGCTTCACTCTGCTACTGGGGACAGTGTAGAGGGAGTTTCACTCTGTTACTGCGGGGGACAGTGTAGAGGGAGTTTCACTCTGTTACTGCGGGGGACAGTGTAGAGGGAGCTTCACTCTGTTACTGGGGGAAAGTGTAGAGGGAGCTTCACGCTGTTACTGGGGGGGACAGTGTCGAGGGAGCTTCACTCTGTTACTGGGGGGGACAGTGTAGAGGGAGCTTCACGCTGTTACTGGGGGGGAAAGTGTAGAGGGAGCTTCACGCTCCTACCCGGGGGACAGTGTAGAGGGAGCTTCACTCTGTTACTGGGGGAGACAGTGTAGAGGGAACTTCACTCTGTTACTGGAGGGGCAGTGTAGAGGGAGCTACACGCTCCTACCCGGGGGACAGTGTAGAGGGAGCTTCACTCTGTTACTGCAGGGGACAGTGTAGAGGGAGCTTCACTCTGTCACTGGGGGACAGTGTAGAGGGAGCTTCACTCTGTTACTGGGGGGGACAGTGTAGAGGGAGCTTCACTCTGTTACTGGGGGGGACAGTGTAGAGGGAACTTCACTCTGTCACTGGGGGACAGTGTAGAGGGAGCTTCACTCTGTCACTGGGGGACAGTGTAGAGGGAGCTTCACGCTCCTACCCGGGGGACAGTGTAGAGGGAGCTTCACTCTGTTACTGGAGGGGCAGTGTAGAGGGAGCTTCACTCTGTCACTGGGGGACAGTGTAGAGGGAGCTTCATGCTCCTACCCGGGGGACAGTATAGAGGGAGCTTCACTTTGTTACTGGAGGGACAGAGTAGAGGGAGCTTCACTCTGTTCCTGGGGGACAGTGTAGAGGGAGCTTCACTCTGCTACTGGGGGGACAGTGTAGAGGGAGCTTCACTCTGTCACTGGGGGACAGTGTAGAGGGAGCTTCACGCTCCTACCCGGGGGACAGTGTAGAGGGAGCTTCACTCTGTTACTGGAGGGGCAGTGTAGAGGGAGCTTCACTCTGTCACTGGGGGACAGTGTAGAGGGAGCTTCACGCTCCTACCCGGGGGACAGTATAGAGGGAGCTTCACTTTGTTACTGGAGGGACAGAGTAGAGGGAGCTTCACTCTGTTTCTGGGGGACAGTGTAGAGGGAGCTTCACTCTGCTACTGGGGGGACAGTGTAGAGGGAGCTTCACTCTGTCACTGGGGGACAGTGTAGAGGGAGCTTCACGCTCCTACCCGGGGGACAGTGTAGAGGGAGCTTCACTCTGTTACTGGAGGGGCAGTGTAGAGGGAGCTTCACTCTGTCACTGGGGGGACAGCGTAGAGGGAGCTTCACTCTGTCACTGGGGGGACAGTGTAGAGGGAGCTTCACTCTGTCACTGGGGGGACAGTGTAGAGGGATCATCACTCTGTTCCTGGGGGGACAGTATAGAGGGAGCTTCACTCTGCTACTGGGGACAGTGCAGAGGGAGCTTCACGCTCCTACCTGGGGGACAGTGTAGAGGGAGCTTCACTCTGTTACTGGGGGGACAGTGTAGAGGGAGCTTCACTCTGTCACTGGAGGGACAGTGTAGAGGGAGCTTCACTCTGTTACTGGGGGGACAGTGTAGAGGGAGTTCACGCTCCTACCCAGGGGACAGTGTAGAGGGAGCTTCACTCTGTCAATGGGGGGACAGTGTAGAGGGAGCTTCACGCTCCTACCCGGGGGACAGTGTAGAGGGAGCTTCACACTGTTACTGGGGGGCAGTGTAGAGGAAGCTTCTCTCTGCTACTGGGGACAATGTAGCGGGAGCTTCACTCTCCTACCCGGGGGACAGTGTAGAGGGAGCTTCACTCTGTTACTGGGAGACATTGTAGAGGGAGCTTCACTCTGCTACTGGGAGACATTGTAGAGGGAGCTTCACTCTGCTACTGGGGACAGTGTAGAGGGAGCTTCACGGTCCTATCCGGGGGGCAGTGTAGAGGGAGCTTCACTCTGTTACGGGGAGACATTGTAGAGGGAGCTTCACTCTGCTACTGGGGACAGTGTAGAGGGAGCTTCACGCTCCTATCCGGGGGGCAGTGTAGAGGGAGCTTCACTCTGTTACGGGGAGACAGTGTAGAGGGAGCTTCACGCTGTTACTGGGGTACATTCTGTGTTAGTGTGTGGGGGTGTGTATGGTGAATGGTGTGGGGGTGCGGGTGTGGGTGTGGGGGTAGGGGCTGTGAGGATGTGTGTGTGTGGGTGTGGGGGTGAGAGGGTGAATGATGTCGGGGTGTGTACAGTGAAGGGTGTGGGTGTGGGGCTGTGAGGGTGTGGGTGTGGGGGTGAGAGGGTGAATGATGTCGGGGGGTGTGGGGCTGTGAGGGTGTGGGTGTGGGGCTGTGAGGGTGTGGGTGTGGGGCTGTGAGGGTGTGGGTGTGGGGGTGTCGGGGTGTGTACAGTGAAGGGTGTGGGTGTGTACTATGTTGGGGTGTGAACCCCCTTTGCTCTCTGTGTGTCTCGGGGAAGGCAGTCTGCCATCCTGCCCCAGCCTGGCCTGGGTGTGACTGCAGGTACACAGCAGTGTGATCGTCCGTGTCCCTGTCCCTGTCCCTGTCCCTGTCCCTGTCCCTGTCCCTGTCCGTGTCCCTGTCCGTGTCCCCGACCGTGTCCCTGTCCGCGTCCCTGTCCGCGTCCCTGTCCGTGTCCGTGTCCCTGTCCGTGTCCCTGTCCGTGTCCGTGTCCGTGTCCCTGTCCCTGTCCGTGTCCCTGTCCCTGTCCGTGTCCCTGTCCGTGTCCCTGTCCGTGTCCCTGTCCCTGTCCCTGTCCCTGTCCGTGTCTGTGTCCCTGTCCCTGTCCCTGTCCCTGTCCCTGTCCCTGTCCCTGTCCGTGTCCGCGTCCCTGTCCCTGTCCGTGTCCCTGTCCGTGTCCCTGTCCGTGTCCCTGTCCGTGTCCCTGTCCCTGTCCCTGTCCGTGTCCCTGTCCCTGTCCCTGTCCGTGTCCGTGTCCGTGTCCCTGTCCCTGTCCGTGTCCCTGTCCCTGTCCCTGTCCGCGTCCCTGTCCCTGTCCCTGTCCCTGTCCGTGTCCCTGTCCCTGTCCCTGTCCCTGTCCGTGTCCGTGTCCGTGTCCGTGTCCCTGTCCGTGTCCCAGTCCGCGTCCCTGTCCCTGTCCGTGTCCGCGTCCCTGTCCCTGTCCCTGTCCGTGTCCGTGTCCCTGTCCCTGTCCCTGTCCCTGTCCCTGTCCGTGTCCCTGTCCCTGTCCGTGTCCGTGTCCGTGTCCGTGTCCGTGTCCGTGTCCCTGTCCGTGTCCCAGTCCGCGTCCCTGTCCGTGTCCGTGTCCGCGTCCCTGTCCCTGTCCCTGTCCCTGTCCCTGTCCGCGTCCGCGTCCGCGTCCCTGTCCCAGTCCCTGTCCCAGTCCCTGTCCCAGTCCCAGTCCCAGTCCCAGTCCCTGTCCCTGTCCGTGTCCGTGTCCGTGTCCGTGTCCGTGTCCGTGTCCCTGTCCGCGTCCCTGTCCCTGTCCCTGTCCGTGTCCGCGTCCCTGTCCCTGTCCGCGTCCGCGTCCCTGTCCCTGTCCCTGTCCCTGTCCCTGTCCCTGTCCGTGTCTGTGTCCGCGTCCCTGTCCCTGTCCGTGTCCCTGTCCGTGTCCCTGTCCGTGTCCCTGTCCGTGTCCCTGTCCGTGTCCGCGTCCCTGTCCCTGTCCGTGTCCGTGTCCGTGTCCGTGTCCCTGTCCGTGTCCGTGTCCCTGTCCGTGTCCGTGTCCCAGTCCGCGTCCCTGTCCCTGTCCCTGTCCGTGTCCGCGTCCCTGTCCCTGTCCCTGTCCCTGTCCCTGTCCGCGTCCGCGTCCGCGTCCCTGTCCCTGTCCGTGTCCCTGTCCCTGTCCCTGTCCCTGTCCCTGTCCGTGTCCCTGTCCGTGTCCCTGTCCGTGTCCCTGTCCCTGTCCCTGTCCCTGTCCCTGTCCCTGTCCGTGTCCCTGTCCGTGTCCGTGTCCGTGTCCCTGTCCGTGTCCCAGTCCGCGTCCCTGTCCCTGTCCGTGTCCGCGTCCCTGTCCCTGTCCCTGTCCCTGTCCCTGTCCCTGTCCCTGTCCCTGTCCGCGTCCGCGTCCCTGTCCCTGTCCGTGTCCCTGTCCCTGTCCCTGTCCCTGTCCCTGTCCCTGTCCGTGTCTGTGTCCGCGTCCCTGTCCCTGTCCCTGTCCCTGTCCGTGTCCCTGTCCGTGTCCCTGTCCGTGTCCGTGTCCCTGTCCGTGTCCCTGTCCGTGTCCCTGTCCGTGTCCCTGTCCGTGTCCCTGTCCGTGTCCCTGTCCGCGTCCCTGTCCCTGTCCGTGTCCGCGTCCCTGTCCCTGTCCCTGTCCGCGTCCGCGTCCCTGTCCCTGTCCGTGTCCCTGTCCGTGTCCCTGTCCGTGTCCCTGTCCCTGTCCCTGTCCCTGTCCCTGTCCCTGTCCCTGTCCCTGTCCGTGTCTGTGTCCGCGTCCCTGTCCCTGTCCGTGTCCCTGTCCGTGTCCCTGTCCGTGTCCGCGTCCCTGTCCGCGTCCCTGTCCGCGTCCCTGTCCGCGTCCGCGTCCCTGTCCCTGTCCGTGTCCCTGTCCGTGTCCCTGTCCGTGTCCCTGTCCCTGTCCGTGTCCCTGTCCCTGTCCGTGTCCCTGTCCGTGTCCCTGTCCGTGTCCCTGTCCGTGTCCCTGTCCGTGTCCGTGTCCGTGTCCGTGTCCGTGTCCGCGTCCCTGTCCCTGTCCCTGTCCCTGTCCCTGTCCGCGTCCGCGTCCCTGTCCCTGTCCGTGTCCGTGTCCCTGTCCCTGTCCCTGTCCCTGTCCCTGTCCCTGTCCCTGTCCGTGTCCGTGTCCGCGTCCCTGTCCCTGTCCCTGTCCCTGTCCGTGTCCCTGTCCGTGTCCCTGTCCGTGTCCCTGTCCGTGTCCCTGTCCGTGTCCGTGTCCCTGTCCGTGTCCCTGTCCGTGTCCGTGTCCGTGTCCGTGTCCGTGTCCCTGTCCGTGTCCCAGTCCGTGTCCCAGTCCGCGTCCCTGTCCGCGTCCCTGTCCCTGTCCCTGTCCGCGTCCGCGTCCCTGTCCCTGTCCGTGTCCGTGTCCCTGTCCCTGTCCCTGTCCCTGTCCCTGTCCCTGTCCCTGTCCGTGTCTGTGTCCGCGTCCCTGTCCCTGTCCGTGTCCCTGTCCGTGTCCCTGTCCGTGTCCCTGTCCGTGTCCGCGTCCCTGTCCGCGTCCCTGTCCGCGTCCCTGTCCGCGTCCCTGTCCGCGTCCCTGTCCGCGTCCCTGTCCGTGTCCGTGTCCGTGTCCGTGTCCGTGTCCCTGTCCGTGTCCGTGTCCCAGTCCGCGTCCCTGTCCCTGTCCCTGTCCGCGTCCGCGTCCGCGTCCCTGTCCCTGTCCCTGTCCCTGTCCGCGTCCCTGTCCCTGTCCGTGTCCCTGTCCGTGTCCCTGTCCCTGTCCCTGTCCCTGTCCCTGTCCGTGTCCCTGTCCCTGTCCCTGTCCGTGTCCCTGTCCCTGTCCCTGTCCCTGTCCCTGTCCCTGTCCCTGTCCCTGTCCGTGTCCGCGTCCCTGTCCCTGTCCCTGTCCCTGTCCGTGTCCCTGTCCGTGTCCCTGTCCGTGTCCCTGTCCGTGTCCCTGTCCGTGTCCCTGTCCCTGTCCCTGTCCGCGTCCCTGTCCCTGTCCCTGTCCCTGTCCCTGTCCCTGTCCGCGTCCCTGTCCGCGTCCGTGTCCGCGTCCCTGTCCCTGTCCGTGTCCCTGTCCGTGTCCCTGTCCGCGTCCCTGTCCGCGTCCCTGTCCGTGTCCCAGTCCGCGTCCCTGTCCCTGTCCGTGTCCGCGTCCCTGTCCCTGTCCCTGTCCCTGTCCCTGTCCCTGTCCCTGTCCGCGTCCGCGTCCGCGTCCGCGTCCGCGTCCGCGTCCGCGTCCCTGTCCCTGTCCCTGTCCCTGTCCCTGTCCCTGTCCGCGTCCCTGTCCGCGTCCCTGTCCCTGTCCCTGTCCCTGTCCCTGTCCCTGTCCCTGTCCCTGTCCCTGTCCCTGTCCGCGTCCCTGTCCGCGTCCCTGTCCCTGTCCGCGTCCCTGTCCCTGTCCGCGTCCCTGTCCCTGTCCCTGTCCCTGTCCCTGTCCGCGTCCCTGTCCGCGTCCCTGTCCCTGTCCGCGTCCCTGTCCGCGTCCCTGTCCGCGTCCCTGTCCCTGTCCCTGTCCCTGTCCCTGTCCCTGTCCCTGTCCCTGTCCGTGTCCGTGTCCGTGTCCGCGTCCCTGTCCCTGTCCGCGTCCCTGTCCCTGTCCCTGTCCGCGTCCCTGTCCGCGTCCCTGTCCCTGTCCCTGTCCCTGTCCCTGTCCGTGTCCCTGTCCCTGTCCGTGTCCCTGTCCCTGTCCCTGTCCCTGTCCGCGTCCCTGTCCGCGTCCCTGTCCGCGTCCCTGTCCGCGTCCCTGTCCGTGTCCCTGTCCGCGTCCCTGTCCGCGTCCGTGTCCGTGTCCGTGTCCGCGTCCCTGTCCCTGTCCGCGTCCCTGTCCCTGTCCGCGTCCCTGTCCCTGTCCCTGTCCCTGTCCCTGTCCCTGTCCCTGTCCGCGTCCCTGTCCGCGTCCCTGTCCGCGTCCCTGTCCGCGTCCCTGTCCGCGTCCCTGTCCGCGTCCCTGTCCCTGTCCGCGTCCCTGTCCCTGTCCGTGTCCCTGTCCGTGTCCCTGTCCGTGTCCCTGTCCGTGTCCCTGTCCCTGTCCCTGTCCCTGTCCCTGTCCCTGTCCGTGTCCGTGTCCGTGTCCGTGTCCGTGTCCGTGTCCCTGTCCGCGTCCCTGTCCCTGTCCGCGTCCCTGTCCGCGTCCCTGTCCCTGTCCCTGTCCCTGTCCCTGTCCCTGTCCCTGTCCGCGTCCCTGTCCGCGTCCCTGTCCGCGTCCCTGTCCGCGTCCCTGTCCGCGTCCCTGTCCGTGTCCCTGTCCGCGTCCCTGTCCGCGTCCCTGTCCGCGTCCCTGTCCGCGTCCCTGTCCGCGTCCCTGTCCCTGTCCCTGTCCCTGTCCGTGTCCCTGTCCCTGTCCCTGTCCCTGTCCGCGTCCCTGTTCCTGTCCGTGTCCGTGTCCCCTGTCCGTGTCCCTGTCCCTGTCCCTGTCCGCGTCCCTGTCCCTGTCCCTGTCCCTGTCCGCGTCCCTGTTCCTGTCCGCGTCCCTGTCCCTGTCCCTGTCCGTGTCCGCGTCCCTGTCCGTGTCCGCGTCCCTGTCCGTGTCCCTGTCCCCTGTCCGTGTCCCTGTCCCTGTCCGTGTCCCTGTCCCTGTCCCTGTCCCTGTCCGTGTCCCTGTCCCTGTCCGTGTCCCTGTCCCTGTCCCTGTCCCTGTCCCTGTCCGCGTCCCTGTCCGCGTCCCTGTTCCTGTCCGCGTCCCTGTTCCTGTCCCTGTCCGTGTCCGTGTCCCTGTCCGTGTCCCTGTCCGTGTCCCTGTCCCCTGTCCGTGTCCCTGTCCCTGTCCGCGTCCCTGTCCCCTGTCCCCTGTCCCTGTCCCTGTCCCTGTCCCTGTCCCTGTCCCTGTCCCTGTCCGTGTCCCTGTCCGTGTCCCTGTCCGCGTCCCTGTCCGCGTCCCTGTCCCTGTCCCTGTCCCTGTCCGTGTCCCTGTCCGTGTCCCTGTCCCTGTCCGTGTCCCTGTCCGCGTCCCTGTCCCTGTCCCTGTCCGCCTCCCTGTCCGTGTCCCTGTCCCTGTCCCTGTCCGTGTCCCTGTCATGCCTCTGTTAGAGACTCAGTTCGGGCAGGTCTCCAATAAACCTTCGGTCATTTGCAAAACTGGCGTCAATGAAGAAATCAAACAGCTTTGATGGAAATCCTGCCCAGTGTTCCAGCTTCCGAATGTGGAAGCTGTGAATATCTCGAAGGTGAGTGTCCTTCCTCCCACCCCACTGTCTCCATGTGGCAGTGTGATTAACCTTGCTGTCTCTCTGTGATTCCTACAGGATGATGTCTCACTCGCTCCTGGCTTTGGCTGCCCTCTGTGCGCTCTTTTCTGTCGCAGACTCCCAGGGTAAGATCCTCACGGGGATCCGGAAAATCCTCATTCCAATCTGGGAAGGTTCAGTCTCAGGCTGTAACTGTTTCACTCCTATTTCAATCACACCATCAGAATTGTTACAGTGCAGGAGGGGGCCATTCAGCCCATCATCCCTGCACTGATTCTATCACACAGTGACCACCTCCTGCCTTTTCCCTCATTACCTTGTACACACTGTTTCCTTCCAAATAACCATCCAATGTCCCTCCTGAATGCATCGATTGAACCTGCCTGTTCTCGCTGAGTGAGAACATTCTCCACCCCCCCCCCCCCCCCCCCCGCTTCGTTCACACTTCACTTTTAATCAAAGCCCCTCGTGTTCTTCTTCCTGGTATGAGCAGGAACTGTTTCTCCCTGCTCTGTCCAGCTCTGCTCCTGGTTATGAAAACCTCTATCAGACCTCTCTCCCAGCTGCCCTCTCTCTGGGGAGAACAGTCCCAACACCTTCAATCCCGTCCCCCCCATCCCTGAAGTGTCTCATTCCGGAAACCATTCCTGGAAACCACTTTCTACACTCTCTCCAATGCATTCCCATCTTTCCTATAATGTGGGGCCCACCCCCTGTACACAGTCCTCCAGCTGAAGACCAACAAGGGTCCTGGATAAGTTCAACATCACCCCCCCCCCCCCCCTCCCCAGCTATTGTACTCTCTGCCCCAGTAATAAAGCCGAGGGTCCTGCCTGCTTTATTAACTCCTCTCCCCCCCCCCTGTCCTGCCACCTTCAATGACCTGTGATGTATACCACCACCCAGCTCCCTCTGCTCCTGTATCCCCGTGAGAATTATATCCCTGACTTTATATTGTCTTTCAATGTTTTTCCAACCCTATGGTTGGCACGGTGGCTCAGTGATGCGCACTGCTGCCTCACAGCGCCAGGCACCCAGGTTCAATCCCACAGCTGGGTGACTGTCTGTGTGGAGTTTGCACATTCTCCCCGTGACTGCGTGGGTTTACTCTCATAATCCAAAGGTGTGCAGGTCAGGGTGGATTGGCCATGGGAGATGTTGGGTTACATGGGTGTGGTAGAACAGTGGAACGGAATGGGACAGAGGGTCAATGTGGACTCAATGGGTCGAATGCCCATTGTAGGGTTTCTGATTTGAAATACATCACCTCACATTTCCCTGTATTAAACCTCACCTTCTCCTCCACTTCACCAACATGTCAATGTCCCCTTGGAGTTCCACGCAGTCCTCCTAACAGCTTATCATATGTCCAAGTTTCATGTCATCATGTTTTTTTACAATGGTGTGGAGCAGATTGTATTTATGAGACCATCAGATAAAGGAACAGGATTAGGCCATTCAGCCCATTGAGTCTGCTCCGCTATTCCATCATGGCTGATAGGTTTCTCAATCCCAGTCTCCTTCCTTCTCCCTGTCACCCTCGATCCCCTTACAAATCATGAACCTGTTTATCTCTGTCTTAAATATACTCACTGACTTGGCCTCCACAGATTCTCCACCCTTCGGCTGAAGAAATTCCTTCCCATCTCTGTTCTAAAGTGTCTGTCCTTCACGCTGTGGCTGTGCCCTTGACTCCTAGTCTCTCCTACCAGGAAAATATCTTCTCCACATTCACGCTGCCCAGCCCTCAGTATTCTGTAAGTTTCAATCAGATTCCTCCATAGCTTTCTAAACTCCATCCAGTACAGACCAAGAGTCCTCAACTGCTCCTCATAGGACCAGCCCTTCATCCCAGGATCATTTTTGTAAACACCCTCTGGACCCCTTCAACACTAGCACATCCTTCCCGAGATACAGGACCCAAAACTGTTCCCCATATTCCGTTCACCAGAGCCCGACCAGAGCCGGATACAGCCTCAGCTGTAGCTCTCTGCTCTTGTATTCTAGCCCTCTTTGAAACAAATGCTAACATAGCACATGCCTTCCTGACTGTTAACTGGACCTGCAAATTAACTCAAAGACAATCCTGGATTAGATCTCCCTTAAAGTTCCTTTACACTTCAGACTGCTGAATTCTTACCCCATTAGATAATAATCTATGTCTCCAATCTTCCTACAGAAATCTATCACCGTACACTTTCCCACGTTGTATTCCATCTGCCACCTCTTTGCTCACTCTCTGAACCTATCCAAGTCCTTCTATAGCCCCCCTGCCGGAAGGAGGGGGAGGGGGGAGGGTGACAGGGAGGGGAGGGGGAGGGTGAGGGGGAAGGGGAGGGAGGGGAGGGTGGTTGGGGGAGGGGGAGGGTGAAGAAGGGGAGGAGGAGGGTGAGGGAGGGTGGGGAGGAGGTGGATGAGGGAGGGGGAGGGGGAGGGAGGAGAGTGAGGGAGGGGAGGGTGAGGGTGAGGGGAGAGTAGGGGAGGGGGACGGTGAGGGGAAGGTGAGCGTGAGGGTGGGGGGAGGGAGGGTGAGGGCAAGGGTGAGGGTGAGCGGGAGGGCGAGGGTGAGTGTGAGGGAGGGGGAGGGTGGGGGAGGAGGTGAGGGTGAGGGTGAGGGGATGGAGTGATGTGCTCTGTGCGATAGGGTGGTCATGGAAACGCACTGTCTCTGGTTTTAGAGAATGTTGCAGCTGGGGTCCGTGCTACACAATCCACCACCTTCCGATTTTATGCTGATGCCAACAATGCGATCGATGGGAATCCCAATCCCAAGTTCCGTCATTCCTCCTGCAGTAGCACCAGAAGGCAGAAAGATCCCTGGTGGAGAGTGGACCTGAAGGAACACTACCGCATCTTCGTTGTGAGAGTCACCAACCGAGACTGCAAACCACAGAGACTGGATGGAGCAGAGATCCGAATCGGTGATTCCCTGGATAACAACGGGAACAACAACACCCTGTAAATATGCACAGGAAACATTGACCCACGGCACCTCCCCTCTGCAGACTATACCCCAACTCGAGTCAAGTAGACAGGTTGATGAGGGAAGCCAGCTGATGTGGTTGGTTTGGTCTTTGGGAAAGCTGTAGTGTGTAAAACAAAAGCACATGGGATTGAACGATGTATATTCTGACTTGGAGATGGAAACAACAACAAAGAGGAAAAATAAACCGGTCCTTCTGAGTGTGTCAGGCACCATGGTCTCTGCAGGATCAGAGGGATTCCCACACACCAAAATGATTTCAATGAGCAAACTCAATGTTATATCTCCAAGTCTGGGTGGGAGGGTGAGCTGAAAGGAGAATGTGGAGATGTTACAGTGTGATTTGGACAAGCTGGGTCAGTGGGGAAATGAGTGACAGACGCTGTACAATGTGGATCAATGCGACATCCTACACTATGGCAGCAAAAGCAGGAATAGACATCATTCTCTAAACGGTGATCGATTGGCAAAGGGGGAGATGGAATGAGACCTAGGTGTCCTTGTGCACAAGTCACTGACGGTGAGTGTGTGTGTACAGCAGGTGGTGACGGTGAGTGTGTGTGTCCAGCAGGTGGTGACGGTGAGTGTGTGTGTCCAGCAGGTGGTGACGGTGAGTGTGTGGGTACAGCAGGTGGTGACGGTGAGTGTGTGGGTACAGCAGGTGGTGACGGTGAGTGTGTGATTACAGCAGGTGGTGACGGTGAGTGTGTGGGTACAGCAGGTGGTGACGGTGAGTGTGTGTGGGTACAGCAGGTGGTGACGGTGAGTGTGTGATTACAGCAGGTGGTGACGGTGAGTGTGTGGGTACAGCAGGTGGTGACGGTGAGTGTGTGTGTCCAGCAGGTGGTGACGGTGAGTGTGTGGGTACAGCAGGTGGTGACGGTGAGTGTGTGGGTACAGCAGGTGGTGACGGTGAGTGTGTGATTACAGCAGGTGGTGACGGTGAGTGTGTGTGTACAGCAGGTGGTGACGGTGAGTGTGTGTGTACAGCAGGTGGTGACGGTGAGTGCGTGTGTACAGCAGGTGGTGACGGTGAGTGTGTGATTACAGCAGGTGGTGACGGTGAGTGTGTGTGTACAGCAGGTGGTGACGGTGAGTGTGTGTGTACAGCAGGTGGTGACGGTGAGTGTGTGGGTGCAGCAGGTGGTGACGGTGAGTGTGTGTGTGTACAGCAGGTGGTGACGGTGAGTGTGTGGGTACAGCAGGTGGTGACGGTGAGTGTGTGATTACAGCAGGTGGTGACGGTGAGTGTGTGTGTACAGCAGGTGGTGACGGTGAGTGTGTGTGTACAGCAGGTGATGACGGTGAGTGTGTGTGTACAGCAGGTGGTGACGGTGAGTGTGTGTGTACAGCAGGTGGTGACGGTGAGTGTGTGGGTACAGCAGGTGGTGACGGTGAGTGTGTGTGTGGGTACAGCAGGTGGTGAAGACGGTCAATGGGGTGTTGACGTTTGTAGTGAGAGGGTTGGGGATCAGGAGCAGCGATGTCTTGCTGCAGTTGTACAGGGCCTTGGGGAGACCACACCTGGAGGATAGTGTGTCAGTCTGGTGTCCGTATCTGAGGAAGGACGTCCTGGTGATGGAGGGAGGATAGCGGAGGGTCACCAGCCCGATTCCTGGGATGGCAGGATCTGACACCAGAGCAGTGACTGAATTGGTTAGGATGATATTCACTGAAGTTGGGAAAATGAGGAGGCGTTTCACAGAAATGGATAAAATTTGTAAAACAGCGATGAGGGGCAATTAGTTAGCTGAACGGGTCATGAATCTGTGATATCCCCTTGCTCAGAGTGGATGCTGAGTAACTGTGAGGCCGACATTGACAGGTTTTTAATGAGTAATGGGTTATGCAGAGAGGGCAGGAAAGTGGGGTTGAGGCTGAGATGTGATGAGTCAGGATGGCAGTGTATGGTGGAGCAGATTTGAGGGGCTGAATGGCCTTCTCCTGTTCCTAGTCCTCATGGTCTGATGTAGTAACCATCATTCTCACTTTTCTCTCTTACAGCTGTGCAACGATTGATTCCATTCCCAGGGGGGGGACTAAGTCTTTCTCTTGTGCTGCCCTTAATGGTGTTCATGGCAGATTTGTCAATATCTTCCTGAGAAAATCTCGTGGCATTCTGACCTTGTGTGAGGTGGAAGTGTATGGTGCCCTTGATCCTCAGTAACTACCAGGAACCGCTGTGAGTATCTATTCCCACTCCTGCTTTATTCTACACTCACACCATTACAGCATTCACAACTCTCCACAGGACAGCACCCTCCCTCTCTCCCTCTCTCAGAGTGAGGGGTGGAGGACAGGTTCAGAGGTTCCCAATCACAGCTGCTGTGTTATAGACAGACACCAGGCCAACACATCAGCTTTGGTCATGATAGACTCTGTGGACAACATCTCTGTGGAACCCTCCATTTACTTTCATTCAGTGAGATCTGATCAGCTTCATTGACAATGTTGGATTAACACCTCTGAGGGTGTGCTCAACCAGGTAATCTTGATCAATGGGGCGGCACGGTGGCTCTGTGGTTAGCACTGCTGCCTCACAGCACCAGGGACCCGGGTTCGATTCCAGCCTCAGGTGATTGTCTGTGTGGAGTTTGCACATTGTCCCTGTGTCTGTGTGGGTTTCCTTCCACAATCCAAAGATGTGCAGGTCAGGGTGAATTGGCCATGCTAAATTGTCCATAGTGTTAGATGCATTAGTCAGAGGGAAAGGTGTCTGGGTGGGTTACTCTTCAGAGGGTCAGTGTGGACTTGTTGGGCCGAAGGGCCTGTTTCCACACTTTAGGGAATCTAATCTAACAACTGAAAAAAGTCCTCAAATACATTACTGTCAGTATTCTAACAAAGTAAGGTTTCCCCCTCACACACTCTGCTCCTTCACTGAGTGATGGGGTGGACAATTAAACAACTCACTGGCTCCACAAATCTCCCCCTCCTCAATGATGGAGGGGCCCAGCACATCAGGACAATGGATAAGGCTGAACATTTCACAGCAATCTCCAGCCAGAAATGCTGAGTGAATGATCCATCTCAGCCTCCTGCAGTGGTCCCCAGCGTCACAGACACCAGTCTCCAGTCAATTTGATTTACTCCACGTGATACCAAGGAACAGTTGGAGACGCTGGATACTACAAAGGCTGTAGACCCTGACAACATTCCGGTAATAGGACTGAACTTGCCACTCCCTGAGCCAAGCTGTTCCAGTACAGTTACAACACTGGCATCTACCCGACAACGTGGCAACTTGCCCAGGTATGACCTGTACATTAAAAGCAGTGCCCTCTCTCTGACAGTGTGGTGGCTTGGATTGGTGACACTGTTCCTGAGCTCAGTGAAATTCCAGCAATGTTCAGCTTCCAGAGATTGTCATGGATTGAGTGAGAATTAGGAAAAGTATTGATCACTGATACGGTGAGTGTGATTTCCAATCAGAGAGTAACTGAGCGTTTTTTGTGACTTTTATTTTCCAGACATGAACATTAATCCAAAACGCTGCTCATTTGGAGAGAGCCATGTTGTGCTTTGAGCTTCTGCAGCCAATCAGCTCCTGCTCCCCCCACACCCCCCCACCAGGCCACACTCTCTGCTTGAAAGTTGCTGTGAACAAGGATGGGAACCAGCCTTTCCCAGTTTCTGTCTCCCACCCACAGTCAGTCAGTCACGGATTTCTCCATCAATCTCCCTGGAACAGTCCCAGGCAACGGAGACCATGCTCAGTGACAGCATCAGCTGAGAAACTCTGTCAAAGATTATCCAGGGAGACGGAGGGGGGAGGTGACTGAGAAAAATCTCAGACCGTCCTGACTGTCACATGGAACAACAGCTTTATCTGAGCACCCAGAGTTCAGACTTGAACTGGTATTAATGCCCACAGTCTCTGGTCACTAACAACCCAGGACTGATTGACGATTGACGGTCTGTATTGTGTAATTACACCGTTCTGTGAGAATCTGGGAGCCACCTGGAACTTTCTGCTTTTTCTGATTTAAAAGCCTCAATAAAGTTGCTGCCTGCACAGGACTGAGACTGAGTCTGTTCAATCCCAGTGAGACCATCACCCACAGGACAATCAGAGACTCACTCCCCACAGTCACACCGACCCCCCCCTCACACAGTCACACCAACCCCCCCCTCACACAGTCACACCGACCCCCCCCTCACACAGTCACACCAACCCCCCCCTCACACAGTCACACCGACCCCCCCCTCACACAGTCACACCAACCCCCCCCCACACAGTCACACCGACCCCTCCTCACACAGTCACACCAACCCCCCCCCACACAGTCACACCGACCCCCCCCTCACACAGTCACACCGACCCCCCCTCACACAGTCACACCGACCCCCCCCACACAGTCACACCGACCCCCTCCTCACACAGTCACACCGACCCCCCCTCACACAGTCACACTGCCCCCCTCACACAGTCACACCGACCCCCCCCTCACACAGTCACACCGACCCCCCATCACACAGTCACACCGACCCCCCCCTCACACAGTCACACCGACCCCCCCCACACAGTCACACCGACCCCCCCCCTCCTCACACAGTCACACAGCTCCCCCCTCACACAGTCACACCGACCCCCCCCCACACAGTCACACCGACCCCCTCACACAGTCACACCGACCCCCTCCTCACACAGTCACACCGACCCCCCCCTCACACAGTCACACCGACCCCCCCTCACACAGTCACACCGACCCCCCCCTCACACAGTCACACCGACCCCCCCCCCACACAGTCACACCGACCCCCCTCACACAGTCACACCGACCCCCCCCCTCACACAGTCACACCGACCCCCCACACAGTCACACCGACCCCCCTTCACACAGTCACACCGACCCCTCCGCTCACAGTCACACCGACCCCCCCTCCTCACACAGTCACACCGACCCCCCCTCACACAGTCACACCGACCCCCCCTCCTCACACAGTCACACCGACCCCTCCTCTCACAGTCACACCGACCCCCCCTCCTCACACAGTCACACCGACCCCCCCCTCCTCACACAGTCACACCGACCCCCCCTCACACAGTCACACCGACCTCCCCTCACACAGTCACACCGACGCCCCCCTCACACAGTCACACTGCCCCCCCTCACACAGTCACACCGACCCCCCCCCTCACTCAGTCACACCGACCCCCCCTCACACAGTCACACCGACCCCTCCTCACACAGTCACACCGTCCCCCCCCTCACACAGTCACACCGACCCCCCCCTCACACAGTCACACCGACCCCCCCTCACTCAGTCACACCGACCCCCTCCTCACACAGTCACACCGACCCCTCCTCTCACAGTCACACCGACCCCCCCCTCACTCAGTCACACCGACCCCCCCTCCTCACACAGTCACACCGACCCCCCCTCACTCAGTCACACCGACCCCCTCCTCACACAGTCACACCGACCCCTCCTCTCACAGTCACACCGACCCCCCCCTCACTCAGTCACACCGACCCCCCCTCCTCACACAGTCACACCGACCCCCTCCTGACACAGTCACACCGACCCCCCCCTCACTCAGTCACACCGACCCCCCCTCCTCACACAGTCACACCGACCCCCTCCTCACACAGTCACACCCCCCCCCTCACTCAGTCACACCGACCCCCCCCTCCTCTCACAGTCACACCGCTCCCCCCTCACACAGTCACACCGACCCCTCCTCTCACAGTCACACCGACTCCCCCCTCACTCAGTCACACCAACCCCCCCTCCTCACACAGTCACACCGACCCCCTCCTCACACAGTCACACCGACCCCCTCCTCACACAGTCACACCGCCCCCCCACTCAGTCACACCGACCCCCCCTCCTCACACAGTCACACTGCCCCCCCTCACACAGTCACACCGACCCCCCCCTCCTCACACAGTCATACCGACCCCCCTCACACAGTCACACCGACCCCCACCCCCACACAGTCTCACCGCCCCCCTCCTCACACAGTCACACTAACCCCGAGTGCCCCCTCTGACACACACCCCACCCACACCCCTACACCCACACACCCCACCCACACCACACTCCCACACCACATCCACACACCACACCCCCACACCCACACCACACACCCCAGACCACACACCCCAGACCACACCCCCACACCCATACCACACCCCCACACCCTCACCCACACCACACTCCCCACCCACACCACACCTCCCACACCTCCCACACCCACACCCACACCCCCGCACCCACACCACGCTTCTACACCCACACACAACACTCCCCACCCACACCACACCCACATACACCATACCCCCCACACCCACACACCACACCCCCCACACCCACACCCCCACACCAACACTCCCCCCCACAGCACACTCCCATACACCATACCTCCCACACCCACACCCCACCCCCACACCACACCCCACACACCATACCCCCCACACCCACACACCACACCCTCCCACACCCACTCCCCCCACCCACACCACACCCAGCCATACCCCACACTCCCCACCCACACCACACCCCCACACCTTTACCCACACTCACATGTCCCAGGGAGCTCCCACCTCTCCCCCCCCGTACCTCCCACTCCTCCACCCATTCCAAGGGGCTCCCTCCACCAGACCACACCCCCCCCCACCTCATCCTTCTGTACAGTTCTGTCTTGTTTAACCTTTGCTGATTTGACAATCCCCCTCCCCTAACCCCGGACCACCATTGTGAACATTCTCTCAACAGCCACCAATCAGTAAAGGATGTAAGCTGCTCTCAGTCCTCTCGGTGCGGTCACCCCAGCAACTTGGATAGCTCCAGTTAGACCTGCAGCCGGTGTGCTCCTGGTAAACACTCCCGTGTGAGTGCACTGTGTCCACATTCGAAGGTTTGGTACAATATAACATCAGCACGAGCTTTCTGGAAATCAAAGTAATCAATACAGATTGTGTTTCCCTAAACTAAAATCTGAATAATATTTTCAAATATTGGAATCACGTTTTTACAGAGTGACCTGTCTTTGATAAAAACAATGGGGTTTCCCCGCCACTCGCTATTACCCTGTGCACACTATCACCCGACCAGCTTCACTAACATCCCTCCCTTTGTTCATAGCCCAAACATTAGCAACAAAGACCCATCAGAACAATCCCAGAATTGTCCGTATACTCAAATATCCTAGATCATGTTCCCACAGACCCATAAATATCCCGGGCCATGTTCCCACAGACTCATAAACATCCCAGACCATATCCCTATAGACTCATAAATATCCCGGGCAATATTCCTCAAGACTCATAAATATCCCGGATCATGTTCCCACAGTCTCATAAATATCCCGGACCATGTTCCTATAGACTCATAAATATCCCGGACCATATTCCTAAAGACACATAAATATCCCGGACCATATTCCCACAGACATGTAAGTATTCCGGACCATGTTCCCACAGTCTCATAAATATCCCAGCTGAAAATGTGTTGCTGGAAAAGCACAGCAGGTCAGGCAGCATCCAAGGAACAGGAACTTCGACGTTTTGGGCATAAGCCCTTCATCAGGAAGGATTCCTGATGAAGGGCTTATGCCCGAAACGTCGAATTTCCCGTTCCTTGGGTGCTGCCTGACCTGCTGCGCTTTTCCAGCAACACATTTTCAGCTCTGATCTTCATCATCTGCAGACCTCACTTTCTCCTCATAACTATCCCAGACCATATCCCCACAGACTCATAAATATCCCGGATCATATCCCTATAGATTCATAAATATCCCGGATCATATCCCTATAGACTCATAAATATCCCAGACTATATTCCTCAAGACTCATCCCAGATCATGTTCCCACAGACTCCTAAGTATCTGCAACACAGAAGGAGGCTATTCAGCCCATTGTGTCCATACTGGTCACAAAGATCCGATCGTATTCATCCCATTTTTCAGCTCTTGGCCCATGTCCTGGAGGCTATAGCAATGCAAGTGAATATTTAAATACGACCTCAATGTTATCAGAGTTTTAGACTTGACCATCCTTTCAGACAATCAGCTGCGGACTCCCACCATCCTCAGAGTGTAAAGCATTCTCCTTATGTCTCCTCTCAGCCTTGTAGCTCAGACCTGACATCAATTTTCCCTGCTATTTACTCATCTCTTTACTAATAGATAAAGTGTCTTTCTGTCCATCCGAAATCTGCCCTTCATTATCTTGTAGCCCTCTGTCAGGTCTTCGCTCAACCATCCCCACAGTGAAGATTCAAAACCCAGTTTCTCCAATCATTCCCTGTCCCTCGGACCCTCCAGTCCCTGGCTGTATAGAACATAGAACAATACAGCACAGAACAGGCCCTTCGGCCCTCGATGTTGCACCGACCTGTGAACTATTCTCATCTCGTCCCCCTACACTATCCCAAAATCATCCATGTGCTTATCTAAGGATTGCTTAAATCTCCCTCGTGTGGCTGGGTTACCTACATTAGCAGGTAGGGCATTCCACCCCCTTACCACTCTCTGAGTAAAGAACCTGCCTCTGACATCTGTCTTAAATCTATCACCCCTCAATTTGTAGTTGTGCCCCCTCATACACGCTGACACCATCACCCTCGGAAAAAGACTCTCACTGTCGACCCTATCTAATCCTCTGACCATCTTGTATGTCTCTATTAAATCCCCTCTTAGCCTTCTTCTTTCCAATGAGAACAGACCCAAGTCTCTCAGCCTTTCCTCATAAGACCTTCAAGTATCCTGGTGGTCCTCCTCTGCACCCCCTCCAGTACAGTCACCTTGAGTGACCTAACCAGCATTTGATATATTCCCTTGGTTTTGCAAGCAAGTACATCATACAGATTCTTAACTGCTTGATCATGGGCATCGTTGGTCACACAGTTACTCACTGTGGACAGTGACGCTAACAGAGTGGGTTCAATTCCCGCTCTGGCTAAGAAACCACCTCCTCTCCCTCTGCCCTCGCCTGAGGCATGCTGACCCTCAGATTAAGCTTTCCAATGGGGGGCTGGACAGTTACCTTTTACAGGTTACCTTCAGGGGTATAAGAGCTGGCAGGTCATGTTAAAATTGTATAAGACTTTGGTTCAGCCGCATTTAGAATACTGTGTACAGTTCTGGTCGCCACATTACCGAAAGGATGTGGACGCTTTGGAGAGGGTGTGGAGAAGGTTTACGAGGATGTTACCTGGTATGGAAGGTGCTAGCTATGAAGAGAGGTTGAGTAGGTTAGGATTGTTTCCATTAGAAAAAAGGAGATTGAGGGGGGACCTGATTGAGGTTTACAAAATCATGAAGGGGATAGACAGGGGGGATAGAGAGAAGCTTTTTCCCAGGGTGAAGGATTCAACAACGAGAGGTCACGCTTTCACGGTGAGAGGTGAACAGTTTAAGGGGGATACACACGGTAAGTACCTTATACAGAGGGTGGTGGGTGTCTGGAACACGTTGCCAGCAGAGGTGGTAGAGGCAGGCACGGGAGATTCATCTAAGATGCGTCAGGACAGATGCCTGAGTGGGTGGGGAGCAGAGGGACACAGATGCTTAGGAATTGGGCGACAGGTTTAGACAGTGGACTTGGATCAGCTCAGGCTTGGAGGGCCGAAGGGCCAGCTCCTGGGCTGTACATTTTCTTTGTTGAGGGATCTGTGGGTAAGCAGACCCAGGTCCCTCTGATCTTCAGTAATATCTGGGGTCTGATCATTCCCAGTGTAACCCCTTGCCTTGTTAGCCCTCCCCACCCCCCATTTCCAGCATGAATACCATGTGTGATTGCTCTGCCTGACTGGCCCAGGCTGGTGATAAACAGCAGGACGGCTCACCCCTAACCATGCTGCTGTCATCTGCAGAATTCGAGATCATAGCCCTGACATTTCAGCCCAAGTCATTAATCCACACGTGAAGGTATCATTCCAGCCTGACTCAGTCTCAGTCCATTCAAAGGCCACCTTCTCGGTGAATCGGTTCTCTGGTTCGAGTCTGTAAAACAAATAGCTTTTGAGGCTGTACCTGTGACCAATAAGACAGGCCAGGGTGTGTCTGAAATAATCCCCAAGCCAGTCATGGGAGTAACTGATGCAAAGGGGAAATTTATTTTTATATTGACCTGGAAGATGGGCATCATCTCTAACATCACCTGAGGGTGGAATCGAACCTGGGTCCCTGAGGCAATGGTACGAACCACTGAGCCAGCATGCCCTCACCCCACCATTGCTTTCCTGTATCTTGAACCTTTCCAGTCATAATGATTAAACACAATTAAAATCCAGCCTGGCAGATGGTGTAAGCCATTTATTTGTGAACAGAGTTAGAGTGAATCATAGATTGAGTCATGAACAAGTGTTATTAAGAGCAGCTACAGCTGACCCGCCTCAGTGAACCTTGCTGCACGTGAGAGATCAAACAGGTCACCTGAATTAAACACAGAAAAACAGAAGAGAGTTAGATATTTTGTCACAAATACATACTTATTTTGAAACAACACCACCAGCTCTGCACCTAACCCAGTCCCTCACATCAAAAAGAAACAGAGACAATCAAACAGGGAACTCTCAACCAGTTAGATTAATGTTCCTGACCAGGAAAATGGTCGTGTTTTATAAAGGATGTAATAACAGAGCAATTAGAAATATATAATATGATCAGGCAGAGTCAGTGTGGCTTCATGAAGGGGAAACTGATAAAGGGAAACCAGTAGATGTCACATATTTGGATTTCAAAAGACATTCAGTACAGGATTGGCCTTGGGGCTATTTAATTTAAGAGTCCATGGCGTTGGAAGCTGTAAATTAGCCTGGAGAGAGGATTGGCTAACTAATAGAAAACAAAGTGTTAGGATAAGGGGGCACTGTCATGATCTAACTCTGGGTGTTTACCCACTGGAGTTAAGAAGGATGAGGGGGGGAATCTGTTAGAAACTGACAGGATCCTGAATGGCCTGGATAGAGGGCACATTGAGATGCTTCCACTAGTAGGAGAGACAAGGAGTGAGGGACAACCCTTTAGAACAGAGATGAGGAGGAACGTCTTCAGCTGGGGTGGAGGTGAATCTGTGGAACTCATTGGCACAGAGGGCTATGGAGGCCGAGTGTATCTAAGACAGAGTGAGACAGGGTCTTGATTCATAAAGGGACCAAGGGTTATGGGGAGAAGGAAGGAGAATGTGATTGAGAAATAGGTCAGCCATGATTGAATGGCAGAACAGACTCAATGGGCCAATTGGCCTAATTCTGTTCCTCTATCTGATGGTCTTATGGTAACTGTAATTGGTGGAGTTGCCCCAGGGATCAGTGCTGGTGCCACAGTCATTTATAATCTGTATTAGTCATTATTTACAAACTGCATTCGCGACTTGAACAAGGGAAGTGAAAGTATTATTATCAAATTGGTTAACAAGAATAGTTAGGAAGGTGAGTGTTGTGGATGACGCAGAGTCTGCACAGGCAAAAATATGGCAGATAGAATATAATTTGCGAAAATTTAAGATGTTGTAATTTGGCAGGAACAACAGAGGAGCTGAATATTATTTAAATTAGAATTTCCCAGGAAGCTTCAACTGGAGACCTATTTCTTTATTATTCTATGAAATAAAGTTTAACTTTTTAACTCTTGTGACCTTGCTGCTGTGTACCTAAGCTTCCTTCATACCTGGGCACTTTGTCTCTGCTATGACCCTGTCCGCAGTGACATTATACACTTTTCAATATCCTCCTGCCCCCTCCCCTATACTTGAGAACATGTGACAATAAAATCTATAATGTAGAAAGAATAAGAGGCGACCTTGCTGAAACAAATTAATAAGATAAATACCATCAGACCGTCAGACTCAGGAACAGGAGGAGAGCATTCAATAGGATCATGGCTGATTTGATATGTCTCAGATTTCCTGCCCCTTCCCATAAGCTTTGATTCCCCGAATGATCAAGAATCTATTGATGTCAGCCTTAAATATACACAAGGACGCTGCCCCCACAGCTCTCTGTGAGAAGAAACTACTCCACATCTCCATCTTCAGTTGGTGCCTCTTTATTCTGAGACTGTGCCCTTTGGTGCCAGACTCTCCCTCCCATGAGGGGGAACCATCTTCCCAGCATTGACCCTGTCAAGCCCCTTAAGAATCTGATACGTTTCGATGAGATCACCTCTCATTCTTTTGACCTTCAAGGAGTATCATATAATCCCTACTGTGTGAAAACAGGCCATTTGGCCCAACTTGTCCACACCAACCATCCAAAGAGTAACCCACCCAGACCCATTTCCCCAACCCTGTTGTACATTTACCCCTGACTAATGCATCTAGTCTACACATCCCTGAACACTAGGGGCAATTTAGCATGGCCAATTCACCTAAACTGCACATCTTTGGACTGTGGGAGGAAACTGGAGCACCTGGAGGAAACCCACTCAGACACAGGGAGAACGTGCAAACTCCACACAGAGAGTCACCCGAGGCTGGAATCGAACCTGGGTCCCTGACGCTGTGAGGGAAGCAGTGCTAACCACTGAGCAACTGAGCCGCCCAGCCTGTTTAACTTCTGCTCATGAGACAATCCCTCCATCCTCAGGATCATCCGAGCAAACCTTCTCTGAGCTGCTTCCAATGAAATGATATCTGTCCAGTTCTGGTCCCAGCACTGATCTCTGTGGAACTCCACCAGTCACAGGTTACCAAGCTGATAAAGAATCCTTCATCCCCACTCACTGTTTCCTGCCCATCAGCTAATTCTTTATCCATGCCAATGTACTGCCTCCAACACTGTGGGCTGTTATCTTATAAGTTAACCTTGTGTGAGGTAGCTTATCGAACACCTTCTAGAAGTCAAATACAGCACATCGACTGGTTCCCCTCTATCTACTCTGGTTCAGACTTCCTCGAGAAATTAATAAATTAGTCAGACACGGTTTTCTTTTTATGAAGCCATGCTAATCTGCTTGATTAGTTATGACTTTCTAAATTGATTCCAATACATTTCTAACGATACATGTTTGGCTAATCAGCCGACAGTTACCCACGTTTTGGCTCCCTCCCTTTTTGAGTCAGGGTATCACATCAACATTTTTCCAATCCTCTGGCACTTCTCCAGAATCCAAAGATTTTTGGAAAGTTACAGCCAGTGCACCACCATCTCTGTAGCTCCCTCTTTTAGAATCCCTTGAGACATACCCCAGGACCAGGGGATTTTGCTCCCTTTAGCCCCATGAGTTTATCTAATATAATATAAGACTTCTCTAGTGATGGTGATTCTGCCCCCTGTACTCTTTAGTATGAATGGGATGTCCAAAGTACCCTTCTCCATAAAGACTGATGAAAAATATCTGTTTAACCTCTGTGTTCACCAAAACCGTGACTCCAGACTCATTTTCTAAGAGGTCATGTTCACATTGTCCTTTGTAGTTGTGATGTATTTAAAGAAACTCTGATCGTTTGTTTTCATATTCCTTGTTAATTTGATATTGTATTTATTTTTTCTCTTTATCTTTTGAGTCTCCTTGCTGGATTCTGAATTGGGAGGCAATTGCCTCGCGGTATTATAACAAGATGATCCATCCAGAAACTCAGCGAATGGGAGCTATGTTCAAATCCCACAACAGCAGATGATGGAATTTCACTTCAAAGAAGAATCTAATGTAAAGGGTCTGATGATGGCCATGAAGCCACTGTCAGATAAACTCATCTGGGTCAGCAATGTCTTTGAGGGAAGGAAACTGCCATCTTTCCCTGGTCTGATGTACATGTGACTCCAGACCCACAGCAATGTCGCTCTCTCTTAATTGCTCTCTGGTATCACAAAGCTAGTCCCTTTTCTTCCTAAAAGCTGCTCCTCGGCTCAAGGAGACTCTGTTCCTTGATTGTTTTCAGAGGGGTAATAAACCGGGCGGGGCTGCGATCAGTCTGGTTTGGTACAGAGACAAAAAGGGTTTTGAGAGGCCTTTTGTTTCTCAGTAAACAGATGAGACTTCAGGCCAAAGTGACCATGCGTTAGAAGTGATTTGTATAAAGACAGGGGAGTGGTCAGCTCTCTAGCTGAGCTGCGCTGAGCTGTTTTATTTCAGTCCTGAACTGGGAAGTTCAACAGGGAGCTGTATGGAAACTCACTCTCTTTTCTGCCCTTCAACTCCAACCTGTAAGTATGTGTTCCATTTGTCCTGGGTTTTAAAGGGGGTTTACTTTTTGGGACTATTGTGTATATTCGGAACAGCTGGCTAGGTTGAGTTCTGTAGGGGTTCTTTATTCTGTTCTGTGTGTTTCACTGTGTAATTTTGTGAATAATTTTTTGCCTGTTTTAAAATCTAGTAGTTAACCTAGCTACCTCATGGAGTAATTTTCACTGTTCACTTACCGAAACAAATTGCAAAGTTCAGTCTAGGGCTGCCTGCTTAAGAATGTTTTGAGTGGTCTGGCCTGGTCACATGGCAATTAGGGATGGGTGATAAATGTTTGCCTGCCCACAGATGCCCTCACCCTGTGAGTGAATATAAAATAATCGCAGCCTTTGGGACGATCATGGACTTTGACCTAAATAATGTGTCCAGACCTGAACACCATCCTCCAAATGTGGTCTGTTGTTGAGCCCCTGAACCCCGAGGTGTCTCTGCTCCTGTCCTCCCCTCACAGGTGTCCCATTGAGTCGGTATTGTCTCTCTATGTTCCTTCTCCCGAAATGCCTCACCTCACATTTCCCAGCTTTGAAATGCATTTGCCAGGTGTCTGTCCATTTGGCCAACTGTTCAATGTCCCTCTGGAGTCTCTCTGTATCATCCTCACAATTCCCTATTCTCCCTGGCTTAGTACCCTCTCCAAATATAGATAATTTACCCTCAACTCTCATCCCTAAAATTATTTATATAAACCAGAAAAACCAAGGTTCCCATCACAGAACCCTGGGGAACACCATTGTCAACACAGCGCCAGGGACCTGGGTTCAATTCCCGCCTCAGGCGACTGACTGTGTGGAGTTTGCACGTTCTCCCCGTGTCTGCGTGGGTTTCTGCCGGGTGCTCCGGTTTCCTCCCACAGTCCAAAGATGTGCGGGTCAGGTGAATTGGACATGCTAAATTGCCCGTAGTGTTAGGTAAGGGGTATATGTTGGGGTATGGGTGGGTTGCGCTTCGGCGGGTCGGTGTGGACTTGTTGGGCCGAAGGGCCTGTTTCCACACTGTAAGTAATCTAATCTAAAACTGGCCTCCAATCTGAGAAATGCCCATCTATACCCAGCCTCTGTTCCTTATCTGTTCAGCACCTTCTAATCCATGTTACTGAGGTCCCATTAATCCCAAACAGTTCTCATTTGTTAACCGACCTGCCATGTGGCACCGTGTCAAGTCCTATCTGAAAATTCAAATATACAACATTCACAGCAGAACCCTCAACAAAGAGCTCAACTCAATTTGTCAGACATGACCTGCCATTGACAAAGCCATGTTGACTGTCTCGTTACAAGTTCTGTTTCTCTGAGTGTATATTTACCATAAACCGGATCAGGACCTCCGTCAGTTTCCCCACTATTGATGTCACACTGACAGGACTATGGTTTCTTGGGCTTTCATTTGCCTCTTTCTTAAACAACAGCGTGACATTTCCAATCCCTCAGGACTAATTCTATTTCAGAGGGACCAGGAACATTTCTGTCAATGGCTCTGCAATTTGTTCCCTTACCCCTCTCAGCAATCTCGTATGCATCCTATCTGGGCCCGGCAACTTCTCTAGCTGGAGATTTGCCAGTCTTTTTAGCACCTCTTCTTTATTTATCACGAGACGGTTCAGATGCTGAGCACCAACATTATCACCATTTTCTAATTTGGTAAAAACAGACGCCAAATATTTATTCCGTAGCCCCCTGTCTCATCCTTTTCTTCAGTGAGCAGCTTGCCCTGTTTGGTCCCTATGGGCCGCACACTATCCTTCACTCATCTTTTATTGTTAATATGTTTGATGAACATTTGACTGTTTGTTTTAGCACAGCCTGCCATCCTTTCCTTATGCTTCCCCTTAGCCTTTCTGCTCTCCTGCATCTGAGACACTCTTCCTGATTTACTGCCATTATTATTCCAGTGTGTATCTACTTTTTCTACTTTATTCTCTCATCAATACCCCAAACCATCTTGGGTACTCTCACTTTGGATTAGCCCATATTATTTCTCATGGGCATGTACCTAGCTTGCACTGTATTCATCTTTCTTTTGAAATGCTCCCATATTTCACCCACTGGTTTCTTCATCAGAATGCTTGTCCAATCAACTTCTCCAGTTCAACTTTAAGATGAAAGTCTGCCCTCTCCCTGTCTGGGATCTTAACCATTGATTGTTTTTATCTTTTTCCAATTTAATATTGAATCTTGTTACGGTATGATCACTATTTCCCAAATGCTCCCCTGCTCTAACATTCTTCACTTCGTCTGCCTCATTTCCTAGGAGCACATCCTGCACTGCTCGCTGCCTGGTATGATTGTAAATGTCCTGTTTCAGAAAGGTCTCCAGTACACACTGCAGGGATTACTCCCCTTCCATGCACCACATTTTTTCCAGTCCACCTGCGGGTATTTGAAATCACCAACTATCACAACTCTACACATCATGCAGATATCCAGAACCTGTGTACAAATGTTCTCTTCTAGTTCCTGACCCTCCGACAGTGTGGCACTCCCTCAGTAATGACCTCCAACAATGCGGCACTTCCTCAGCACTGACCCTCCGACAGTGTGGCACTCCCTCAGCACTGACCCTCCAACAATGCGGCACTTCCTCAGCACTGACCCTCCGACAGTGTGGCACTCCCTCAGCACTGACCCTCCAACCATGCCCACTCCCTCAGCACTGACCCTCCAACAGTGCGGCACTCCCTCAGCACTGACCCTCCAACAGTGCCCACTCCCTCAGCACTGACCCTCCAACAGTGCGGCGCTCCCTCAGCACTGACCCTCCGACAGTGCCCACTCCCTCAGCACTGACCCTCACTCTGTGTTTGACTGTGGTGTCAGTCCTAGATGTCGTGCTGTGGGCTGAATTTGTATTGACACATTGTGACTGGGATGAGATCATTTGGAAAAGGCTAACATGACATCATCTTTAGCCAGCTTTACAGATCCGCTGTGTCCCAAAACTGGTCCCTTTTTACTAAAAGCTGTTCCTTTTCTCACGGATACTGTCTCCTTGGGCAGTAATACACCATTCCGAGGGCTGTTTAGTCGCGTTTGGTCATTTCGGGCATGAGCCCTTCTTCAGGAAATCTTCTCATGCCCGAAACGTCGAATCTCCTGTTCCTTGGATGCTGCCTGACCTGCTGCGCTTTTCCAGCAACACATTTTCAGCTTTGATCTCCAGCATCTGCAGTCCTCACTTTCTCGAAGTCTGGTTTGGTACTGAGATTAAAGGGTATATTGAGAGGCCTTTGTGTTTATATGTAAACAGATGAGACTTCAGCCCAAAGTGGACATGTTTTCGAAGTGACCTGTATAATGAAAGGGTAGTGGTCAGCTCTCTAGCTGAGCAGTTTAGTTCAGTCCAGGGCTAGTTGGGTGTTCAACAGTGATCTATGTGGGAACTCTCTCTCTCTCTTTCGGTCCTTCTAACTTTAACCTGTAAGTCCGTTATAACTGCGAGTCCCTGCTGCTTTGATAATTGGTCTATTTATTTCTGTGTCTGCGTGGAAGCCTTCTCTCTGTTGAAGTGCAAAGGGTGTGAATTGAAAATAGAAGAACATTGAAATACCTCAGGCACTGCTAATGAAGATATGGGATTCCCTTTAACAATCTTCAAGGAACGGAGTTACCATTTCGTAGATCTCAACCTCACAGAGAGTCAGGATTTTGTTATTCCCTCGGATGTAGATGTTGACATATTGACCCTCCATTCCTTTACACTCGAAAGTATAAGTTACCTGCTGCTGAGTGACGTTGACAATTCCACATCTGAAAGATTTAATTCATCATGTTAGTCACCAAATACACCTAGAATGTCAAACATTGAAGAAAATCCATCGATCAAACCTGCCTCCGATCAGACTAAGTTTCCAATCTGACATCATTCACCTACATTTTAACAAAGTCTTTTCCCTGGGGTCGGGGAGTCCAGAACTAGAAGGTTTAGTGTGAGAGGGGAAAGATATAAAAGAGACCTAAGGTGCAATGTTTTCACACAGAGGGTGGTACATGTATGGAATGAGCTGCCAGAGGAAGTGGTGGAGGCTGGTACAATTACAACAGTTAAAAGGCATTTGGATGGGTATATGAATAGGAAGGGTTTGGAGGGAAAAGGGTCGGGTGCTGGCAGGTGGGACTAGATTGTGTTGGGATATCTGGTCAGCATAGACGGGTTGGACCGATGGGTCTGTTTCCATGCTGTACAGCTCTATGACTCTCTGACTTTGCCTATTTACCCTATCCATGCCCCACATGATTTGGTAAACCTCTATAAGGTCACCCCTCAGCCTCTGACGCTCCAGGGAAAACAGCCCCAGCCTGTTTAGCCTCTCCCTGTAGCTCAAATCCTCCAACCCTGGCAACATCCTTGTAAATCTTTTCTGAAGTTTCACAACATCTTTCCAATAGGAAGGAGACCAGAATTGCACACAATATTCCAACAGTGGCCTAACCAATGTCCTGTACAGCTGCAACATGACCTCTCAACTCCTGTACTCAATACTCTGACCAATAAAGGAAAGCATACCAAACACCACCTTCACTATCCTATCTACCTGTGACTCCACTTTCAAGGAGCTATGAACCTGCACTCCAAGGTCTCTTTGTTCAGCAACATTCCCTAGGACCTTACCATTAAGTGTATAAGTCCTGCTAAGATTTGCTTTCCCAAAATGCAGCACCTCGCATTTATCTGAATTATCTCCATCTGCCACTTCTCAGCCCATTGGTCCAGATCCTGTTGTAATCTGAGGTAACCCTCTTCGCTGTCCACTACACCTCCAATTTTGGTGTCATCTGCAAACTTACTAACTGTACCTCTTATGCTCGCATTCAAATCATTTATGTAAATGACAAAAAGTAGAGGGCCCAGCACCGATCCTTGTGGCACTCCACTGGTCACAGGCCTCCAGTCTGAAAAACAACCCTCAACCACCACCCTCTGCCTTCTACCTTTGAGCCAGTTCTGTACCCAAATGGCTAGTTCTCCCTGTATTCCATGAGATCTAACTTTGCTAACCAGTCTCCCATGGGGAACCTGTCAAATGCCTTACTGAAGTCCATATAGATCACATCTATCCCTCTGCCCTTATGAATCCTCTTTGTTACTTCTTCAAAAAACTCAATCAAGTTTGTGAGACATGATTTCCCACGCACAAAGCCATGTTGACTGTCCCTAATCAGTCCTTGTGTTTCTAAACACATGTACATCCTGTCCCTCAGGATTCCCTCCCACCACCGAGGTCAGGCTCTCTGGTCTATAGTTCCCTGGCTTGTCCTTACCGCCCTTCTTAAACAGTGGCACCACGTTTGCCAACCTCCAGTCTTCCAGCACCTCACCTGTGATTATTGATGATTCAAATAGCTCAGTAAGAGGCCCAGCAATCACTTCTCTACCCCAGAGTTCTGGGGTATACCTGATCAGGTCCTAGGGATTTATCCATGTTTATGCATTTCAAGACATCCAGCACTACCTCCTCTGTAATATGGACATTTTTCAAGATGTCACCATCTATTTCCCTACAGTCTATATCTTCCATATCCTTTTCCACAGTAAATACTGTGCAAAATACTCGTTTAGTATCTAGACCTTTTTATTTCTATCTCAGGCGACCGACTCAACACGGACATTTACTATAAACCGACCGACTCCCACAGCTACCTAGATTACACCTCCTCCCAACCTGCCCCCTGTAAAAACGCCATCCCATATTCCCAACTCCTTCGCCTCCACTGTATCTGCTCCCAGGAGGACCAGTTCCAATACCGAACAACCCAGATGGCCTCCTTCTTCAAAGACCGCAATTTCCCCTCAGACGTGGTTGACGATGCTATCCACCGCATCTCCTCCATTTCCCGCTCCTCCGCCCTTGAGCCCTGCCCCTCCAATCGCCACCAGGACAGAACCCCACTGGTCCTCACCGTCCACCCCACCAACCTCCAGATAGAAAGGAGTTTGCCAAGCTGCTGGCGAGGATATTTGCCTCCTCACTCTCCATGGGAGACGTACCGGAGGATTGGAAGGAGGCGAATGTTGTTCCTCTTTTCAAGAAGAGTAATAGGGAAATCCCTGGCGATTACAGACCAGTCAGTCTCATGTCTGTGGTCAGCAAGGTTTTGGAAAGAATTCTGAGGGATAGGATTTATGACTATTTGGAAAAGCACAGCATGATTAAAGGCAGTCAGCATGGCTTTGTGAGGGGCAGGTCATGCCTCACAAATCTTATTGAGTTCTTTGAGGAGGTGTCGAGACAGATCGATGAAGGTCGAGCTGTGGATGTGGTGTATATGGACTTCAGCAAGGCATTTGATAAGGTTCCCCACAGTAGGCTCATTCATTAAGTCAGGGAGTATGGGATACAGGGAGATTTGGCTATCTGGATTCAGAATTGGCTGGCTGACAGAAGGCAGAGTGGTTGCTGATGGAAAGTATTCTGCCTGGCGGTCAGTGTTGAGTGGGGTCCCACGGGGCTCTGTTCTTGGGCCTCTGCTCTTTGTAGTTTTTATAAATGACTTAGATGAGGAGGTTGAGGGGCGGGTTAGTAAATTTGCAGATGACACAAAGTTGGAGGTGCCGTTGATAGTATCGAGGGCTATTGCAGGCTGCAGCACGACATAGACAGGATGCAGAACTGGACTGAGAAATGGCAGATGGAGTTCACCCTGGATAAATGTGAAGTGATGCATTTTGGAAGGTCAAACTTGAATGCTGAATATAGGATTAAAAACAGGATTCTTGGCAGTGTGGAGGAACAGAGGGATCTGGGTGTTCAAGTTCATAGATCCCTCAAAGTTGCCACCCAAGTGGATAGGGTTGTTAAGAAAGTTGTTTAGATTAGATTACTTACAATGTGGAAACAGGCCCTTCGACACCAACCCTCCAAAGCGCAACCCACCCAGACCCATTCCCCTACATTTACCCCTTCACCTAACACTACGGGCAATCTCCCATGGCCAATTCACCTAACCTGCACATCTTTGGACTGTGGGAGGAAACTGGAGCATCTGGAGGAAACCCACGCAGACACGGGGAGAATGTGCAAACTCCACACAGTCAGTCACCTGAACCCGGGTCTCTGGCGCTGTGAGGCAGCAGTTAGCTTTAAGTAACAGGGGGATCGAGTTTAAGAGCTGCAAGGTTTTGCTGCAGCTCTACAAGTCCCTGGTGAGACCACACTTGGAATATTGTGTCCAATTCTGGTCGCCCTACTATAGGAGGGATACAGAGGCTTTGGAGAGGGTGCAAAGAAGGTGTACCAGGATGCTGCCTGGACTGGAGGGCTTGCCTTATGAAGGAAGGTTGAATAAGCTCAGGGCTTTTCTCTCTGGAGAGAAGGAGGAAGAGAGGAGACCTGATCGAGGTGTACAAGGTAATGAGAGGCTTGGATAGAGTCAATAGCCAGAGACTCTTCCCCAGGGCAGGATTGACTGGCACGAGGGGACGTAGTTTGAAGATATTAGGAGGAAGGTATAGAGGAGACGTCTGAGGTAGGTTCTTTACGAAGAGAATTATGAATGCATGGAATGCGTTGCCAGCTGTGGTGGTGGGAGCAGAGTCATTGGGGACATTTAAGCGACTGCTGGACATGCACACGGATAGCAGTGAGTTGAGGGGTGTGTAGGTTCAGTTATGTTACATTAGGATTAAACCACAGAACAACATCATGGGCCGAAGGGCCTTTTCTGTGCTGTATTTTCTATGTTCGATATTCTATCTCAGCCAGGGCTGCAGGGACCGACCGGACCTCCCAGTCACTACACACTATAATCCCCCTTCCCACTCCCTCTCTGACATGACCATCGTTCTCCTCCTCCATGGCCACAATGAACCAAACCGCACATTGGAAGAACAACACCTCATCTTCCGCCTGGGGAGACCACAAACCGGACGACTCAACATTTAGTTCTCCAATTACATATCACCTCCCTCCCCATCTCCCGACTCCCTTTCAGAGTCCCATCCCCCTCCAGTTCTCTCACCCAGCCACCAACCCGAATCATTCCTCTCATTCACCAACCAGGTCAGACACTCTGTCTGTCAACACCTACCACAACCTCACCATCCTGCCCCCGCCACCCCCTTTATTGGCAGCTCCCCGAATCCACTCCAGTCGTGAAAGAGGTTACACCCGAAACTTGACTTCTCTCCCCCCTGATACTGTCTGCCTTATTGTGACGGTGAGTGTGTGTGTACAGCAGGTGGTGACGGTGAGTGTGTGTGTGTACAGCAGGTGGTGACAGTGAGTGTGTGTGTACAGCAGGTGGTGACGGTGAGTGTGTGGGTACAGCAGGTGGTGACAGTGAGTGTGTGTACACCAGGTGGTGACGGTGAGTGTGTGGGTACAGCAGGTGGTGACGGTGAGTGTGTGTGTACAGCAGGTGGTGACGGTGAGTGTGTGTACAGCAGGTGGTGACAGTGAGTGTGTGTGTGTACAGCAGGTGGTGACGGTGAGTGTGTGGGCACAGCAGGTGGTGACGGTGAGTGTGTGTGTACAGCAGGTGGTGACGGTGAGTGTGTGTACAGCAGGTGGTGACGGTGAGTGTGTGTGTACAGCAGGTGGTGACGGTGAGTGTGTGTACAGCAGGTGGTGACGGTGAGTGTGTGTGTACAGCAGGTGGTGACGGTGAGTGTGTGGGTACAGCAGGTGGTGACGGTGTGTGTGTGTGAACAGCAGGTGGTGACAGTGAGTGTCTGTGTCCAGCAGGTGGTGACGGTGAGTGTGTGGGCACAGCAGGTGGTGACGGTGAGTGTGTGTGTACAGCAGGTGGTGACGGTGAGTGTGTGTACAGCAGGTGGTGACGGTGAGTGTGTGATTACCGCAGGTGGTGACGGTGAGTGTGTGATTACAGCAGGTGGTGACGGTGAGTGTGTGTGTGTACAGCAGGTGGTGACGGTGAGTGTGTGGGTACAGCAGGTGGTGACGGTGTGTGTGTGTGAACAGCAGGTGGTGACAGTGAGTGTCTGTGTCCAGCAGGTGGTGACGGTGAGTGTGTGGGCACAGCAGGTGGTGACGGTGAGTGTGTGTGTACAGCAGGTGGTGACGGTGAGTGTGTGATTACAGCAGGTGGTGACGGTGAGTGTGTGGGTACAGCAGGTGGTGACGGTGAGTGTGTGTGTACAGCAGGTGGTGACAGTGAGGACGTGTGTACAGCAGGTGGTGACGGTGAGTGTGTGTGTACAGCAGGTGGTGACAGTGAGGACGTGTGTACAGCAGGTGGTGACGGTGAGTGTGTGTGTACAGCAGGTGGTGACAGTGAGGCCGTGTGTACAGCAGGTGGTGACGGTGAGTGTGTGTGTACAGCAGGTGGTGACGGTGAGTGTGTGTGTCCAGCAGGTGGTGACGGTGAGTGTGTGTGTACAGCAGGTGGTGACGATGAGTGTGTGGGTACAGCAGGTGGTGACGGTGAGTGTGTGGGTACAGCAGGTGGTGACGGCGAGTGTGTGGGTACAGCAGGTGGTGACGGTGAGTGTGTGGGTACAGCAGGTGGTGACGGTGAGAGTGTGTGTACAGCAGGTGGTGACGGTGAGTGTGTGGGTACAGCAGGTGGTGACGGTGAGTGTGTGGGTACAGCAGGTGGTGACGGCGAGTGTGTGTGTACAGCAGGTGGTGACGGTGAGTGTGTGTGTACAGCAGGTGGTGATGGTGAGTGTGTGTGGGTACAGCAGGTGGTGACGGTGAGTGTGTGTGTACAGCAGGTGGTGATGGTGAGTGTGTGTGTGTCCAGCAGGTGGTGACGGTGAGTGTGTGGGTACAGCAGGTGGTGACGGTGAGTGCGTGTGTACAGCAGGTGGTGACGGTGAGTGTGTGTGTACAGCAGGTGGTGACGGTGAGTGTGTGGGTACAGCAGGTGGTGATGGTGTGTGTGTGATTACAGCAGGTTGTGACGGTGAGTGTGTGTGTCCAGCAGGTGGTGACGGTGAGTGTGTGCGTACAGCAGGTGGTGACGGTGAGTGTGTGTGTACAGCAGGTGGTGACGGTGAATGTGTGTGTCCAGCAGGTGGTGACGGTGAGTGTGTGTGATTACAGCAGGTGGTGACGGTGAGTGTGTGTACAGCAGGTGGTGACGGTGAGTGTGTGATTACCGCAGGTGGTGACGGTGAGTGTGTGATTACAGCAGGTGGTGACGGTGAGTGTGTGTGTGTACAGCAGGTGGTGACGGTGAGTGTGTGGGTACAGCAGGTGGTGACGGTGTGTGTGTGTGAACAGCAGGTGGTGACAGTGAGTGTCTGTGTCCAGCAGGTGGTGACGGTGAGTGTGTGGGCACAGCAGGTGGTGACGGTGAGTGTGTGTGTACAGCAGGTGGTGACGGTGAGTGTGTGATTACCGCAGGTGGTGACGGTGAGTGTGTGATTACAGCAGGTGGTGACGGTGAGTGTGTGGGTACAGCAGGTGGTGACGGTGAGTGCGTGTGTACAGCAGGTGGTGACGGTGAGTGTGTGTGTACAGCAGGTGGTGACAGTGAGGCCGTGTGTACAGCAGGTGGTGACGGTGAGTGTGTGTGTACAGCAGGTGGTGACAGTGAGGCCGTGTGTACAGCAGGTGGTGACGGTGAGTGTGTGTGTCCAGCAGGTGGTGACGGTGAGTGTGTGTGTCCAGCAGGTGGTGACGGTGAGTGTGTGTGTACAGCAGGTGGTGACGATGAGTGTGTGGGTACAGCAGGTGGTGACGGTGAGTGTGTGGGTACAGCAGGTGGTGACGGTGAGAGTGTGTGTACAGCAGGTGGTGACGGTGAGTGTGTGGGTACAGCAGGTGGTGACGGTGAGTGTGTGGGTACAGCAGGTGGTGACGGCGAGTGTGTGTGTACAGCAGGTGGTGACGGTGAGTGTGTGTGTACAGCAGGTGGTGATGGTGAGTGTGTGTGGGTACAGCAGGTGGTGACGGTGAGTGTGTGTGTACAGCAGGTGGTGATGGTGAGTGTGTGTGTCCAGCAGGTGGTGACGGTGAGTGTGTGGGTACAGCAGGTGGTGACGGTGAGTGCGTGTGTACAGCAGGTGGTGACGGTGAGTGTGTGTGTACAGCAGGTGGTGACGGTGAGTGTGTGGGTACAGCAGGTGGTGATGGTGTGTGTGTGATTACAGCAGGTTGTGACGGTGAGTGTGTGTGTCCAGCAGGTGGTGACGGTGAGTGTGTGTGTACAGGAGGTGGTGACGGTGAGTGTGTGTGTACAGCAGGTGGTGACGGTGAATGTGTGTGTCCAGCAGGTGGTGACGGTGAGTGTGTGTGATTACAGCAGGTGGTGACGGTGAGTGTGTGATTACAGCAGGTTGTGACGGTGAGTGTGTGGGTACAGCAGGTGGTGACGGTGAGTGTGTGATTACAGCAGGTTGTGACGGTGAATGTGTGTGTCCAGCAGGTGGTGACGGTGAGTGTGTGTGATTACAGCAGGTGGTGACGGTGAGTGTGTGGGTACAGCAGGTTGTGACGGTGAGTGTGTGGGTACAGCAGGTGGTGACGGTGAGTGTGTGATTACAGCAGGTTGTGACGGTGAGTGTGTGGGTACAGCAGGTGGTGACGGTGAGTGTGTGTGTCCAGCAGGTGGTGACGGTGAGTGTGTGATTACAGCAGGTGGTGACGGTGAGTGTGTGATTACAGCAGGTGGTGACGGTGAGTGTGTGGGTACAGCAGGTGGTGACGGTGAGTGTGTGTGTACAGCAGGTGGTGACGGTGAGTGTGTGATTACAGCAGGTGGTGACGGTGAGTGTGTGTGTACAGCAGGTGGTGACGGTGAGTGTGTGGGTACAGCAGGTGGTGACGGTGAGTGTGTGTGAACAGCAGGTGGTGACGGTGAGTGTGTGGGTTCAGCAGGTGGTGACGGTGAGTGTGTGTGTCCAGCAGGTGGTGATGGTGTGTGTGTGTGTACAGCAGGTGGTGATAGTGAGTGTGTGTGTACAGCAGGTGGTGACGGTGAGTGTGTGATTACAGCAGGTGGTGACGGTGAGTGTGTGGGTACAGCAGGTGGTGACGGTGAGTGTGTGTGAACAGCAGGTGGTGACGGTGAGTGTGTGGGTTCAGCAGGTGGTGACGGTGAGTGTGTGGGTACAGCAGGTGGTGATGGTGTGTGTGTGGGTACAGCAGGTGGTGACGGTGAGTGTGTGATTACAGCAGGTGGTGACGGTGAGTGTGTGTGTCCAGCAGGTGGTGACGGTGAGTGTGTGATTACAGCAGGTTGTGACGGTGAGTGTGTGTGTGTCCAGCAGGTGGTGACGGTGAGTGTGTGATTACAGCAGGTTGTGACGGTGAGTGTGTGGGTACAGCAGGTGGTGACGGTGAGTGTGTGTGTACAGCAGGTGGTGACGGTGAGTGTGTGGGTACAGCAGGTGGTGACGGTGAGTGTGTGTGAACAGCAGGTGGTGACGGTGAGTGTGTGGGTACAGCAGGTGGTGACGGTGAGTGTGTGAACAGCAGGTGGTGACGGTGAGTGTGTGAACAGCAGGTGGTGACGGTGAGTGTGTGTGTACAGCAGGTGGTGACAGTGAGTGTGTGTACAGCATGTGGTGACGGTGAGTGTGTGTGAACAGCAGGTGGTGACGGTGAGTGCGTGTGTACAGCAGGTGGTGACGGTGAGTGTGTGGGTACAGCAGGTGGTGACGGTGAGTGTGTGTGAACAGCAGGTGGTGACGGTGAGTGTGTGTGTACAGCAGGTGGTGACAGTGAGTGTGTGATTACAGCAGGTGGTGACGGTGAGTGCGTGTGTACAGCAGGTGGTGACAGTGAGTGTGTGTGTACAGCAGGTGGTGACGGTGAGTGAGTGTGTACAGCAGGTGGTGACGGTGAGTGTGTGTGTACAGCAGGTGGTGACGGTGAGTGAGTGTGTACAGCAGGTGGTGACGGTGAGTGTGTGGGTACAGCAGGTGGTGACGGTGAGTGTGTGGGTGCAGCAGGTGGTGACGGTGAGTGAGTGTGTACAGCAGGTGGTGACGGTGAGTGTGTGTGTACAGCAGGTGGTGACGGTGAGTGAGTGTGTACAGCAGGTGGTGACGGTGAGTGTGTGGGTACAGCAGGTGGTGACGGTGAGTGTGTGGGTGCAGCAGGTGGTGACGGTGAGTGTGTGGGTACAGCAGGTGGTGACAGTGAGTGTGTGGGTGCAGCAGGTGGTGACGGTGAGTGTGTGGGTACAGCAGGTGGTGACGGTGAGTGTGTGTGTACAGCAGGTGGTGACGGTGAGTGTGTGGGTGCAGCAGGTGGTGACGGTGAGTGTGTGGGTACAGCAGGTCATCAGGATAAAGGGATGGAAGTGTCTGGGGCAAGAGTGGTCTGAGTTGGAGGATCAGCCATGACCATATGGAATAGCAGAGTAGGTTCAATGGGCCGAATGGCCTCCTCACGCTTTGATGACACATGAGAGTTCTCTCCTCCTGGGATTGTCAGTCAGTGTGGTTTCTGAAACTCAGACATTCTGGACATTTTTGGTGAAAGTTTGTAAACCCAATGTTTCTTTTTGCCTCCTTCTTAGCCACAGTGCCCTCGAAGCTCACTCCCCACCGCACTGAGCTCTGAACACCATCACTCCCCACCGCACTGAGCTCTGAACACCATCACTCCCCACCGCACTGAGCTCTGAACACCATCACTCCCCACCGCACTGAGCTCTGAACACTATCACTCCCCACCGCACTGAGCTCTGAACACCATCATTCCAGCCTTGTCTACCCTTCCTCCCAGTCAGACATTTTACAGTCTTTCTCACATCATCGCCTTCACCTTGATCTCTCCCTCAACCTTACCCACTCATTCCTCTCCCTCCCCTTCCCTCTCCCTCATCCTCCTCCCTGCCTCCATCTCCCTCATCCTCCTCCCTCACTCCCTCCCTCTCCCTCATCCCCCTCCCTCACTCATCCCCTTCTCTCTGTCTCTCTGCCCACTCAGTGCTCGGAGGCCTCAGGCTTATTTAACCGCACAGGCCGATGAGCCCCATTGGAACTTGTTGAACCAACATTCCCACAATCCCCCACGGAGGTGTCGTGTTGGATAGTTACAGTGGGTTGGAATTCCCATTGTTCTCCAGTGAGTTTCCGATGCGGATCTCTGCCCCTGACAGGCGGCCGTAGCAGCACAGTTCAGCTCTGTTTGTGATCTTCACCGTGGCGATGTGGTAAGGTTGTTGTAAGTTGATTCTCCACCAGGGATTGGCCATCAGTGTGGTATGGGTGCAGGAGTGGCCAGCCCACTGAGACGCAGTGTTACCATCAATCGCCCGCTCAGCCTCTCCCCCGGGGGCTGTTGTGGATTGAGTTACTTGTCCTTTCAGAGCCACATTCTCCTGACGGAAAAGTGTCAAGACTTTACATTAAACTTTGAAACATACCACTCAGCATGAGTAGGCCATTCAGCCTTTCAAATTGTTCTGTCATTCAACATGATCATTCCCTTACCCCAATGCCACATTCACACTCCCCCCTCATGCTCCGCGATGCCTTTCAAACCTCAGACCTGACCTTTCTGGAATATACACAGTGACCTTTCCTCCATGACCTTCTGTACTCCAGAGTTCCATCCAGGCACCAGGATGTAAGGCCAGGATTGGACCATCAGAATTGTTCAGGCCATTCCCGGTCAGTGATGATATCCCCACTTGAAGTCTCTAGTGGGTCAATCCTACTCCTGACCATCCTTTTTGCAAGTGTGAATTTTAAAAAGTGATTTTTGAAGTCCGTGGTAAGTTTCCTTCTGGTAACCCCTTTTAATAGCAGCTCTAAGCTGCCGTGTGGCTCTGGGCTGGTCTCTGTCTTTCCCGCTCAGCAGGATCGATGCTGTAGTTTGTAGTTTTACACTTTTATTTTTACACAGCCCCTTATCCCTTTCATTGTCCATGGCTGTTTTATCCTGTGAAAGCGGATCTTTTCCCTCTCAGGAATATAAACTGGCTTTGTACGGTGTTCAATGTTTCCTTAAACATTCCCCACAGTTCTTCAGGTATTTTACACATCAGCAGGTTTTCCAGTTTCCCGTGGACAGTCTCTGTCTCATCGTGTTAAGCTCAGCAATCACACAGCACCAGGTTAGAGTCCAACAGCTTTATTTAAAATCACAATCTTTTGGGGAACACTGCTCCTTAATCTGTGAGGTGACATTTCACCAGGTAAGAGGAACAACCTTGTGTTTTCAACTGAACCTGTTGGGCTCTGACCTGGTGTGGGGGGAGAATACTGAGCTGGGCTAGCCCAGTCCCCAGCCCAACACCAGCAACTCCACATCATTTTGTTAAAGTCGGCCAAATTCAGACATTTCCGTAGTTGATGGATTTTTTTTCGCTTTCAGACATTGTAACACGATCAATCACCGCTTAGTAAATATTCAGGTCCTGGAGGGATTTTCATTTGAGGAGGGGTTGAGTTGACAGACACCTGGCAAATGCATTTCAAAGCTGGGAAATGTGAGGTGAGGCATTTCGGGAGAAGGAACATAGAGAGACAATACCGACTCAATGGGACAACTGTGAGGGGAGGACAGGAGCAGAGACACGTCGGGGTTCAGGGGCATGGTTCTCCGAAGGTGGCCTGGCAAGTTGGAACAATCTTCAAGGAGGCTTATAGGATCCTTGGGTTTATAATTAGGGGCTTCGAGTGTAAATGCGAGGTGGGGATGTTACACCTCAACAACAGACCACATTTGGAGGATGGTGTTCCGGTCTGGGCAACTTGTTTAAGTGTATGTTAAAGCCCAAGAGAACGTTCAAAGGAGATTTACTAGAGTGATACCGAGAGTGAGGGATTATAGAGACTGGGAAAGTTTAGAGAGATTTTCCTTGGAGCAGCGAAGGTTAAGAGGTGACAAAATCAGAAATTGCTGGAAAAGTTCGGTAGGTCTGGCATCATCTCTGGAGAGAAATCAGAATGTTTCGGATCAAGTTTTGAGGTAGGGTCACTGGATCTAAAACATTAACTCTGATTTCTCTCCACAAGAGTTAATGTTTTAGATCCAGTGACCTTTCCTCAAAACTCGAACCGAAACATTCTGATTTCTCTCCACAGACGCTGCCAGACCTGCCGAGCTTCTTCAGCAATTTCTGATTTTGCTTCTGATTTACAACAACTACCATTTTTTTGGTGTTGAAATTAGGAGGCGACCTTACTGAGGTTTTCAAAGTGATGAATAATTTGACATTTATCCTCTAATCGGTCTGACGGTAGGGATGGGCCCCAGTTTCGAGACTGTCAGCTGGAGAGCTCGGAATGAGATGTGGAGAAATTTCTTTACTCAGGGAGGGGTGCCCGGGAGAGTGATGGAGGAGGTTTGAAAGAGAGTTGGGTAAATATTGGAAAGGGATGAAGTTAAAGGGCTGCAGAGGTAGGGCTGGAGAGTGGGACGAGCTGGGGAAATATTTTGAGAGGCGCTTGGTGAAATGGCTTCTTCCTGTCCTGTACAATTCTCTGATTCATGATTGAGCCAATACTGAGTGGAGCTTCGAAAGATGACAGAAGACTTGCTGAAACATCCCAGCTTCTTCGGGGACTTGTCAGGTCAATGTGGGCAGGCTGCTTCCCAGTGTGGGAGACTCTCGGGTTAGAGTAACAGGTTGTCCATGTAAGAGAGAGATGGGGTGGGGGTGGGGCTTTGGCTTAACTCTGAGGGACTGAGTCTGTGCAAGTGTTTCCTGTCGAGGTTGGGTTGTTAAAGATGTTCACGGCTGAGCTCCTGTTTGATCTCCAGGATAACAATGATCCAACTCATCAACATCCACTCCTCATGCTAAATAAACTAATCTTCCCTTTCCTAAGTTGAGTTCTAGCCTCTGCGTTCTGACAAGTTCAAGATCAAAAGCTTTGACTTTATGAGACTCTTTTTAATAATACTTACATTTCCAAAGCACTCCATTGTGTATGAAATACTTTGAGGATTCCTGAGGACGTGATAACTGGGACCAGAATCAACACTGTCAGTTTAGATATTTTTAGATTCCCGACAGTGTGGAAACAGGCCCTTCGGCCCAACAAGCCCATACCGACCTGCTTCACACCCAGACCCAGTTCCCTACATTTACCCCTTCACCTAACACTACGGGCAATTTAGCATGGCCATTTCACCTGACCCGCACATCTTTGGATTGTGGGAGGAAACCGGAGCACCCGGAGGAAACCCACACAGACACGGGGAGAATGTGCAAACTCCACACAGTCAGTCACCCGAAGCTGGAATTGGCCCTGGGACCCTGGCGCTGTACTTTAACCGTATTGTTTATGTTAATTTGATATCGTGTAACTGAGGTCAGATCCTCACCTGCTCTCTGTTCACTGCAAGGTGCAATATTCCAAAAAAACAGGCAAACGCCAGCAGGTAAACCAGCTTCATCCTGTGGGAAATCAGACACAACATCACTGGGTTTGACTTTGCAGATGACACTAAACTGGAAAGAATTGGAAATTGTGAGGTGGACAGTGTGGGACTGCAAAAGGACACTGATACGTTGGTGAAGGGGGCAGAGAGGAGGCAGCTGGAGTTTAATGTTGAACATAGAACAGTACAGCCCAGACCAGGCCCTTCAGCCCACGATGTTGTGCTGACCACTGATCCTCATGAATGCACCCTCACATTTCTGTGACCATATGCATGTCCAGGAGTCTTTTAAATGTCCCCGATGACCCTGCCTCCACAACTGCTGCTGGCAACGCATTCCATGCTCTCACAACTCTCTGTGTAAAGAACCCGCCTCTGACATCCCCTCTATACTTTCCTCCAACCAGCTTAAAACTATGACCCCTCGTGTTAGCCATTTCTGCCCTGGGAAATAGTCTCTGGCTATCGACTCTATCTAAGCCTCTCATTATCTTGTACACCTCAATTAGGTCCCCTCTCCTCCTCCTTTTCTCCAATGAAAGAAGTCTGAGCTCAGTCAACCTCTCTTCATAAGATAAGCCCTCCAGTCCAGGCAGCATCCTGGTAAACCTCCTCTGAACCCTCTCCAAAGCATCCACATCTTTCCTATAATAGGGCGACCAGAACTGGATGCAGTATTCCAAGTGCGGTCTAACCAAAGTTTTGTAGAGCTGCAACAAGATCTCACGGCTCTTAAACTCAATCCCCCTGTTAATGAAAGCCAAAACGCCATCTGTTTCCTAAAGAGGAGTGTGAGGGGATGCACTTTGATCAGAAAAACATTGAAAGACAATATAAAGTCGGGGATATAATTCTCACGGGGATACAGGAGCAGAGGGAGCTGGGTGGTGGTATACATCACAGGTCATTGAAGGTGGCAGGACGGGGGGGGGGAAGAGGAGTTAATAAAGCAGGCAGGACCCTCGGCTTTATTACTGGGGCAGAGAGTACAATAGCTGGGGGGGGTGATGTTGAACTTGTCCAGGACCCTTGTTGGTCCTCAGCTGGAGGACTGTGTACAGGGGGTGGGCCCCACATTATAGGAAAGATGGGAATGCATTGGAGAGAGTGCAGAAAGTGTTTTACAGGAATGGATTCCGGAATGAGACACTTCAGGGATGGGGGGGGGGGATTGAAGGTGTTGGGACTGTTCTCCCCAGAGAGAGGGCAGCTGGGAGAGAGGTCTGATAGAGGTTTTCATAACCAGGAGCAGAGCTGGACAGAGCAGGGAGAAACAGTTCCTGCTCATACCAGGAAGAGGCGGCACGGTGGCACAGTGGGCGGCACGGTGGCACAGTGGTTAGCACTGCTGCCTCACAGCGCCTGAGACCCGGGTTCAATTCCCGACTCAGGCGACTGACCGTGTGGAGTTTGCACGTTCTCCCCATGTCTGCGTGGGTTTCCTCCGGGTGCTCCGGTTTCCTCCCACAGTCCAAAGATGTGCGGGTCAGGTGAATTGACCGTGCTAAATTGCCCGTAGTGTTAGGTAAGGGGTAAATGTAGGGGTATGGGTGGGTTTCGCTTCGGCGGGTCGGTGTGGACTTGTTGGGCCGAAGGGCCTGTTTCCACACTGTAAGTCTAATCTAATCTAAAAAAAAAGAACACGAGGGGCATTGATTAAAAGTGAAGTGTGAACGAAGCGGGGGGGGGGGGTGGAGAATGTTCTCACTCAGCGAGAACAGGCAGGTTCAATCGATGCATTCAGGAGGGACATTGGATGGTTATTTGGAAGGAAACAGTGTGTACAAGGTAATGAGGGAAAAGGCAGGAGGTTGGTGTTGGGAATTACACTCATTTAAAAGCTGGTACAAGCAAGATGGGCTGAATGGCTGCCTTAGGTGCTGTAACAATTCTGTGGATCGATCTCTGGGGATACAGCGAATCCTCGTTGTCTTTGCTCTTTCTGCCATGCCCTGCGTTTGTTCCTGTTTGAGTCCATTTACATTTCGACTGAATCAGCTTCCACTGCCCTTTCAGGCAGTGTGTTCCAGGTCACAGCTCACTGTGTTCCTCAATTCCCACTCCTGATCTTTTCCAATTCCATAAACCGGTCAGACCATCAGAAACAGGAACAGGAGATGGCCATTCAGCCCCTTGAGCCTGCCCCACCATTCAATAGGATCGTGGCTGACCTCCACCTTCCAGAGTTTTCCCTGTATCCCTTGATTCCCTGACTGATCCAGACTCTGTGGTAAGGAGTTCCGAAGATTCTCAGCCCACTGGGAAGAAATCCCTCCCCATCTCAGTATGAAATTGGTGCCCCTTTACTCTGAGACTGTCCCCTGAGACTCTCTGTGGGAAAAGATCTGCTGTCCTGCCAACCCAAGATAGGCCCACACAAGCAAAATTGGCCAAACTGCACCAAAAAACACCCAGAATGCCTCAGCAGGCTGACAAGCCAAACCAGACAGCACACCCCAACAAGGGAATACACTTCCCAGCACCTACTAACAATGGCAGAGCACCACGGTGGTCCTGAACCCCGAGGGCAGTTTCACAACCCACCAGCACCAACGCCACACTAAGGTAAAAACCACGCGGCTCCAGGTTATAGTGCAACAGGTTTAATTGGAAGCACTCGTCACAACCCCCTGATGAAGGAGCGTCGCTCCGAAAGCTAATGCTTCCAGTTAAACCTGCTGGATTCTAACCTGGTGATGTAAGATTTTTAACTCTGCACACCCCAGTTCAACTCCGACACCTCCACATCATGAAAGCCACACAATGAGCAGGTCAGACAGAGGCCTCAGCAAGGGCATTGCTCCCAGGACAAGACAATAGAAGCACCTCACCCCTTCAGAGGGGACATTAACAATTGGGTTCCTCCATTTCCAGCTACTTTGTACTTTCCCCATTTCTTAATCAGCTGTACGGTACAGCATTAGCCTCAACGCTGGCCTCATCCTCAGCTCTGGGAAGAGAGATACTGATCTCCCTGCTCAGACTCTCAGTTGTGTCAGCCTTTGTCAGTTTCTCTTCTGCGTTGTCACTTGTAATAAACATCATTTTGCGGTTGTGGTGGTGGTATAGTGGTGAGCATAGCTGCCTTCCAAGCAGTTGACCTGGGTTTGATTCCCAGCCATCGCATACTGCAGCTTTTAAACCGCTCAACAGCAAAAAGATCACTTCCAGCAGTGGGAATGAAACACATCCTGTAATAAACATCATGTCAATTTCACTTTGAGCTGTGTTTTGTGATGTCGAACTTATTGGGCAAAATTTCTCTGACACTCTCCCAAGAGGAGCAACATTCTTTCAGCATTGACCCTGTTCGGCTCCGATAGGATTCAATGAGATCACCTCTCATTCTCCCCAAGCTGCAGAGCCACATGTCCCAGTCTGTTTGAACTTTGTTTGGAAGATAATCCCTTCACCCTGTGCCCCTTTGATTACTAACCCTCCTCCCAGTAGAACATTTCCCCTTCTCTATCAGAAACCTTCCTGGTTTTAAATACTTCATTTGAAATGTCTGTACCTCACCATTTAACTCCTCACCAACTCTTTGTGGACACACTCATTTCCAACTTCTGTTCCTGTCTCTCCTGGTCTCAGACCCTGTCCCCTTGTCACCATCCTTGCAGCCAATTATTTGTTGAATTATCCCAATCTTGAAGCTATTTGCAAAATCTTGCAACTGTCCTGTGGACGCCAAAGGGAATAAATGGCCAGAAAATGTCTTACCTTTCACACAGGTGTTCCAAAATTCAAACACGATTGGTTTTTAGCAGGCTGGGTTTGGAGATTGTAAGCCAGTTGTGCTGTCTGTGTGCAGAGCAAAGGGCTATTAAACACACCGTCCTCTTCCTTATTTCATTACTCACTGAGTAAATACTCATTTTGTCAAAGGCTGAGAAACCACTGCCCAGCCAGGGGAGATATCACGAGGTTGTTTCCTCTTGTGGAAGGGTCTCGGGCTAGCTGCTATAATTTCAGCATGAGGAGAGATGAGGAGGGACTTCTTCTCTCACAGGGGAGAGAATTTGTGGAATTCTTTCCGGAATTCTGAACTGACCTGAAACGTTAACTCAGTGTCACTCTCCATCCTGCTGAGTTTCTCCAGGTATTTCTGTCTTTGGTTCTGATTTCCAGCAGCTGCAGTTCTTTTGGGGTTTTTTTGAGGCTGATCAGGTCAGCGAGAATCTTGTGGGAAGGTGAAGCAGACCCCAATGGGGCTGAACAGCTTGTTCTGATTCTCTGGCCTTCTTACTCCCGTTAACAGCTGCATTTCCCAGAGCCCACATCCTGAAGATTAGTTCCTGCTTGAGTTTGTAGATGATGCCAAGTTGGGTGGGAGGGTGAACTGTGATGAGGATGTAGAGATCCTTCAGCATGATCTGGACAGGTTGGGTAAGTGCACAAATCAATGACAGTATAATTTGGATAAGTGTGAGGTCATTCACTTTGGAAGTAAAAGCAAGAAGGCAGATTCCGACCTGAATGGGTGTACACTGGGAGAGGGGAATGTGCAGTGGGACCTGGGTGACCTTGTGCACCACTTGCTGAAGGTCAGCGTGCAGGTGCAGCAGGTGGTAAAGAAGGCAAATGGGATATTGGTCTTCATGTGAGAGGTTTCAAGGACAGGAGCGGGGATGTGTGGTTGCAGTTACACAGGGCCTTGGTGAGGCCATACCTCGAGTATTGTCTCCTTTTCTGAGGAAGGATGCTCTTGCTCTTGAGGGAGTGCATTGAAGGTTTCTCAGGCTGATTACGGGGAAGGTGGGACTCCAGATGAATGAGGGAGGTTCTCAGAGTCTTGTAAAAGTCTAACAGGACTATACAGGGTAGATGCAGGGACGATGTTCCTGATGGTGGGTGTGTCCAGAACTCAGGGTCACAGTCTGAGGATTCGGGGTGGACCATTTAGGACAGAGATGAGGAGACATCTTTTCACCCAAAGAGTGGTGAGCCTGTGGAATTCATTACCACAGGAAGGAATTGTTGCCAAAACACTGAATGTATTCGAGAGGCAGCTGGGTATGAGATCGAAGGTTATGGGGAGAAAGCAGGATGAGGCTATTGAGTTGGATGATCAGCCATGATCATGAGGAATGGTGGAGCAGGCTCGAAGGGCTGAATGGCCTCCTCCTATCTTCTATGTTTCTATGGGTTCATGGGTGAACTAATATACTCAGTTCCCTCTGACGCATTAACAATTAACGAGTGCAGGAGATCTGCCTCAGGCCATGTACAAACTCACTCACAATGTCAGGCACAGAGTTCCTGCACAGGAACAGGCCACTCAGCCCATCTGGCCCATGGAGGAATTTCTGCTCCAGTGAATGGCGAGTCCCCTGTTCGTCTTGTCCATTCACTATTTCCTCTTTGTTGGCTACGTAGAACAGTTGATCTTCCGTAATTACACCGTTACCACTCCCCACCTCTTCCTCCGCTACATTGATGACTGCATTGGCGCCACCTCGTGCTCCCACGAGGAGGTTGAGCAATTCATCAACTTCACCAACACATTCCACCCCGACCTTAAATTTACCTGGACCATCTCTGACACCTCCCTCCCCTTCCTGGACCTCTCCATCTCCATTAATGACGACCGACTTGACACTGACATTTTTTTACGAACCCACCGACTCCCACAGCTACCTGGATTACACCTCTTCCCACCCTATCGCTTGCAAAAATGCCATCCCGTATTCCCAAATCCTCTGCCTCTGCCGTATCTGCTCCCAGGAGGACCAGTTCCACCAAAGAACACACCAGATGGCCTCTTTCTTTAGAGACTGAAATGTCCCCTCCCACGTGGTTGAAGATGCCCTCCAACGCATCTCATCCACGTCCCGCACCGCTGTCCTCAAACCACCCCCCCCAAACACAATAAGGACAGAACCACACCCGCCCCTCTGTCCTCACCTTCGACCCCACCAACCTTCGCATAAACATTGCATCATTCTCCACCATTTCCACCGCCAACAAACAGACCCCACCGCCAGAGATATATTTCCCTCCCCACTCCTACCAGCATTCTGAAGAGACCATTCCCTCAGCAACTCTCTTGTCAGACCCCCGCCCCCCAAATCAGCCTCCATTTCCGGCACCTTCCCTTGGCCACCGAAGGAAGTGCAAACTCTGTGCCCACACCTCCCCCCTCACCTCTGTGCAAGGCCCCAGAGATTTACCTGCAGTTCCACACACCTCATCTACTGTGTCCGTTGCTCTTGATGTGGTCTCCTCTACATCAGGGAGGCAGGATGCCAATTTGCGGAATGGTTCAGACAATATCTCTGGGACACCCGCACCGACCAATCCCACCACCCAGTGGCTGAACATTGCAACCCGCCCTCCCACTCCACCAAGGACATGCAGGCTCTGGGCCTCCTCCATCACCACTCCCTAACCACCCTTCGCCTGGAGGAAGAACACCTCATCTTCCACCTTCCGATTCCCTAACCACACGGCATCATTGTAGATTTCACCAGTTTCCTCATCTCCCCTCCTCCCACCTTATCGTAGTTCCAACCTTCCAACTCAGCATCACCCTCTTGACCTGTCCATCTTCCTTCCCACCTATCCACTCCACCCTCCTTTCTGACTTATCACCATCAACCCCCACCTTCATCTAGCTATCGCATTCCCAGCTGCCTTCGCCCCATCCCCACACCCCTCCCCTCCCATTTACCTCTCAGTCCCCTTGGGCCAACCTCTCATTTCTGATGAAGAGCTGATGTTGGAAACATTGTCTCTCCTGCTCCTCGGATGCTGCCTGACCGGCTGTACTTTTCCAGCATCAGACTTCAACTTGTTCACTATTTCCATCTGTTACTCGATCATCTGCTTCTCAAGCTTCCCAGGAAATATCCCAGGATTATCCACCTCAATCACTCCCTGTGGCAGAGGTCTACATTCTCAGCACTCTCTGGGTGAAATGGTTTCTGGTAAATCCCTGCCTGGGTTAGTTACTGGTGGTTTTATATTGATCACTGTTATGACACAGGGCAAACCCTCCTGCTTAATTTAAACCAGCAACACAGAGACGATTAATCCCATGAAATAATCTGTGAAAATTCAAGAGGCCAAGAACTATTTAAAGTAAAAATTAACAACTTTATTTCTTAAAGTATAACGGAGAACAAGGACAGAACACCCCTGGTGCTCACCTTCCACCTTACAAACCTTCACATAAACCAAATCATCCGCCAACATTTCCGCCACCTCCAAAAAGACCCCACCACCAGGGATATATATCCCTCCCCACCCCTTTCCGCCTTCCGCAAAGACCGTTCTCTCCGTGACTACCATGAAATCTCTCACACAGTGGGTTCAGGATGCCTCATCCTCCCTGTACTATGCTTCCTTTCCCTCGGGATGAATCCCTGCTGTGTCTCCTGAAGTACTCCCAGAAACTCCTGCTATTGCTGTTCCACTGTCTTTCCTGTGGGCTCCTCTCCCAGTCAATTCTACCCAGCTCCTCCCTCATGCCTCTGGAGTTGTATTTATTCAGATAACATACCATTACCACTGATTCTATCTTCGCCCTCTCAAATTGCAGAGTCAATTCAATCATATTATGAGCACTGCCTCCTACAAGTTCCTTGACCTTAAGCTCCCCTACCAAGCCTGCCTCATTGCACAACACTAAATCCAGTATTGCCTGTTTCCTAATGAGCTCCACCACAAGCTGCTCCAAAACGCCATCCTGTAGACACTCCACAAATTCCTTTTCTTGCAATCCACTGCCAACCTGATTTCTCAGTCCACCTGCACACTGAAATCCCCCATGATCACTGTAACTTTGCCTTTCCTCCACATCTATTCTATCTCCTGGAGTATCTTGCGCCCCAGCTCCTGACTGCTGTTTGGAGGTCTGTACATAACTCCAACTATGGGTTTTTTCACCTTGCAGTTCCTCAATCCTACCCACACAGATTCGACATCACCTGACCCTACTGCATTTCTTACTATTGATTTAATTTCATGATGTACTAAGAAGGCAATCCCTCTCCCTCTGCCCACCTGCCTGTCTTTTCAATAGGAAGGATATCTGTGAATATTCAGCTCCCAATTCTAATCCCCTTGCAGCCCCTTGCATCTCCGTGATGCCCACCACGTCATACCTGCCAATTTCAATCTGCGCCATACGCTCATTTACCTTATTCCTGACACTGTGTGCATTCCGATATAACACCTTCAGTCCTGTCACTCGTTTGTCCAGTGTGCTTGAAGTTTGATCACTAACCCATTCCATACACTCTGTCCTTTTTGTGTCAGTGCTGGAGATTTTAATAACCTCTCCTGAGCTCCGCACTCTTACCTCCTCCTTTAATTCGGGTTTTCTAATCTCTCCTATAAGAGTCCCCACCCCCCCACACTCCGCCCCCCCCTTCCCCCATTCAGTTTAAAACCCTGTCTAAAGCCCTAGTTGTGCGATTCATTCGGGATTCTGATCCCTGCGCCCATTGGAGCAGCTCCGTCCTTCCCCAGTCCTGGTGCCAATGTCCCATGAATTCGAACCCATTTCTCCCACACCTATCTTTGAGCCACACATTTACCTGCTTAATCTTATTGACCCTGTACCAATCAGCTTGTGGCTCAGGTAGTAATCTAGAGATTATCTTTTTGGCTCTGCTTTTTAATTTAGCTCTGAGCTGTTCACACTCCCTTAGCGGAACCTCTGCCCTAGCTTTATCAATGCCATTGGTACCTACATGGACCATGATCACTGGCTCTTCCTCCTCCCACTCCAGGTTCCTCTGCAGCCCAGATGGAATATCCCAAACCCAGGCACCAGCCGGCAACACAGCCTTCAGGTCCCTCAGTCCTGGTCACAGAATTATGTTTTTTTTTCAATTAGTCATTGACTTGAACTATTTCGATCAGTGATGGACAGAGTCTCCTGTCCATAGACTATTTATTTCCTTGGAATTCATCTGTTTTGTGGATTGCAAAATATCCCCATAAATACTGACGACGGAGTCGGCATTTTCAAACTGTTGTATTTGTTTTATAACCAAAGACAGAAAGGGAACTCTCACTCAATCTGAAAGCTCTCAACTTCAACTTGAGTCTGAACTGATTTGGATTCTGTCCAGTGAATGTCTTAATTGAACAGACGACACACAAGTTATAATTCAGTGAGAAGGTAATCCATTTATTCATTCAAAGGAAGAAACCAACAAGCAGACATGAAAAAAATGATTGGTATTTCTACAGCAACATTCACAGAGTCCAACATCCAAATAAAGTGCTGCTCACCAAGCTCTAAGGTACAGCCAAGGAACACAAAGACATGAATGTCAGACGGAGGGTCAGTGCTGAGGGAGTGCCGCACTGTCACAGGGTCAGTGCTGAGGGAGGGCCGCACTGTCGGAGGGTCCGTGCTGAGGGAGTGCCGCACTGTCACAGGGTCAGTGCTGAGGGAGGGCCGCACTGTCGGAGGGTCCGTGCTGAGGGAGTGCCGAACTGTCAGAGGATGAGTGCTGAGGGAGTGCCACCCTGTCAGAGGGTCAGTGCTGAGGGAGGGCCACACTGTCGGAGGGTCAGTGCTGAGGGAGCGCCGCACTGTCAGCGGGTCAGTGCTGAGGGAATGCCGCACTGTCAGAGGGTCAGTGCTGAGGGAGTGGGCACTGTCGGAGGGTCAGTACTGAGGGAGTGCCACACTGTCAGAGGGTCAGTGCTGAGGGAGTTCCACACTGTCAGAGGGTCAGTGCTGAGGGAGTGGGCACTGTCGGAGGGTCAGTACTGAGGGAGTGCCACACTGTTGGAGGGTCAGTGCTGAGGGAGTGCCACACTGTCGGAGGGTCAGTGCTGAGGGAGTGCCCCACTGTCAGAGGGTCAGTGCTGAGGGAGTGCCGCACTGTCACAGGGTCAGTGCTGAGGGAGGGCCGCACTGTCGGAGGGTCCGTGCTGAGGGAGTGCCGCACTGTCACAGGGTCAGTGCTGAGGGAGGGCCGCACTGTCGGAGGGTCCGTGCTGAGGGAGTGCCGAACTGTCAGAGGATGAGCGCTGAGGGAGTGCCACCCTGTCAGAGGGTCAGTGCTGAGGGAGTTCCACACTGTCAGAGGGTCAGTGCTGAGGGAGTGGGCACTGTCGGAGGGTCAGTACTGAGGGAGTGCCACACTGTTGGAGGGTCAGTGCTGAGGGAGTGCCACACTGTCGGAGGGTCAGTGCTGAGGGAGTGCCCCACTGTCAGAGGGTCAGTGCTGAGGGAGTGCCGCACTGTCACAGGGTCAGTGCTGAGGGAGGGCCGCACTGTCGGAGGGTCCGTGCTGAGGGAGTGCCGCACTGTCACAGGGTCAGTGCTGAGGGAGGGCCGCACTGTCGGAGGGTCCGTGCTGAGGGAGTGCCGAACTGTCAGAGGATGTGTGCTGAGGGAGTGCCACCCTGTCAGAGGGTCAGTGCTGAGGGAGGGCCACACTGTCGGAGGGTCAGTGCTGAGGGAGCGCCGCACTGTCAGCGGGTCAGTGCTGAGGGAATGCCGCACTGTCAGAGGGTCAGTGCTGAGGGAGTGGGCACTGTCGGAGGGTCAGTACTGAGGGAGTGCCACACTGTCGGAGGGTCAGTGCTGAGGGAGTGCCCCACTGTCAGAGGGTCAGTGCTGAGGGAGTGAGCACTGTCGGAGGGTCAGTGCTGAGGGAGTGCCGCACTGTCGGCGGAGGGTCAGTGCTGAGGGAGTGCTGCACTGTCAGAGGGTCAGTGCTGAGGGAGTGGGCACTGTCGGAGGGTCAGTACTGAGGGAGTGCCACACTGTCGGTGGGTCAGTGCTGTGGAAATGCCGCACTGTCAGAGGGTCAGTGCTGAGGGAGTGAGCACTGTCGGAGGGTCAGTGCTGAGGGAGTGCCGCACTGTCGGCGGAGGGTCAGTGCTGAGGGAGTGCCGCACTGTCAAAGGGTCAGTGTTGAGGGAGTGCCGCACTGTCGGAGGATCAGTGCTGAGGGAGTGCCGCACTGTTGGAGGGTCAGTGCTGAGGTAGTGCCGCACTGTCGGAGGGTCAGTGCTGAGGGAGTGCCGCACTGTCGGAGGGTCAGTGCTGAGGGAGTGCCGCACTGTCGGAGGGTCAGTGCTGAGGGAGTGCCGCACTGTCGGAGGGTCAGTGCTGAGGGAGGGTCGCACTGTCGGAGGGTCAGTGCTGCGGGAGTGCCGCACTGTCGGAGGGTCAGTGCTGAGGGAGGGCCGCACTGTTGGAGGGTCAGTGCTGAGGGAGTGCTGCACTGTCGGAGGGTCAGTGCTGAGGGAGGGCCGCACTGTCGGAGGGTCAGTGCTGCGGGAGTGCCGCACTGTCGGAGGGTCAGTGCTGAGGGAGGGCCGCACTGTTGGAGGGTCAGTGCTGAGGGAGTGCTGCACTGTCGGAGGGTCAGTGCTGAGGGAGGGCCGCACTGTTGGAGGGTCAGTGCTGAGGGAGTGCTGCACTGTCGGAGGGTCAGTGCTGAGGGAGGGCCGCACTGTTGGAGGGTCAGTGCTGAGGGAGTGCTGTACTTCCTGAACTTTCGATGAAACCTGAAGCTAGGTTGCTGCTGCTCGGTGAAGTGAATGTCCTGTTGAAAGATGATCTGGGGAGTTGTTTCCATGTCCTCCAACTGAATTTTGTGGAATGATTGGAATTCCTGCAACTGGAGCTGTTACTATGGAAACGCAGCTTATAGACATTCCCTTAGAGAGCTCTTGAAGAAATGGTGGCGCGGGGACTCAGCGGCGCGGGGACTCAGCGGCGCGGGGACTCAGTGGTTAGCACAGCTGCCTCACCGCACCAGGGAGCCAGCGTGGATCCCAGCCTTGGGCGACTGCCTGTGTGGAGTTTGCAGATTCTGTTTGGAGTTACTCCCACAGTTTGAAGATGTGTCGGTTTGGGTGAATTGGCCATGCTCAATTGTCTATTGTGTTCAGGGGTGAGTAGGTTAGGTGCATCAGTCAGGGCGGAAGTGAGGACTGCAGATGCTGGGGATCAGAATCGAGAATGTGGTGCTGGAAAAGCACAGCAGGTCAGGCAGCATCTGAGGAGCAGGAGAGTCGATGTTTCAGATCAAAGCCCTTCATCAGGAATGGGTGGGTTACTCTTTGGAGGGTCAGAATGGACCTGTTGGGCTGAATGGCCTGTTTCCACACTGTAGGGAATCTATTTTATTCTATCGATCAGACAGGGCCGTGGGACTAATTCAATTGTTTTCTCAATGAGCTAGCATCTCAAGTTAGATGGCCTGAATGGCTTCTTTCCATGGTGTATCATTCTGTGAGATGGTAATCTCGGAGACAGAAAGGCCATTGATGAAGACAGCGATAAACAGATTGTGAACAGGCCGATTGTGCTGCCTCCAGGGGTGTTGGCACTGAGGTGGAACCAGCAATCCGGGCATTCATGTGAATGTCCTGTGGGCGCAGGTTCACAGCTCACTGCGGTTAAATTTCAATTCAACCGATCAGTTGAGAATGTAGAAACCGTCGGAGTTAACAGTGGCTGGCAAACTATCATCGATTGTCATAAAGCCCCATCTGGGTCACTGATGTCCTGAGGGAAGGACCCTGCCATCCTTACCTGGTCTGGCCTACACGTAACTCCAGACCCAGAGCATTGTGGGTGACTCTGTCCTTCCCTCTGGAGTGGCCAAGGAAGGATGGTTTGGGGGATGAGGAATGAATTCTGATCTGCTCGGAGATGCTCAGAGCCCATATAGAAGGAAGCAGGAGGAGACAAAGACATGGGTGAGGGAAAGCTGGACCTATTGATGGCTGGACAGTTACCATTGGCAGGGTTTTATTATGAAGAGGGGCTGACCGAAGACCTGCACCTCACACAGAGTCAGCTTTTTCTTTCCAGGGCGAATGATATTCACGTATCGACCTTGCATTCCTGTACAGTTAAAGATGTCTGTGGCTCCGAGAGGCATGGATTCCACTGTGGCACACCTGAAAACGACAGACAGAATGGTATGAGTGAGCAGACAGCACATCCACCAGCCACTGGCATGAGGACATATTCACCCACTCACTTTGGGTTATTGATGCCACCTTTCTGGCCCGAGTCACCAATCCGGATTTCCGCTCCTGCGATGGCTGCCTCTCTCTCCTTCATGTGGTTGGTTATTTTGATGGACCATATCTGGTACTTTTGGCGGAGGTCCAGCCTCCACCAGGGGTCATCTTGCTGCTTAGTCATGGAGCAGGAATCATCAGTCTTCCCATCGATAGCTTTGTTTGCCCGTCGGTGAGTGCTTGACTGAGTAGCAATACCGTACACTGCTATATTGGAGCCTGTCAATGATATTCAGTCATGTCAATACTTTCTGCACGCCCCGAGGTATAAAGCCTTAACATTCCTGATCCCCCGCACAGACCCAAGATTCAGTTTGTCCGCACTCCACTCACACCACTGTCCACTTTTTGATCTCTAGGCCCATACATTCTGTGTCTGTGTGCTTCTCTCTCACTTCGCATGATCAAGGGGCAGCACTCTGAAAGCTTGTGATTTCAAATAACCCTGTTGGACATCAACCTGGTGTTGTGGGAATTCTGACCATTTTCAGAGGAGCAGGTTGGCAGAGAGTTGATGAACAGCTAAGAGCAGAAAGCTGGTTTTTTCAGGAGGATGTTACAGAAACAGAGACACAGGTTACAGGGATTCCAAAGCTGCGAAGCTGCAGGTCATACGGATGATAGGAAGTGAGGACAGCAGATCTCTCGTTTGGCCCAGAAATGGCTACAGAGATAGGGAGGTACTTACCGATACAGAACCTGTCAGTCAGTGAGCACAGGGGTACGCAGTGAACGGGACTGAGGGAGAATTACAGTCACCTTAGTCTGAGAGAGGGGAAGGTTTAACCTGAGGGTCAGTACACCTCAGGCAAAGGCAGAGGGTGAGAATCAGAATCCTCTCATGGTCACCTCAGCTCGTGCAGGAACTGAACCCCACACTGTTAGCATCACTCTGCATTGTCATCCAGCTGTCCAGACAACTGAGCTAACTGACAGAGTGACAGTTTTAGTAGGCCTCTCTTCAACAGTGGGCAGAAGGAGGGGTATAGTTTGGCAGGGAGTGTGGAGAATTGAATGGCAGAGGCGAGTCAGTGATAGGTCATCTTGCAGAGAGGAATGTGAGCAACCTTCCTGCTGGAGGACAAGTCAGTCACCATCTCGACCCAGAGCTCATTAGGGACACCACATTTACAAACGGTCAGGTCCAGCTTCTGGTGATTTGAACAAAGAACAAAGAAAATTTACAGCCCAGAAACAGGCCCTTTGGCATTTCAAGCCTGTGCTAGGGAAAGGAATAGTCAGAGGTATACACACACACACACACACAGACACACACAGACACACACACACACACACACACAGACATACACACACACACATACACACACACACACACACAGACACACAAATGGAGATGAATGATGGTGCTCACCCAGAGCCGATCCCCCATGAACGATTGCCCAGAGACAGGCGAGGGTACAGAGCTGAAGTTGCTCCATGTGAAAGAGACAAGGTGTGAAAGGAGCTTTGAAATGGTTGAAGGCTCAATGTGAGCGAGAGATCCTGTACCTACTTGTCTTTCCAGCAGTGGGTTTATCCCAGGGTGCTGCAGCCAGGCGTCAACTCAGTAACTGGAAGCCTCTGAGTGGTTCTCCCTCCCCCGTTAGTGGGTGTGAGAATTATCACGGTCCACTGCTCTCTCTCTCTCTCTCTGTTTGGATCCTGGGTAAGACCTGAATGCACGCTGCTGCTGTTTTTATAACAGATTGTAGCCTGTGAACACATTCAGTGACAACACCTCCACTTTCATAGACATTTCGGGTCAAGTGACTCTTTTTCAGAACTGGATTGGGAACGTTGACTCGGTTTTTCTCTCTCCACAGATACTGCCAGACCTGCTGAGTTGCTCCAGTGCTCTCTGTGTGTTTGAGATCTCCAACAGCTGCAGTTCAACATGTGATTGAACATTCCTCGGGTTGGTGTGGTCCGGGGTCACTCGCTTACAGCCTTGTGCATGTCCAGCAGCTTTGTCACTGGGACACAACTCTGACAACTGTTTGGGTTCACTCCCTGGGATGAGGCTAAGATGGAATAGTCAGTCAGATAAACCGAATTCTTCCCTCGCAGCCAACCTGTGCACATCAACTCATGGGGAAAGGAGTAGGCCATTCAGCCTGTCAACTCGGCTCCTCCATACTATCCAATCAGGGCTGACTTTGGGCTTCAGCTCCAATTTCCCACATCCTCCCTGTATCCTTGATCCCTCTGACAGCAAACTCGTTTCAAACTTACCTTAAACATATTTCAGGAAGGAACACCCATGTTCCTTGTGTCTGTCTTTCAGCTCTTTTCTCTATTTCTTCAGCCTCTACAATCTATCTCCAGTTTCCATTTGCTGCATCTGTCTGTACTCACAATCTCAAAGTGCACTCTCTATCTGTATCTGTCTGCACTCTCTATCCATTTCTGTCTGTCTGTCTCTGCACTCTCTATCTGTCTCTATCTGTACTCTCTGTCTCTGCCTGCACTCTCTATCTGTCTCTATCTGCACTCTCTATCTGTCTCTGTCTGCACTCTCTGTCTCTGTCTGCACTCTCTATCTCTGTCTGCACTCTCTCTCTGTCTCTGTCTGCACTCTCTATCCATCTCTGTCTGTCTCTGCACTCTCTATCTGTCTCTGCCTGCACTCTCTCTCTGTCTCTGTCTGCACTCTCTCTCTGTCTCTGTCTGCACTCTCTCTCTCTGTCTGCACTCTCTGCATTCTTTATCTGTCTCTGTCTGCACTCTCTATCTGTCTCTGTCTGCACTCTCTCTCTGTCTGTCTCTGTCTGCACTCTCTGTCTGAATTCTTTATCTGTCTCTGTCTGCACTTTCTGTCTCTGTCTGCACTCTCTGTCTGTCTCTGTCTGCACTCTCTGTCTGTCTCTGTCTCTGTCTGCATTCTCTCTCTGTCTCTGTCTGCCTGTCTCTGCGGTAACCTGCAATCTCTGGTGGTTCACAATGGCTACCTGTTTCTATGTGTTGTGTTGTCTCTTTCTGAAGTCTCTGTCTCTGTGTATATCGTCAGCTCTTTTCTGTGATTTTCTGCAGTTTCTGTGTCTGCGTTTGTCTACAATCTCTGTCTGTCTGTCTGCAGCCCTTTGCTCTGTATCTTCTGTAGTCTGTGACTAATTGCAACTCTGACGTGTGCCGAACTGCAGTCTGCAGTCTCTCCCTTTGTCAGTCTCTATCTGCCTACAGTGTCTCTCGGTGATTGTCTACAATGCCTGAGCCTTTGTCTGATTTAAACTCCTGTTAAAATCTGCATTTCTGTCTATGATCAATCACACCTTTTACTTGTTCAGCTTCAGGTGTATTTGATGAGCTGTCTTAAGCAGTCACAGAGTCATCGAGTCCTACAGCACAGAGACAGGCCCTTCAACCCAAACTGGTCCATGCCGACCAAAATGCCCCCCCACACTAACCCCATTTCCCTGCACTTGGCCCATGTCCTTCTAATCCTTTCCTATCTGTGTATTTGTCCAAATGCCTTTTAAATGTTGTTAATGGACCCACCTTAACCACTTCCCCTGGCAGCTCATTCCATATGTGTACCACCCTCTGTGTAAAAAAGTTGCCCCTCAGGTTCCCTTTGATTCTTTCCCCCTAACCTTAAACTGATGCCCTCTAGTCCTCGATTCCCCAAAGCTGAGAAAAAGACTGAGTACATTCACCCTATCCATGCCTTTCATGATCTTATACACCTCTATAAGGTTTCCGAAACCCCCATCCCTCAGTCTCCTACGCTCTAAAGGGAAAAGTCCAGGCTTGTCCAACCTCGCCCTACAGCTCTAACCATTGAGTCCAGGCAACATCCTTGTAAATTTCTTCTGCACTCTTTCCAGTTTAATAACATCCTTCCTACAACAAGGTGACCAAAGCTGAACACAATACTCCAAGTGCGGCCTCACCAACATCCTGTACAACTGCAACATAACTTCCCACCTTCTATACTCACTGTCCTGACTGATGAAGGCCAGTGTGCCAAAGGTCCCTGCCTACCTGGGACTCCACTTCCAGAGAACCGTGCACCTGAACTCCAAGGTCCCTCTGTCCCACTACGCTCCTTAAGGCCCGAACATTCACCATGACACTCCTACCTTGATTTGACTTTCCAAAACACAAGACCTCACACTTACTTGTATTAAGCTCCATTTGCCATTTCTCAGCCCACTTCCTCAGTTGATCAAGGTCCTGCTGCAATTTCTGACAACCTTCCTCACTGTCCACGATACCATCTATTTTAGTGTCATCAGTAAATTACTCATCATGCCTTGTACATTCTCATCCAGATCATTGACATAGATAATAAACAGCAATAAGCCCTGCACTGACCTCTGAGGCACTCCACCAGGGGCAGCACTGCTGCCTCACAGCGCCAGGGACCCAGGTTCAATTCTAGCCTCAGGCGACTGTCTGTGTAGAGTTTGCACATTCTCCCTGTGTCTGCGTGGGTTTCCTCTGAGTGCTCCAGTTTCCTCCAACAACCTAAAGATGTGCAGGTTAGGCGGATCAGCCATGCTAAATTGCCCATTGTGTTAGGTGCAAGTGTCAAGGGTAAATATAGGGTAGAGGAATGGATCTGGGTGAGTTACTGTTTGGAGGGTCGGTGTGGACTTGTTGGGCTGAAGGGCCTGTTACTGTACTGTAGGGAATCTAATCTAATCCAGTCACAGGCCTCCATTCCGACAAGCATTCTTCCACTATTACCCTCAGCTTCCTACCATCAAGCCAATTGTGTATCCAATTTGCCAGCTCCCCCTGGGCTCCATGCAATCTAACCTTCCAGAGCAGGCTACCATGTGGAACCTTATCAAAAGGCCTTACTGAAATCCATAAAGACTATGTATCTCCCTGCCCTCATCAACCTTCCTGGTCACTTCATCAGAGAACTCTAACAAATTTGTGAAGCATTATCTCACACACGTAAAACCATACTGACTCTTTCTAACTAAACCCTGTCTTTCCAAATGCTTATATGTCTTATTCCTCAGCATCCTCTCAAGGACCTTACCCACCACAGATGTGAGGCTTACTGGTCTACAGTTTCCAGGTTGGACTAGATTCTAATTGTAGCCTACAATGATTTCTTCCATGATGTCTCCACCTCCGCAGGTGAGCAGGTATTTCACAAAAACTTCCACTCCACTGAATGCTGCCTGCTCTGATATACCACTGGAGGAGAGAGAAGTGAAATGGCGTGTTCCATCAAATTATTTCCTGAGGAGTTTTGCAGAATGCAGTTAGAAACCTATTGCTTTCAGCCAGCTCCACCTGCCAGTAACCATCCTTGACACCAACAACAATAAAGACTTCTACCTTGACAAGTTCTGGGTAAATGTCTTCAATCGTTGCTGTCGGTAATGAGATTTATTCAGCGTTGTATTGAGAGCCCCTGGATTATACATGCTCCCAGGTTTCCAGAATTCACGCGTACTGCTTACTCAGCCTGTCGGACTTGTAACTTTCTTAATCACAAAAACAGAAATTGCTCGAAAATCTCAGCAGGTCTGGCAGGATCTGGAATCACAGACTGAAAGTCATACACTCAGTATGGAAACAAATCCTGATGAAGGGCTTTAGCCTGAAACGTCGATTCTCCTGCTCCTCGGATGCTGCCTGACCTGCTGTGCTTTTCCAGCACCACACTCTCAACTCTGATCTCCAGCATCTGCAGTCCTCATCTTTGCCCATGGCAACAAATTGTTCAGTCCAACTGGTCTATGCCGACCCAGATATCCTACATTAAGCCAGTCTCCTTTTCCTGCGGTTGGTCTATATCCCTCTGAACTCTTCATGTACCCATCCAAGTGACTTGTAAATATTGCAATTGTACCAGCATCCATCAGTTTTGATTGATTTGATTGATTTATTGTCATGTGTACCAAAGTACAACGGAAAGCTTTGTTTACAAGCAGATAGGGAGAGGCTGAACAGGCTGGGACTGTTTTCCCTGGAGTGTCGGAGGCTGAGGGGTGACCTTATAGAGGTTTACAAAATTATGAAGGACATGGATAGGATAAATAGACAAAGTCTTTTCCCAGGGGTCGGGGAGTCCAGAACTAGAGGGCATAGGTTTAGGATGAGAGGGGAAAGATATAAAAGACACCTAAGGGGCAATGTTTTCATGCAGAAGGTGGTGCGTGTATGGAATGAGCTGCCAGAGGATGTGGTGGAGGCTGGTACAATCGCAACATTTAAAAGGCATTTGGATGGGTATATGAATAGGAAGGGTTTGGAGGGACATGGGCCGGGTGCTGGCAGGTGGGACGAGATTGGGTTGGGATATCTAGTCAGCATGGACGAGTTGGACCAAAGGGCCTGTTTGTGTGCTGTACATCTCTATGACTCTATGACTCTGTAAATTAAACTCCATCTGCCACCCCCTCAGCCCATTGGCCCATCTGATCAAGGTCTGAAAAAGAAATCAGAGTTAATGTTTTGGGGTCAGACAGTATCTGAGCAGCAGGAGAGTTGACATTTTCAGCATAAGCTCTTCATCAGGAATGAGCTTCCTGATAAAGACCTTATGTTTGAAACGTTGACTATTCTGAGAAACCACTGAGGGGCATTCTGGGAGAAGCCGCAACAGTCAAAATGACCAATTAGCAGAGTGAGAAAGAATCTGGTTCCAATGAATGGTAAGTCCCAGACATTCCATTACTGTAGTGTTTGTGAAATTGTCAAAGTGTGAAATGGAGAAAGTATTGCCTGATCTCTTTAAAAGATGGTGTTTTTTCAGTGCTTTGAGATGTCAAATGGATGTTTGTGGGCAACAGCTTGGCAGCCCTTAGGTGCACTGACAGCACCTGAACTGGAACATTTACATGAAAAGGCCATACAATTAGCAGGTCAAGCAGCAGTTTTACTTAGACAACAAGTTCTGATTTTAAAAAATCAATTTGATCAGACCTTTAGGTATCAAAAAATCTCACAAATTTAAATAGAACATAGAAAAGTCCAACACAGAACAAGCCCTTCAGCCCATGATGTTGTGCTGAGGATTATTCCTAATCTAAAATAAAACAACCTAACCTACACACCCCTCAACTCACTGCTGTCCGTGTGCATGTCCAGCAGTCGCTTAAATGTTCCCAGTGACTCTGCTCCCACCACCACAGCTGGTAACGCATTCCATGTATTCACAACTCTCTGCATAAAGAACCTACCTCAGACGTCTCCTCTGTACCTTCCTCCTAATATCTTCAAACTCTGTCCCCTCGTGCCAGTCAATCCTGCCCTGGGGAAGAGTCTCTGACTATTGACTCTATCTATTCCTCTCATTACCTTGTACACCTCGATCAGGTCTCCTCTCTTCCTCCTTCTCTCCAGAGAGAAAAGTCCGAGCTTACTCAACCTTTCTTCATAAGGCAAGCCCTCCAGTCCTGGCAGCATCCTGGTAAACCTTCTTTGCACCCTCTCCAAAGCCTCTGTATCTTTCTTATAGTAGGGCAACCAGAACTGGACACAATATTCCAAGTGTGGTCTCACCAGGGACTTGTAGAGCTGCAGCAAAACCTCGCGGCTCTTAAACTCGATCCCCCTGTTAATGAAACCCAAAACAACATATGCTTTCTTAACAACCCTATCCACTTGGGTGGCAACTTTGAGGGATCTATGCACTTGTACACCCAGATCCCTCTGTTCCTCCACACTGCCAACAATCCTGTCTTTAATTCTATATTCAGCATTCAACTTCGATCTTCCAAAATGCATCACTTCACATTTATCCAGATTGAACTCCATCTGCCATTTCTCAGCCCAGCTCTGCATCCTGTCTATGTTGCTCTGCAGCCTACAATAGCCCTCGATACTATCAACGGCACATCCAACCTTTGTGACATCTGCAAATTTACTAACCCACCCCTCAACCTCCTCATTCAAGACATTTAAAGAAACTATAAAGAACAGAGGCCCAAGAACAGAGCCCTGTGGGACCTCACTCAACACTGACCTCCGGGCAGAATACTTTCCATCAGCAACCACTCTGCCTTCTGTCAGCCAGCCAATTCTGAATCCAAATAGCCACCTCTCCCTGTATCCCATACTCCCTGACTTTATGAATGAGCCTACGATGGGGAACCTTATCAAGTGCCTTGCTGAAGTCCATATACACCACATCCACTGCTCGACCTTCGTCAACCAGTCTCGTCACCTTCTCAAAGAACTCAATAAGATTAGTGCCTGCCCCTCACAAAGCCATGCTGACTGCCTTTAATCACACTGTGCTTTTCCAAATAGTCATCAATCCTATCCCTCAGAATTCTTTCCAAAACCTTGCTGACCACCGACGTAAGACTGACTGGTCTGTAATTGCCAGGGATTTCCCTATTACCCTTCTTGAAAAGAGGAACATTCGCCTCCTTCCAATCCTCCGGTACGACTCCTGTGGAGAGTGAGGAGGCAAAGATCCTTGCCATAGGCTTAGCAACCTCCTTTCTCGCTTCCCGGAGCAGCCTGAGATAAATCTGGTCTGGCCCTGGGGACCTATCAATCTTAATGTCTTCCAAAATTTCCAGCACATCAACTTCATCAATCTTGATCCGGTCAAGCCTGTATCCCAGCTCCTCAAAGTTCCCATTCACAACAAGGTCCCTTTCCTTAATGAAAACTGAAGCAAAAAACCCATTTCGGGCTTTCCCTATCTGCTCAGACTCGACGCACAAATCTGATGGTCTTGATAACCTAGGACCAATCCGACTATAAAAATATAAATATTGATAAGTCATCAAAGGTATGAACGAAAGAGGCAGTTGAAATCTCAGCAGGTCCACCTGCCTTCCTCCCATCCTAACAGCTCTCAGCTCTCCAGAGAGAAATTGGCTCTGATAGAGAAAACTTCATCTCAATAATAATGGTACCAATGAAGGAAAAAGGCATTTCTGACAAAATAATCAGAGGAAAAGACATGCCTGACAGAACACACAGAATATTCCGGAAGGCACATAACCGGGATGTAATTTCAAGAGACTAAATTCAACTTTTCTTTGTATATGGGTGGGACTTGTATTTATTGGAACAGCCTCCTTTTAGAATCTTGTTTTATTTCAGAATAGTTTGCAGTTAGAAGGGATTGATCTGGATAGTTCATAGTTTAGTTAATTTATTTCCTGTTTGAGTTAGTTAAATAAATTGTTACTTATTGATTTTGATTGAACCATAAGTTGCTGCAGAGCCGGTTACCTCACTTTTCACACTTTTTCTCACAGACTATAGGGTGAGCTGCTTCTGTTTGGGTATTTTGGCTTTGGTTCTCAGTCTCTGCTTTATTACAGTGGTGTTTCCAGGCAGAAAGGATCAGCTTAATTTGACATCATGTTCGGCACAACATCATGAGTTGAGAGGTCTGTTTTTGTGCTGTTCAGATCGATGTTCTGTGATCCTGAAAATTCACTCTACATCAGACAACAAGTTGATGCCATTGCTGAATAAGTTATAAAAGGTTTCGGACTGTTAGAATGGTGACTACAATCGGAGAGTGTCAAGTGAAGATGGAGAATCTCTTAGTCACTGGTGTTTTCTGCAACATCATGTGTCTCACAGACCCCACTATGAAGTGACTGAAGATGATGATGTGAAAAGAAACTCCTTAAAGGAACGATCTCTCCACATCTGCCTTAAACATATTTATCGAATCTGCTTCCATTATCTTTTCAGCAAAACCTCACAACTCTCTGAGAGCAAGGAGTTTGCCTCATCTTGGTGCCTGATTGTTAAACTGTAAATCTGATTCTCCCTGGAATACAGATGTCGGCTCCACCAGCCAAGATCTCTCAGGATTGTTCGTAATTCAATCACATCACCTCATACTGTTCAAAACTCCGGCAGATATAAACCCAGCCTGTCCAACCTTGTTTCAAAAGGCAGCTTTGGTGTCCTGATTTCAGGAAAGGTATCCTTTCATTGGAGACAGCTCATAGAAGGTTCACTCGAATGGTCTTCGGGATGGACGGATTGTTTTATGAGCAGATGCTATACAGGTTGGGACTCTACACCCTGCAGAATAGAAGAATGAGAGGTGACCTTATTGAAACATATCAGATTCTTATGGGACTTGAAAGGGTGACATTTCTGGTCAATATTAACGCATGATGTTCCATTCCTGAAGAAGGGCTTATGCCGGAAACGTTGAATTTCCTGTTCCTTGGATGCTGCCTGACCTGCTGCGCTTTTCCAGCAACACATTGTCAGCTCTGATCTCCAGCATCTGCAGACCTCACTTTCTCCTCTTTATAATTACTTGTAACAAGTTGATGACCCAGATCTGATCCGTGTGGTCAATAACTTGTTTACATCTTGCCAAACATCGTGGGTTAATATTGACCAGAAATTTAATCAGACTTACCATGTAACCACAGCAGCTACAAGAGCTGGTCAGAGGCCGAGAATCCTGCAGCCAGTAACTCACCCCCTGACTCCCCAAAGCCTGTCCACCATCTACAAGGGACAGGTCAGGGAGGTGAGGGAATACACCAGCCATCTGGCCTTGATTGTTCTACTTGCTCTTCTGCAAATATTTCTTTCCTTTTCCCTGCTTGTTGTTGCCTGGGATATTTCTCAGAGTAATGCAAAATCTCATGTATTTCCCCATTAATATGCTCAGCTGACTAACAATCTCAGAATGTCTGTGCTTCAATAGATTTCTTGACAGTAAGTTTCTTCTGTCAAAATAAACACATTATCATAGCAGGGTCTTTTATGCCTAAGACAATCCTATCTTAAAAGAGATTGCCTTTCAGGTGTCTAAACCCACAGTGTTCAATTGGATGTATCAGTCTGGTCACATATTGATCTATAGTCTCCCACTACTCTGAGTCTATAGCTTTAAAACTTGTCTTTAAACATTTAGACTAAAATGTAATGCTGACTTGTGGAACACATTTACTGCACTAGAAAATAGACAGGCAGGAAGGCTCAGAAAAAGTGGAGAAATTCAAGGAATGCAGAAGATAGCGACATCTGGGCTCACCAAGTGATAACAGGATGCTGTAAGGCAATTAAGAACATTCGCTTTAGCATCGGTGAACCTGTGTGAACAGGACACCAAGTGATAACATTCACAACTGTTCCCTTGTGAAATTAATGACAGTGTTTGATTCTGACCCTGAAATGAAACTTGGTACTATTAACAGCTTTGTAATTAACAGTCAGATGCTATTAATTATAATGGATTCTTATTACCCCTTGCGAGTGCGGCAGAGAGAAAAAAAATCTTTGCTAATGGAGAAAGTGAAGTCACATGGTGTGCAGGGTGTTCTAGCGAGGTGGATAAAGAACTGGTTGAGCAACAGGAGACAGAGAGTAGTAGTTGAAGGGAGTTTCTCGAAATGGAGAAAGGTGGCCAGTGGCGTCCCACAGGGGTCAGTGTTGGGGTCACTGTTGTTTGTGATAGACATCAATGATCTGGAAGAGGGCACTGTTGGTATGATCAGCAAGTTTGCAGATGACACGAAGATTGGTGGAGTAGCAGAAAGCATAGGGGACTGTCAGAGAATACAGGAGGATATAGATAGACTGGAGAGCTGGGCAGAGAAGTGGCAGATGAAGCTCAATCCAGGCAAATGTGAGGTTTGTGAAGTTTGGGAAGTCTAATTCTAGAGAAAGCTATACAGTAAATAGAAAAGCCTTGGGAAAAGTTGATGGGTAAAGATCTGGGAGTGCAGGTCCATTGTACCCTGAAGGTTGCTGCACAGGTGGATAGAGTGGTCAAGAAGGCATAGAGTATGCTTGCCTTCATTGGACGGGGTATTGAGTATAACAGCTGGCAGGTCATGTTAATATTGTACAAGACATTGGTTCGGCCACATTTAGAATACTGTGTACAGTTCTGGTCACCACATTACCGAAAGGATGTGGACGCTTTGGAGAGGGTGCAGAGAAGGTTTACGAGGATGTTGCCTGGTATGGAAGGTGCTAGCTATGAAGAGAGGTTGAGTAGGTTAGACTTATTTTCATTAGAAAAGAGGAGATTGAGGGGGGACCTGATTGAGGTTTACAAAATCATGAAGGGGATAGACAGGGTGGATAGAGATAAGCTTTTTCCCAGGGTGAAGGATTCAATAATGAGAGGTCACGCTTTCAAGGTGAGAGGTGGAAGGTTTAAGGGGGATACACGTGGTAAGTACTTCACACAGAGGGTGGAACACGTTGCCAGCAGAGCTGGTAGAGGCAGGCACGGTAGATTCATTTACCGTGGAAAGATGTATGAGTAGGTGGGGAGCAGAGGAATTAGGAATTGACTGACAGGTTCAGACAGTACATTTGGATAGGCTCAGGATTGGAGGGCCGAACGGCCTGTTCCTGGGCTGTACATTTTCTTTGTTCTTTGTTGTTACAAGTCCCTGACTTGAGAGTTCAAAAGGACACTAGACAGAGAGAGACCATTTTAGGGCTGAGGCTATTGGAGGCCGTAGAAAATTAACTCTTAGTGCTTACCTGCTATGGATTGAATTTAGATGCATTTTGGGATTTTATGATAATATTGAGTAGCCATTACCAGTTATTAAATATAAACTCTGTAAAAGGTAATATTGATGAAGCTTTAATTTGCTGTTCTTGCAGACTGCTCTACAGACCTTACACTTGCCCCATTGTCAATTCTAACAAATCAGATCTTACCTCTTATTTGAATTCGAATCACAACCCTGAAAAGAAAGCATGCTAATTCAAAGACTAATGAGTCAGTTTAAATGCAACCTCATGGTAACATCCCAGCCTCAGGTACAGAATGATTCAGTGCTTAAAAAAAACATGAGTCTGCTCCTAGCTTTTAAAAAAAGTTATTCTAAGCCTAACATTGAAGAGATTCTGGTTCATGTGTCAATAAGCCATTTTATGGTCAATAGTTTGCCCTTGTTGCTAAGAAGCCATTTTGCAAAACAATTATATTTAACATGTCAGCTGTGCACAGTTACCTTATGAACTCTTCAATTAGCTCAGAGTGGTACCTCTTCATAACACGAGTTAATCTTGCTAGCAGACGCCTCATCCAGCTGGGTATATTTGTCCACGCGATGAATGGCTTAGGGTGTGGAGGAGTGATTAGTCAAGGGTATACAGACCTGTCAATTAACCTTCCTTCCTTATGAATTATTGTCTTTCACTGTTAACATGCAATGTTTTTGTAAACTTTCGTATAAAGGAAGCCACTTTGTACCAGTACATTAGAGTGGCCTGCTGGGGTACCTGTAGTGCTGGCACCTTACTCTCCTCGGTTATCAGAACCTAGTTAGTTTAGCTTCTCGGTATCAGTGTTATGATGTAACAGTGATTCAACCAATCTGTCTGTAAGAGAGTTTTTTTAATTCCAAACTTCCAAAGAGTACGATCTCTGGGACAAACCAAGAGAAAGGCTTTACATGTCTGAGTCCATAAGGGATTCCCTGGTCATCTCCAATCTGTACTTTAACACCTCTTGAGCTCAGATGTTGAACCCATACTGTTCATATTTAGCATTGACATCGAGTTCAAAGTGTGTCTTTAAGGTTTCCAAAACTCCTCTGCCCCAGCCTTTCTGTTCCTCCTGAGATTGTACCCCCCTGCCACCCAGGATTGATAACAGGTTTATAACTCTTATTTGTTCAAGTTTAGCTATTTCATAGTTTGCCATTTGGAATGAATAAAATTCCAATTCTATCTCACGTCTCCTATCATTAGCAGGAAAAAGGAAATTCACTCCCACTTTGATACACCTGCATTTCAAAGCTGCAGGCTGTTGTTTCTAAATTATTCTCCGGCATTTCCTTCAGTAGCAGCCTCTCTTACAATTCTGAAAATCCACACATTTCCAGCTCTCTCAACCCCAAGTGATGTGTGTAATGGCTGCCACACATCACACACACAGACATTCACAGCAAATAGACCATCACATAACTACCATAAAGCAATTTACGTTTCTCCAAACATACTCTCGATAGCTTCACCTTTCTACTTGAGTTATGAAGATTCAAAAAGTGAATAACTTTTCATTGTAGCCATCAAGTCACAGATCGAAGCTGTGTGATTTTTGGTGGAAAGGGATCAGAAATGGAGAACTATCCCTCTGGTAAAATAAAGGTAGAATTGAAAGTGGGGAAGTGTTATATCAGAGATGTTGTTCTCAGCGATGCTGCTGACTCTCCCCACGGATGCTGCTGACTCTCCCCACGGATGCTGCTGACTCTCCCCACGGATGCTGCTGACTCTCCCCACGGATGCTGCTGGCTCTCCATGTCATGCAGCCCAGCGAGATACTGACAGAGCAGGGAGTGAACCATTAGTGCGATGAGGAAGCCTCAAGTGGTTGTGACTGGTCAGGGTACAGGATTGGCCTCAGGGGTGGAGACATTGGAGACATTTGTGGGGATGGGACGGGGGAAGGGATGGAGAGGCGAGTTGGAGGGAGTGAAAGGGGGAGAATAATGGGGGAGTGTAATTTGATACAGGAGGAGGAAAGGACAGGTGAGGAGACAGAGAAGTAGTGGAAGGGAGTTAGGGGCATGAGGGGGATCTGAGAGTGGAAATGCTGGTAAGAGGTCAGAGTTATCATTCTGCTTGCAGCAGGAAGCTCAAGTGTAATGAATTAACAGAACATAGAACAGTATAGCACAGTACAGGCCCTTCAGCCCTCGATGCTGTGCTGGCCTTTTATCCTAAGCTCAGATCAGACTAACCTACATACCCCTCATTGTACTATCTTCCATGGGCCTATCCAAGAGTCGCTTAAATGTCCCTAATGTCTCTGACCCTACTCCCACCGCTGGCAGTGCATTCCACACACCTCCCACTCTCTGAGTAAAGAACCTACCTCTGACATCTCCCCAAAACCTTCCTCCAACCACCTTAAAATGATACCTCCTCGTGATAGACATTTCCACCCTGGGAAAAAGTCTCTATCTAAGTCTGTCATCATCTTGCACACCTCTATCAAGTCACCTTACATCCTTCTTCAATCCAATGATGAAAGCCCTAGCTCCCTCAGCCTTTCTTCATAAGACACACCCTCCAGTCCAGGCAGCATCCTGGTAAACCTCCTCTGCACTCTCTCTAAAGCTTCCACAATGAAATAAGATTGAGAAATATTGATGTGAAAATGTGGTAATGTAGCCGCTCTGTGTACACAGATGAACTGGAAATGTGGGCAGATGTGGAACCAAACAACATTATCAGCAGAGACAAGTTCAATTGTGAGGTGGATTTACAAATATTGACAGACAAAGGTAATTAAGTTCCAACCCTGAGCTTCACTGTCCCCTGTTTGCTGAAACAGCTGCTGTTTGTGGATTCAAACCCCTCTCCTTTTAACATTGACTGCCTGAGCACACCATCTATTTACAACAGGTATCATTTGATCTTTCAATACTATCCTAACACAAAGACTGCCCCTAAACAAAAGCTTGTTTTTATATGCCAACTGACATCACCACAAAATATCCCTGTCATACTGCAGGAAACTCAGGAGCCAATTTACACACAGCCAACTCCACCGACAGCAATGGAATAATGACCAGGTCATCTGTTTGGTGGTATTTGGGTGTTATTTTCATGTTGTTCAGGTCAGAGTTGTTTTATTGTTGAAAAGGGTTACAGTGGAAGGGGGGTAGCTTCACCAAATGGGGTTGCTTCTCAAACAAACATTCTGTATTTTGGAGAAAATTCCAAAACTGTTCAATGATCTCAGATTCTCAAAACAGCCGCTTACCTTGGGGCAAAAACAGAGGATGCTGGAGAAATTCAGTAAGTCTGGCAGCATCTGTGGAGAGAAAACAGCTATTACCCCACCTGCCCCCCACTTTCACCTCCAATACCATCTTTTCCAAACTTCCATCAGTTGTGAAGAAGGGTCTCGGGACATGAAACGTTAACTCTGTTTCTCTCTCCACAGATGCTGCCAGAGCTGCTGAGTTTCTCCATTATCCTGGGAGGGGATGGGGACATGATAACATGGATTTATATAGCCCTTTAACTCAATACACCACCCCCAAGGTATGCGCCAACAAAATGTGACCCCAAATCTGATGTCTGATACGGAAAGATTAGGGCAGCTGACTGAAATCTTGGTCCAAGTGTTGGATTGAGGAATGTTGGAAAGAAATGAAGTTTTGAAGGGATGCACAGAGATTTGCAGATGGAATTTCATTGTATTTATTTCTCTATAAATTACAACTGGGACTGATATCCCAATTTATCCCAAGAAAATCTGAGATTCATTGCCTAAAAAGATAGAAAAATTCAAAATCTAAAGACATGTTCTAGTTCCCTTCCTAAAGATTGCTGGAATATGCTTTTATCCTTTGACTTTATTCTTGGAGAAACACTTTGGTTACCAGGACAGTCAACAGAGAAGGGTCCTGATCAGCTGCAGGCTCTTTCAATGGTATTGAATTGCTGAATTGGCTATTTAATGACAATTTGAATTGGATAGAAGATGGTGAGCTGCTCTTCTGGGGGGTTCTGCATTTTGGTGATAAAGACCAGTTGGAATTTTTCTGTCCTTGTTGGAGAGAATTCATTGCGGGAATATTCTGGCCCATCTCCAGGTCTAATCAACGATAGAAACCTGTCAAGAGAAAAGGCACAAACGAGATATATATATTTATAAACCCTTTCCCATGACTAATGTACTATAGAATGCTTCTCTGATGGATAATCAAAGAGTCAAATAGTAACTGAAAGTGAGAGATGAATGATGCCACTTGAAAAGGGAATTACATAGGAGCGTGTTGTACGAACAGATTAAGGAAACGGATCAATAGGATCTTTTGTTTTATAACTTGAGATCTACTATAAACAGACAAAGATGGAGGATGGGAAAAAATGGTGGCTGTAACAGTTGCTCCTTCTTTGAGGTGTTTTCAGTGCTGGAGGTGATTTCCTCAGAATCCAGGAACAACAATTCCTGTTTGATGTGCTTGTTGCATTGTTATGGAACTTTGGGGGGATAAAAATCAAAACAATGTCACTTTAAAAAGGAGGAAGACAGACAAAGGCAGTGACCAAATGAGAAGTGATTCCAATGGAACAGCAAACCTGCACAGCTGACTACCTTTGCTGTTTGGTTTCAAGTATCTCTGGACATCTGAGTTCATTGAGATAAAAATAAACAAATCGCACATACACAGCTGACCTTGGAGAAACCTGGGAGGGGAGCTCACAGCAGGGGAGCAGCTAAGTAGCTGGGTTTAAAGCGTAACCCTACGTTTTTGTTTGTGAATTTACATTAGTTAGTAGAGTGTGGTTGTTTTTGATTATATGTTTTTTATTGAGACCTGTCTCTTGATTAAACTTTAAAAATATAAAAACCCCAGGTACTAAGCCAGCCTGGAGCAGTGGTTTTTAGAGCATTTTAACACTATATCACTTCTTGCTATTAATTTAATTTCATTTCTTACTAACAAGGCTCTTCCCTGAGTCTGTCCACCTGCCTGTCCTTGCAATAGGACATGTATCCTTCAATATATCGTTCCCAGCCCTAATCCTCTTGCAGCCGTGTCTCTGTGATACCCACAGCATTAATCGGAGTGGGTAGAGTTGATCCAGGTCCCGAGCAGCAATCTGGATGTAGGCCAGAAAAGAACTCAGGACATAAAACAGCATGTTAGACAGACACTGTTCCAGTAATCATGGGGAAACGTCAATATGCCAGTGGAGTGGGGAAATCAGTTTGGTGGTGGATCTCGAGAAAAGGAATTTGTGCATTGTCAACAAAATGTGTTTTATTGGAACACCTTGTGGTAGAGCCCATTGGAGCAGGCAATTCTGGATTTATTGGTTTATTAAAGAGGCAGATTTGATTAGTGAATTGAAGGTGAAAGAACCCCTAGGGGGCAGTGACCATGATATCACTGGAATCAGATGTATTACAGTTGAGTAAAAGTAACCAAAAAAACATGAGGGATGAGCTGGCCAGAGTTGATTGGAAGGCGCGTCTAGCAGGGGGGAGATGGTGCAGCAACAATGGCAGGGGTTTGGGGGGCAATTTGGGAGGGGCAGCAGAAATTCATCCCAAGGTAGAAGACACCTACAAAGGGAAGACTGAGGTGTCTCTGTGGCCAACAGAGAAAGTCAGAGGGAGAAACATGTCAGAGAGAAAGCATACAATGTGATGAAGATTAGAGTGAAACCAGAGAATTAGCAAACCTTTCAAAACCCACAGAAGTTAAACTGAAAAAAGCAATGAATGGGTGTAGGAAACTGACCTGGTGCTAAAACACCTGAGGAGGCTTCCCCAGACAGAGAACCGGCCTGTCTCGGTGGACTCAGAGCGGGGAGGGATGGAGTCATTGGAACAAGGTCAGCCAGCTGGACCCCATACAATATGAGTTCCCTGATTGGGGCTGTTCCCCTGGTGGGAAAGAGAGTGGGTTTACTGACCGACCTTCTGGTACACGGCATGAATGATATCACCGTGCAAAGTACCAACTTGCTGAAGCCCACTGGACTTCAAGCAGGCTCTACACTGGCTTTCTCATTGGCAAATACCAGCTAAGGTCAAACCAGGAATCAGGAGGCTGGGAAGTGAAGCAATCATCGAACCAGCCCAGTTAGCGGAATGGGCAGCACAGGTCACACCGATTGTGAAGCCCGATGGGTCAGTTCACCTTCGTGAGGATTTTAAATAAACAGCAAATTGTTTTTTTTGCAGCTGGATAAATACCCAAGCTGTCAGGGGCTCTGCCTTTCTCAGAACGGGACGTGAACCACACTTACTTCCAACTGTGGTTAGATGAGGATTCCTCGAGTATGCCACAATGAATACCCAGGGGGGTTGTACCAATACATCAGGGTGCTGTCAGCCGGTGCCACTTTTCAGTGGACAATAGAGAACATTTAGCAAGGTCCAGCCCAGGTCACCATTTATCTGGGTGACACCCTGGGAAGAGGGAAAACCAATAAGAAACACTTAGATCACTAGGATCGGCATTCTTCCCAGGCGGAGGCGTATGCCCTAGAAGGGAACAATGGATGTTTCAGGGCATTCAGTGACCTGCCTGGGGCCACAGAGTCAACAAGACCAGGTTACACCCATTGGAGGATAAAGTGAGGGCAATCAAAGGTGCACTGCACCTTTCCCCACCTCCACCACCTCCCCCCACTTCTCTACCACACACACACACACACACACACACACACACACACACACACACACACACACACACACACACACACACACACACACACACCCCTCCCCCGTCTGCTTAGGAGCTGAGGTCATTTCTTGGTCTGGTAAATTATTATGGAAAGCTTCTGCATAATTTGGTGTCCATCCTGGCACCTTCGTATCAACTGCTAAAGGATCAGCCTTGGAAATGGTCTCATAAACAACTCCAAGCTTTCAATGAAGTAAATAACCAGCTCTTATCCCCTGTGGTGTTGGTACACTGTGATCTCAAGAAAGGTCTGCTGCTGAAGGGTGATTCCTGCCATTCAGCATCAGGGTAGTATGAGTTCATAGGTGGCCCAATGGAGAGGAACACCCAATAGCATATGAATCCAGGACTTTGGCTAATGCAGAGGGTAAATGCAGAGCCCAGCTAGAAAGCGAGGGACTGGCTGCCATATGTGGAGTCAGTAGAGTTCCACCAATGCCTTTCTGGCTGAAAATTTGGGATAATCATGGAACACAAACCCACCCTTGGTCTGCTTAAGGAGGACAAGGTATTGCCACCCATTGCTCAGGCTGCATTTGGTGGTGGGCTCTATTACTAAATGCTTATAATTACAAGTGACAACATGGTCCAGGAGGCCAAGTAACAGTTACAGGCACATTGAGAAACTGCCCGTGAGCAGGTACACCATCGGTGGTACACCCAATGGAAGTCTCTGTAATGATATTACATTTTCTGGAAATGCTCTCAATCACACCTAACAATATCAGACTTACGCCATAGAAAGATCCAGTCATTTCCAAATTGAAACCATTGGTATTAATGGGAGAAACCAAAGGGCCATATTAGAATTCAAACATCTCTGGACCCAGAGACCAGCTCACAGCAGAGGACAGGGTATTGTTAGAGGGAGTCAAGACAATTGTCCCAAGCGAAGGTCACCATCAGGTACTGGCTAAACTCCACCAGGTCTATCCCGGGGTCTCCATAATGAAGATGTTGGTGAGAGGTTATGTCTGGTGGCCACACTAAGCCAGTCCTTTCATGGGCTCAATGTTCCTGGTTATTGTAGACGCCCACTCAGTGGCTGGACATGTGTAGAGGGTATGAGGACTGCAGATGCTGGAGAGTTAGAGTCGCTAAAGCATGGGGCTGGAAAAAGCACGTTTCAGGCAAAACCCTTCATCAGTGTCAAGCCCAAACCATGGATCTCCTGCTTCTCAGGTGCTGCCTGCCCTGCTATGCTTTCTCCAGCACTCCACATTCACCAAACCCTGGATGTGTACAGAAACCATTCATCAAACTCTGCGATGCACTGGATGGGGTTTCACAGAAAGTGACACAGTCAGCTTGCTTTTTATTCCAGATTTTTATGGTGTTCCAATTTTATATTCCGCTGTAGTGAGGGAAGGGGGGAATAGAGACAGAGAGACAGAGAGAGAAGAGATAGAGAGAGACAGAGAGAGACAAACACAGAGAGAGTGATGCTCATTATCCTGACCTGTCCTTTTGGAGTAATTCCTTATTCAGTAGCTTCTCCATCAGGCCTGCTTCGATCTGATTAAATATCCTGCTCACTGCTTCAAACATATTCACCTCCATCATGTCGATCACAAGCATCTTCCCGTACCTTGACGCAAGTAAATCATTAGTCACAGGTCCTTCACACTCCTTCCATCTTTTTGTTCTTCATCTCCCTGCCCTGCGTCTCCCTGCCCTCCGTCTCCCTGCCCTGCATCTCCCTGCCCTCCGTCTCCCTGCCCTGCATCTCCCTGCCCTCCGTCTCCCTGCCCTCCGTCTCCCTGCCCTGCATCTCCCTGCCCTCCATCTCCCTGCCCTCCGTCTCCCTGCCCTGCGTCTCCCTGCCCTGCGTCTCCCTGCCCTCCGTCTCCCTGCCCTGCATCTCCCTGCCCTCCGTCTCCCTGCCCTGCGTCTCCCTGCCCTGCATCTCCCTGCCCTCCATCTCCCTGCCCTGCATCTCCCTGAACTCCATCTCCCTGCCCTCCGTCTCCCTGCCCTCCGTCTCCCTGCCCTGCATCTCCCGGCCCTCCATCTCCCTGCCCTGCATCTCCCTGAACTCCATCTCCCTGCCCTCCGTCTCCCTGCCCTCCGTCTCCCTGCCCTGCATCTCCCTGCCCTCCGTCTCCCTGCCCTCCGTCTCCCTGAACTCCATCTCTCTGCCCTCCGTCTCCCTGCCCTCCGTCTCCCTGCCCTGCGTCTCCCTGCCCTGCATCTTTCTGCCCTCCATCTCCCTGCCCTGCGTCGCCCTGCCCTGCGTCTCCCTGCCCTCCATCTCCCTGCCCTGCGTCTCCCTGCCCTGCGTCTCCCTGCCCTGCGTCTCCCTGCCTTCCATCTCCCTGCCCTCCGTCTCCCTGCCCTGCGTCTCCCTGCCTTCCATCTCCCTGCCCTGCATCTCCCTGCCCTGCGTCTCCCTGCCCTGCGTCTCCCTGCCCTGCATCTCCCTGCCCTCTGTCTCCCTGCCCTGCGTCTCCCTGCCCTGCATCTCCCTGAACTCCATCTCCCTGCCCTCCGTCTCCCTGCCCTGCGTCTCCCTGCCTTCCATCTCCCTGCCCTCCATCTCCCTGCCCTGCGTCTCCCTGCCCTCCATCTCCCTGCCCTGCGTCTCCCTGCCCTGCGTCTCCCTGCCCTGCATCTCCCTGCCCTGCATCTCCTGCCCTGCGTCTCCCTGCCTTCCATCTCCCTGCCGTCCATCTCCCTGCCTTCCATCTCCCTGCCCTGCATCTCCCTGCCCTCCATCTCCCTGCCCTGCATCTCCCTGCCCTGCGTCTCCCTGCCCTGCGTCTCCCTGCCCTGCGTCTCCCTGCCTTCCATCTCCCTGCCCTGCATCTCCCTGCCCTGCGTCTCCCTGCCCTGCGTCTCCCTGCCCTCCATCTCCATGTCTTCCATCCCTTTTCTTTCCACTTTTGTCTGCCATCTCTGCCCTTCATTGCTCTATTCAGGTCTTTCTGCCCTCAACCTTCCTGATCTTTTTCGACTCTGCCCGACCTCTCTCTGCCCGACCTCTCTCTGCCCGACCTCTCTCTGCCCTACCTCTCTCTGTCCTACCTCTCTCTGTCCTACCTCTCCCTGCCCTACCTCTCTCTGCCCGACCTCTCTCTGTCGTTTCTCAATCTGCAACAGTGAGTCAGTGTCCAGCAGTATAACAGACAGAGGCTGACAGAGTTACAGGCAGTGCCTGACTCTCTCTCTGGTTGTATAACATGCAGCAGATGCTGACAGAATATCAGGCAATAATACGTCACTGCCAGAGAGTCTGACATGATCAGGTTCAGAATAACCATCACCACCGACACTTCATGATGGCCATTTGAAGCCCATGATACTGATGATATGGCTGTTGATCTCGAACCCCTAGTAATTGTTTACCTTATGGCTCCAAGGAGGCCGAGTCGGAGAACCTGGGGCTGCATGTGCCCAGGATTGAGAGCGTCGTAAAAGTTGGTGTCCCGGTATCGCAGGAAGATGCTGGCTTGGCCTGATGGGTCAATAACGAGAGGCCACCTGGAACACAACAGTAACATAGAAGATAGGTCCACAATCAGAGGAGTGCAGTCGCATACTGTTCAAACAGACACCAACAACAGCTACATTAGAATCCTACTCATTAACTACATTTCAGCCTTCAACACTATTATCCCCTTGAGGATGATTACTAAACTTAGTGAGCTCTCCTTCTGAACCTGTGCCAACTTTCGAGGGTTCTGCTTGTAAGGATGTGGCTTCATCGGAACAGCATCTCCTATATCTTCTCAATTATTTCTGCATATCTCCCCATGTGTTAGTAATAACTCTGTCAGGTCATTTCGATTTTCTTGTGGAAGGTAACTCAATTATTTATCCCAATTTTTGACAACTTCCTCATTGTCCAGTTTGATTTGAGGAATGTCCAATTCAGAATCCCCTGAACGTGGTTCTCCCCCCTGTGCTGTCATCATTAACACCTCCTCCTCTTGCTTCCCTTCCTTATCAAAACACCTTCTGAGCATATTCACATGGCACTCTCTGTGAGATTCCTTCCTGTCTGGACTCCTTATCAAGTAGTTCACCTCACTCAATTTGATACAGTTCACTAAATCTTGTTTTTAAAGACTTATCTGTTGCTGGAAGTACCTTATCCAATACCGTTTCCCCAATGGAAAAATTGGGAATTTTTAATTTCTTCTCCACTTCTTGTTTCGTTGTGTGCTGCGATACTTTTAAATGCTGTCTGGTCAATCCTCCAGCTCTATTTAGTCGTTCCCTAAAATTTGACACAGTCCAAATGGGTGGTCTCTGAGTTCTGCCTGACTAATTTCTCCATTACAATTTTAATGGTCTTCTTACTTCATGCCCAAACATTAATTCAAATGGACTGAATTTGATCGATTCATCTCCGATCGCAAAAAGTACAAACAGAACTCCCTTATCCCAATCATCTGGATAATCCTGACCATAAGCCCTCAACATGGTCTTTACTGTTTGATGCCATCTCTCTAGCACTCCCTGTGATTCCGGATGGTACGCAGTAGATTTGAATTCTTTATTCCCAAGTTATCCATAACCACCTCGAATAGTTTGATATGAAGTTTGATCCTTGATATGACTGGATCTCTATTGGTAGTCCATGTTTAGTAAAACGATTTGAGTAATTCTTCTCCATCCCTTTTAGTTGTGATGTTGCATAATGGGATTGCCTCTGGAAATCTAGTCGACACATCCATTATTGTTAATAAATACTCATTCCCACTTTTTGTTTGAGGTAGGGGACGTACACATTCCATCAAGACTCTTGTGAAAGGTTCCTCAAATGCTGGAATAGGTTAGTGAGTTTTGAGAAGATTTGTAGCTCAGGTTGAGGTTCTGGTTGTATGTTTGGAAGGTTTTACAGGATTTACATTTATTTGGGAAGCCAAGGACTGATTAGGGATAGTCAACATGGGAAATCGTGCTGGAAATCGTGGCTCACTAACTTGATTGAGCTTTTTAAAGAAGGCATGTTGTGTGCAATTCTGGTCTCCCTCCTATTGGAAGGATGTTGTGAAACTTAGAAGAATTCAGAAAAGATTTACAAGGATGTTTCATTCCTGATGAAGGGCTTTTGCCTGAAACGTCGAATTTCCTGTTCCTTGGATGCCGCCTGACCTGCTGCGCTTTAACCAGCAACACATTTTCAGCTTTACAAGGATGTTGCCAGGGTTGGAGGATTTGAGCTATAGGGAGAGGCTGAATAGACTGAGGCTAAAATCATGAGGGGTATGGATAGGGTAAAAGACAAGGTCTTTTCCCTGAGGTGGGGAGTCCAGAACTAGAGGGCATGGGTTTGAGGTGAGAGGGGAAAGACTTTGAAGGGGACCTAAGGGGCAGCTTGTTCACACAGAGGGAGGTGCATGTATAGAATGAGAGGAAGTGATGGAGGCTGGTAGAATTATAACATTTAAAAGGCATCTGGATGGGTGTATGACTAGGAAGGGTTCAGAGGGATATGGGCCGGGTGCTGGCAATTGGGACTAGATTAGGTTAGCATATCTGGTCAGCATGGATGAGTTGAACCAAATGATCTGCTTCTGTGTTGTACAACTCTGTAACTCTATGACTTCCAACTTAGACACAGTGATGATCGCTATTCTAATCAAAGCTCCGTCTCTTATCAGATTATTCATTATCACCTTTTCATTGCACAATAATAGACAACAGAACCTCATGTTTCTGTAGTGATTATAGCAAGGTCAGCCAGGTGGACCGAATACAATATGACTCCTCGATTGGGGCTGTTAGTCTGGTCCAATCAGGGAGCCTTAGCTGACAGATAGAAACATTCTGCCCTTCGAGCCTGCACCACCATTCAATATGATCATGGCTGATCATTCCTAATCAGTATCCTGTTCCTGCCTTATCTCCATAACCCTTGATTCCACTATCTTTGAGAGCTCTATCCAACTCTTTCTTAAATGAATCCAGAGACTGGGCCTCCACTGCCCTCTGGGGCAGAGCATTCCACACAGCCACCACTCTCTGGGTGAAGAAGTTTCTCCTCATCTCTGTCCTAAATGGTCTACCCCATATTTTTAAGCTGTGTCTTCTGGTTCGGCACTCACCCATCAGCAGAAACACGTTTCCTGCCTCCAGAGTGTCCAATCCTTTAATAATCTTATATGTCTCAATCAGATCCCCTCTCAGTCTTCTAAACTCAAGGGTATACAAGCCCAGTCGCTCCAGTCTTTCAGCGTAGGATAGTCCCGTCCTTCCAGGAATTGACCTCGTGAACCTACGCTGCACTCCCTCAATAGCCAGAATGTCTTTCCTCAAATTTGGAGACCAGAACTGCACACAGTACTCCAGGTGTGGTCTCACCAGGGCCCTGTACAGCTGCAGAAGAACCTCTTTGCTTTTATACTCAATCCCTCTTGTTATGAAGGCCAGCATGCTGTTAGCCTTCTTCACTACCTGCTGTACCTGCATGCTTGCCTTCATTGACTGGTGTACAAGAACACCCAGATCTCTCTGTACTGCCCCTTTACCTAAATTGATTCCATTTCGGTAGTAATCTGCCTTCCTGTTCTTGCCACCAAAGTGGATAACCATACATTTATCCACATTAAACTGCATCTGCCATGCATCTGCTCACTCATCTAACTTGTCCAGATCAACCTGTAATCTCCTAACACCCTCATCACATTTCACCCTGCCACTCAGCTTAGTATCATCAGCAAATTTGCTAATGTTATTGCTAATACCATCTTCTATATCATTAACATATATTGTAAAAAGCTGCGGTCCCAGCACAGATCCCTGCGGTACCCCACTGGTCACTGCCTGCCATTCTGAAAGGGAGCCGTTTATCACTACTCTTTGTTTCCTATCAGCCAACCAACTTTCAATCCAATCTAGTACTTTGCCCCCAATACCATGTGTCCTAATTTTGCTCACTAACCTCCTATGTGGGACTTTATCAAAAGCTTTCTGAAAGTCCAGGTACACTGCATCTACTGGATCTCCCGCGTCCATCTTCAGAGTTACATTCTCAAAAAATTCCAGAAGATTAGTCAAGCATGGTTTCCCCTTCATAAATCCATGCTGACTCTGACCTATCCTGTTACACAATGGTGTCTTTTCACTATGTCAGTGCACATTCACACGTAACCATAGGTGAAACTATAAGCAGTACTGCTGCGCCCCCCTTTGGGTGCAGTGGTAGTAAGGGGGAATTTTTTTAAAAAAGAAAAAATAAATAAACAAGAGATTCTGAGAGTCTCCTCATTTGAGAAAAGAAAACAGGTATCTCAGAGATGCCACTCAGTTTAGGGACTGACTCTGAGCTAGCCAGTCAGCGTCCATGTACCATGCACCTGGTAATAAAGGGTGACCCAGTGACAGGATACTGTGGAGTTATTTCAATTAAACAATGTCAATTGAAAAAAGTGAAAAAAAAACAGGAATATCAGAGGGCCCTGTTCTCTCTGAAAGCTGGCTCTGAGGAAGCCAGACCAGTGTCAAGTGTAACTAAAAGGTGACTTGGTGATAGTTTGCCTGCCTCTGTGCAGTATTTCAGTGGCGATGAGAGAAAGACATATTGTTCTGAAGAAATTTGCCTCACAGCAGGCGTCTTTGATTGGGGTAAGCATTTCTGGCATCATGCCATTACTTCAGAAGCTTGACTTGTTCTATCCTGCCATTGAAATCCAGGCCCAGAATGTGGAAAGCATGCATTATTTTCTTCTGGACAAATGACAGTGGGGAAGATGAAAAGCAACGAGTAATTCTCCTGACAGCCTGTGGACCTGCAGCTTTTTTAGTTATTAGGAGCCTAACATTTCCTCAGGCACAGATACAAAACTTTTGATGAGTTGACGGATTTGGCTAAGGAATATCATGATCCTAAGACTCATCTAATTCTGAGATGCTATCGGTTTTACTCGGCAGTTCGAGAATCAGGGAATCTGTCAGGGTTTTTGATGAGGTTAAGATAACTGGCAGAGGTATGTAACTTTGGTTTAACCCTTAATGAAATGCTGAGAGACCGTTTAGTACGTGGGATTAATGATGTGACCATGTAAAAGTACTTACTGAAGTCTCTCTGGACTTGAACACACACCTTTAATGCATTGTCTGAGCTGAGATGTCACCTTTTTTCCGATAAAACCTTAAGTTATCTTGAACATGTGACTTAAAATAAGTTCTGGGATTTACATATTAATGCAACCCATTCTAAAAGATGAAAGACTTAACAACAATCCAGGTTTGTTAAATATATCATTTTACTTGTATGTCACTGTAATCTTTTGCTATAAATTCTGTGTCTCATGGTCCTGCCTCACAACCACCTGATGAAGGAGCAGTGCTCCAAAAACTAGTACTTTCAAAGAAACCTGTTGGACTATAACCTTGTGTAACTTTGGATTTGAAACAGACACTACAACTGGCTTTATCATTAGAAAAGACAGCAACTGGAGCATGGGAGTTGAAAACACCAAATGCAGGAGATCACAATGAGTCAGACAGTAACCATGGAGCGAGAGCAAGTGAACATTTTGAGTCTAGATGACCATTCATCATAGCAACAAGGTATTCCGACAGAAGTGGATATCTCACCAGGCTGACTGAGTTTGAGGAACACCACTTGTAAAAAGGCAATTGCATATAGAGCATAGAGATGTACAGCACGGAAACAGACCCTTCAGTCCAACCCATCCATGCTGACCAGATATCCCAACCCAATCTAGTCCCACCTGCCAGCACCCGGCCCATATCCCTCCAAACCCTTCCTATTCATATACCCATCCAGATGCCTTTTAAATGTTGCAATTGTACCAGCCTCCACCACTTCCTCTGGCAGCTCATTCCATACACGTACCACCCTCTGTGTGAAAAAGTTGCCCCTTAGGTCTCTTTTATATCTTTCCCCTCTCACCCTAAACCTATGCCCTCTAGTTCTGGACTCCCCCACCCCAGGGAAAAGACTTTGCCTATTTACCCTATCCATGCCCCTCATAATTTTGTAAATCTCTATAAGGTTACCCCTCAGCCTCCGACGATCCAGGGAAAACAGCCCAGCCTGTTCAGCCTCTCCCTATAGCTCAAATCCTCCAACCCTGCCAACATCCTTGTAAATCTTCTCTGAACCCTTTCAAGTTTCACAACATCTTTCCGATATGAAGGAGACCAGAATTGCACACAATATTCCAACAGTGGCCTAACCAATGTCCTGTACAGCCGCAACATGACCTCCCAACTCCTGTACTCTATACTCTGACCAATGAAGGAAAGCATACCAAATGCCTTCTTCACTATCCTATCTACCTGCGACTCCACTTTCAAGGAGCTATGAACCTGCACTCCAAGGTCTCCTTGTTCAGCAACACTCCCTTACCTTTAAGTGTATAAATCCGGCTAAGATTTGCTTTCCCAAAATGCAGCACCTCGCATTTATCTAAATTAAACTAAGGTCAGTGGAGTTGTAGATAGAGACGAAGGATGTTGTAGGTTACAGAGAGACATAGATAAGCTACAGAGCTGGGCTGAGAGGTGGCAAATGGAGTTTAATGCAGACAAGTGTGAGGTGATTCATTTGGTCAGAGTAACCGGAATGCAAAGTACTAGGCTAATGGTAAGATTCTTGGTAGTGTGGATGAGCAGAGAGATCTCGGTGTCCAGGTACACAGATCCTTGAAAGTTGCCACTCAGGTTGACAGGGTTGTTAAGAAGGCATACAGTGTTTTAGTGTTTATTAATAGAGGGATCAAGTTCTGGAACCATGAGGTTATGCTGCAGCTGTACAAAACTCTAGTGCAGACGCACTTGGAGTATTGTGTACAGTTCTGGTCACCGCATTATAAGAAGGATGTGGAAGCTTTGGAAAGGGTGCAAAGGAGATTTTGCCTGGTATGTTGCCTGGTATGGAGGGAAGGTCTTATGAGGAAAGGCTGAGGGACTTGAGGCTGTTTTCATTAGAGAGAAGAAGGTTGAGAGGTGACTTAATTGAGGCATACAAGATAACCAGAGGGTTAGCTAGGGTGGACAGGGAGAGCCTTTTTCCAAGTATGGTGATGGCTAGCACGAAGGGGCATAACTTTAAATTGAGGGGTGATAGATATAGGACAGATGTCAGAGGTAGTTTCTTTACTCAGAGAGGAGTAAGGGTATGGAATGCTTTGCCTGCAACGGTAGTAGATTCGTCAACTTTAAGTACATTCAAGTCGCCACTGGACAGGCAAATGGTCGCACGTGGAATAGTGTAGGTTAGATGGGCTTCAGATTGGTATGACAGGTCGGCGCAACATCGAGGGCCGAAGGGCCTGTACTGCGCTGTAATGTTCTATTTTCTAAACTCCATCTGCCACTTTTCAGCCCATTGGCCCATCTGGTCCAGATCCTGTTGTAATCTGAGGTAACCCTCTTCGCTGTCCACTACACCTCCAATTTTGGTGTCATCTGCAAACTTACTAACTGTACCTCTGATGCTCACATCCAAATCATTTATGTAAATGACAAAAAGTAGAGGGCCCAGCACCGATCCTTGTGGCACTCCACTGGTCACAGGCTCCACTCATGAGATATCCTGAACAGAGGGACTTGAGGTCGGCCCTCAACAAAACCCCAAAACAAAGCCAACCCTCGGCCAAACGGGATCTGGGCCAGCCGGCCATTGTAGTTGCGGCTGGAATGCAAACCTGAGACAGTAAAAGAGTCTCACTGGGCAGGAACTGAGGAAGAGAATCCATCGGCCAAGACAGTGCATGCCTGAAATGCCCACCGCTATCTGATTTGGAACAGGAAATTTGCTAAACAGCTTCCAAATCAGAACCAATCAAAATAACTGTCTGGTTAAATGGTCACCCAGATCTAATGGAGGGCGATACAGGTGTGGGTGTATCGCTGATTGCAGAACTAGTCTTTAACGAAATTCACTCTGGCCTCCAACCCTTAAGTTTACATAAGACTTTAGCTAGACTGAGAACCTATCCCGGGGAACCTTTACGGATTAAGGGTATGTCTTCCATTCCAGTCTCTTGTGAGAAACAGCTGGTTCAGTTCCCACTGATAGCAGTAAAAGACTCAGGCCCAAGCTTGATCGGGCGAAATCATTGAGAAAGCCTCAGCTCAATTGGCTCAACGTTTTACTACGAGAAACTTACTGCCTGAGTAAAGTCTGAATCAAATACCGGATTCTAGGGATAATCAGAGGAGCTGAGGCCACCTGCGTGTTGACCAGGAAGCAATCCCATGATCCTGCACGGCCCACCCAGTGCCATTTGCCTTCCAGGCAAAAGCAGAGGCAGAAATCAGGGAGGCTGGGAATGAAAGGAATCATCAAACCAGCCCAGTGGGTGGAAAGGCCAGCACTGGTCACAAAGCCAGACGGGGATCTTAAACAAACAGTGAACTATCTGCATTTGCTGATAGTGACCACAAGTTATGTTTATTTAGCAACGGTATATTCTGCAGGCCAAGAGTTATAGCTGGGGGAAAGGCAATTATGATGTGATTAGGCAGGATTCAGGATGCATAGGATGGGGAAGGAAACTGCAGGGGATGGGCACAATTGAAATGTACAGCTTATTCAAGGAACAGCTACTGTGTGTCCTTGATAAGTATGTACCTGTCAGGCAGGGAGGGAGTGGTCGAGTGTGGGAGCCGTGGTTTACTGAAGAAGTTGAATGTCTTGTCAAGAGGAAGAATGCTTATGTTAGGATGAGATGCGATGACTCAGTTATGCACTTGAGAGTTACAAGGTAGCCAGGAAAGACTTAAACAAAGAGTTAAGAAGAGCCAGGAGGGGACATGAGAAGTTATTGGTGGAGAGGATCAAGGCAAACCCTAAGGCTTTCTATAGGTATATCAAGAATAAAAGAATGACGAGAGAAAGATTAGGGTCAATCAATCATAGTGTGTGGAGTGAGAGGAGATAGGGGAAGCGCTAAATGAATACTTTTCATCCGTATTCACATTGGAAAAGACAATGTGGTCAAGGAGAATGCTGAGATCGAGGCTATTAGACTAGATGGGAATGAAATGCATTAAGAGGAGGTGTTAGCAATTCTGGAAAGTGTATAAATAGATAAGTCCCCTGGGCCAGATGGGATTTATCCTCGGATTCTCTGGGAAGCCAGGGAGGAGACTGCAGAGCCTTTAGCTTTGATCTTTATGTCATCATTATCGACAGGAGTAGTGCCAGAAGTCTGGAGGATAGCAAATGTTGTTCCCTTGTTCAGGAACGGGAATAGAGCCAACCCTGGAAATTATAGACCATGAGCCTTACTTCAGTTGTGAGTAAAGTGTTGGAAAGGGTTATAAGAGATAGGATTTATAATCATCTGGAAAGGAATAAGCTGATTAGGGATTGTCAATGTGGTTTTGTGAAGAGTAGGTCATGACTCACAAACCTTATTGAGCTCTCTAAGAAGGTGACCAAACAGGTGGATGAGGGTAAAGCAGTTGATGTGGTGTATATGGATTTCAGTAAGGTGTTTGATAAGGTTCCCCACGGTAGGCTATTGCACAAAATAAGGAGGTTTTTGATGAGGGTGATTTAGCAGTTGGGATCAGTAATTGGCTTGCTGAAAGAAGACAGAGGGTGGTAGTTGATGGGAAATGTTCATCCTGGAGTTCGGTTAGTAGTGGTGTACAGCTGTTTGTCATTTTTATAAGTGACCTGGATGAGGGCGTTGGAGGATGACACTAAGTAAATTTGCAGATGACACTAAGGTCGATAGAGTTGTAGATAGTGCCAAAGGATGGTTTAGGTTACAGAGGGACATAGATAAGCTGCAGAGCTGGGCTGAGAGGTGGCAAATGGAGTTCAATGTGGAAAAGTGTGAGGTGATTCACTTTGGATGGAGTAACAGGAATGCAGAGTACTGGGCTAATGGTAAGATTCTTGGTAATATAGATGTGCACAGGGATCTCAGTGACCAGGTACATAGATCCCTGAAAGTTACCACCCAGGTTGATAGAGCTGTTAAGAAGTCATACGATGTGTTAGTTTTTATTAGTAGAGGGATTGAGTTTCGGAACCATGACATCATGCTGCAGCTGTACAAAACACTGGTGTGGCTGCACTTGGGAGTATTGCATATCATTCTGCAGTTTAGAATGGATGTGGAAGCTTTGGAAAGTGTGCAGAGGAGATTTACTAGGATGTTGCCTGGACTGGAGGGAAAGACTTAGGAGGAAGGGCTGAGGGACTTGAGGCTGTTTTCATTGGAGAGAAGAAGGTTGAGAGGTGACATAATCAAGACATATAAGATAATCAGAGGGTTCGATATAGTGGACAGTGAGAGCCTTTTCCCTTGGATGGTGATGGCTAGCACGAGGGGACATAGCTTTAAATTGAGGGATGATGGATATCGGACAGATGTCAGAGGGAGTCTCTTTACTCAGAGAGTAGTAGGGGCATGGAACGCACTGCCTGCAACAGTAGTAGACTCACCAACTTTAAAGGCATTTAAATGGTCATTGGATAGGGATATTGAATTGAATTGAATTGAATTTATTGTCACGTGTACCGAGGCACAGTGAAAAGCTTTATCTTGTGAGCAATAGAGGCAGATCACAGAGTTACATAGAATAGATAAGTAATAGATAAACAGCAGCAAAACAAAAACACAGGCAGATGAATGCTGAGAGATTGTGAGTCCATTCAGTACTCCAACAACAGTCGGGTAAAAAGTAGGGTATGAAGTTGATGTGCTGGACATCTTGGCAAACATTAAGATAGATAGGTCCCCAGGGCCAGACCAGATTTATCCCAGGCTGCTCCGGGAAAGGAGAAAGGAGGTTGCTAAGCCGCTGGCGAGGATCTTTGCCTCCTCACTCTCCATGGAAAACGTACCGGAGGATTGGAAGGAGGCGAATGTTGTTCCTCTTTTCAAGAAGGGTAATAGGGAAATCCCTGGCAATTACAGACCAGTCAGTCTTACGTCAGTGGTCAGCAAGGTTTTGGAAAGAATTCTGAGGGATAGGATTGATGACTATTTGGTAAAGCTTGGTGTGATTAAAGGCAGTCAGCAGGGCTTTGTGAAGGGCAGATTGTGCCTCACAAATCTTATTGAGTTCTTTGAGGATATGACAAGACAGGTCGATGAAGGTCGAGCAGTGGATGTGGTGTATATGGACTTTAGCAAGGCACTTGATAAGGTTCCCCATGGTAGGCTCATTCATAAAGTCAGGAAGTATGGGATACAGGGAGATTTGGCTATCTGGATTCAGAATTGGCTGGCTGACAGAAGGCAGAGTGGTTGCTGATGGAAAGTATTCTGCCTGGCGGTCAGTGTTGAGTGGGGTCCCACGGGGCTCTGTTCTTGGGCCTCTGCTCTTTGTAGTTTTTATAAGTGACTTAGATGAGGAGGTTGAGGGGTGGGTTAGTGTCTCACACCTGCACACACACACATGGGAGCTGGGGGAAAATATAAGTGCTCCCACAGTTAGGCAGTAGTTTATAAAAAATAACCAGGAGGCTCAGACATCCTGTTCCCTCTGGGAGCTGGATCAGTGTCAAGGTCGATGCACGTGTGAGTAAAGGGTGATTTGGTGATGGGATTATGGTCTCTGTGGAGTTATCTCAGTTTCCATTTCAGGAATGTGAAATCCCTCAACCCGCCAATATTTGTACTAATTAGGTTTACACAGTCCAGATAGGGATTGAAGTTTGTGTGGTCAGTATATTCCTGCTCAACCTGATTCCCCATGGACTCCGGATATTTTGTGCATTTCAGATCTGAAATCGCTTGAAACACCCACTCCTAAAACCTTTTATATTCTTGACCCTGAACAACTGTTTATTTTCAATCCTAAATTGGGGGTGGACACCACAGTAGTTCAGTGGTTAGCACTACTGCCTCCTAGCACCAGGGATCTGGGTTGGATTCCTGCATCAGGTGACTGTCTGTATGGAGTTTGCATGTTCTCCCTGTGTTTGTGTGGGTTACCTCCTGTGGTGTATAGATGTGCAGCTTAGGTGGATTGGTCATGGGAACTGCAGAGTTATGGGGATAAGATGGATGACTGGATCTGGGTGGGATGTGGTTTGGAGGGTTGGTACAGTCCTGATGGGCAAATAGCCTCTTTCCACACAGTAAGGAATCTCTAATCCAGGATTACTCCACTCCCTGACTCTTTTGGTATCTTTTTAGTGTTGCCTGTTCAATTAGGAAGTAGGGAGAAGAAATTTAGAAAGTAAATGCATCACACCATTCACAATGTCAGGACATTCCATGCTTCTCTCCAGCCAATTCTTGTTTTAAGATTAGACGAGAATAGCATTGTCATGATGGAGCAGGCTGGATGGGAACACTTCAGCTCCTGCCCACTCTCCATCAACACACTCCCTGCAACCTGAGACTACTGTAGAGAATCAGTTTGAAGCTGGTACCTGCCATCTTGTTTGATCTTGTTCCCAACATCCTTCAGGAGCACATCATCCAGCTCACGAATGTTACACAGGGCCCCTATAGGCTTGGTCAAGGACGCTTCTAAAGAAAGAACGTCATTTTAGGAGCGTGTGAGAGGATGTTGGAACTTCCTTACTCGATAATAACTCATCCCAGCCTTTAGTGTTTATAACTCCGACCAGGTGCTGGTGTCGTGGTGATCTGACTGGACCATCAAAACCTCTACACTAGCCCCATCAAACACCCCCAGGACAGGGACAGCACGGGGTTAGATACAGAGTAAAGCTCCCTCTACACTGTCCCCATCAAACACCCCCAGGACAAGGACAGCACGGGGTTAGATACAGAGTAAAGCTCCCTCTACACTGTCCCCATCAAACACTCCCAGGACAGGGACAGCACGAGGTTAGATACAGAGTAAAGCTCCCTCTACACTGTCCCCCATCAAACACTCCCAGGACGGGGACTGCACGAGGTTAGATACAGAGTAAAGCTCCCTCTACACTGTCCCCCATCAAACACTCCCAGGACAGGGACAGCACGAGGTTAGATACAGAGTAAAGCTCCCCCTACACTGTCCTTCCATCAAACACTCCCAGGACAGGGACAGCACGGTGTTAGATACAGAGTAAGGCTCCCTCTACACTGTCCCCCATCAAACACTCCCAGGGACAGGGACAGCACAAGGTTAAATACAGAGTAAAGCTCCCTCTACAATGGCCCCATCACACACCCCCAGGACAGGGACAGCATGGGGTTAGATACAGAGTAAAGCTCCTCTACACTGTCCCCCATCAAACACTCCCAGGACAGGGACAGCATGGAGTTCAATACAGAGTAAAGCTCCCCAGCTCCCTCTACACTGGCCCCATCACACACTCCCAGGACAGGGACAGCACGAGGTTAGATACAGAGTAAAGCTCCCTCTACACTATTCCCCCATCAAACACTCCCAGGACAGGAACAGCACAGGGCTAGATACAGAGTAAAGCTCCCTCTACACTGTCCCCATCAAACACTCCCAGGATAGGGACAGCATGGGGATAGATACATAGTAAAGCTCCCTCTACACTGTCCCCATCAAACACTCCCAGGATAGGGACAGCATGGGGATACATAGTAAAGCTTCCTCTACACTAACCCCATGAAACACTTCCAGGGCAAGGATGGCACAGGGTTAGATACAGAGTAAAGCTCCCTCTACACTGTCCCCTCATCAAATAATCCCAGGACAGGGACCGCACGGGGTTAGATACAGAGTATAGCTCCCTCTACACTTACCCCACCGAAGACTCCCAGGACAGGGACAGCACTGGGTTAGATACAGAGTAAAGCTCCCTCTACACTGTCCCCATCAAACACTCCCAGGACAGGAACAGCACAGGGTTAGATACAGAGTAAAATTCCCTCTACACAGTCCCCTCATCAAACACTCCCAGGACAGGGACAGCACGCGGTTAGATACAGAGTAAAACTCCCTCTACACTGTCCCCCCACCAGATACTCCCAGGACAGGGACAGCATGGGGTTAAATACAGAGTAAAGCTCCCCCTACAAATGGATTTGTCTCACTGACCCCAGAAGCAGCTCGGAGTCAGTATAATGGGAGAGAAATGCTGAGATGGTTGGTTGGTAAACTGCCTGATGAAAGCCAAAAGAACCACGGATGCTGTAAATTAGAAACAATAGTAGAAATTGCTGGAAAAACTCAGTACTCTGCCAGCATCTGTGGTGGGAAAGTTAATGGTTGGGTTGAGTGACTCTTCCTCAGTTCTAAGGAAAGATCACTCAACTCAAAACATAAACTCTGATTTCTCTCCACAGATACAGTCAGAGAGTCACAGAGATGTACAGCACAGAAACAGACCCTTCGGTCTGACTCGTCCATGCCGACCAGATATCCCACCCCAATCTAGTCCCACCTGCCAGCACCCGGCCCATATCCCTCCAAACCCTTCCTATTCATATACCCATCCAGATGCCTCTCAAATGTTGCAATTGTACCAGCCTCCACCACATCCTCTGGCAGCTCGTTCCATACACGCCCCTTAGGTCTCTTTTTCATCTTTCCCCTCTCACCCTAAACCTATGCCCTCTAGTTCTGGACTCCCCCCACCCCAGGGAAAAGACTTTATCTATTTACCCTATCCAGGCCCCTCGTGATTTGATAAAACTCTGTTAAGGTCACCCCTTAGACAGATTCTGCCAGATCTGCAGAGCTTTTCCAGCAATTTCTGTTTTTGATAAACTGCCTGTTTCAGTTTCAGTTGTTTACAAAGACATCTCATGATGTTTTGGTACATTGCCAGCTTTCACTGCTCACATGTATCACTCCTATTGTGCCCCCACAGTTGCCCCATGCCATACCCTCACCATCCTTTCAGCCCTTAAAACCCCTCCTTCCAGCACAGTGCCAGCTGACCCACTATGTCGATAGCTTCTTTGAAAACTCCTATGCTGACTTGCCCCTCATATCCTCCATGCCATCCCACGTGTACAGGCAGCAGCAGTAGTGTATTTGCCTCCCTCCAGCCTGTTCCACCATTCGATAAGATCAGGGCTGCTCTGACTGTAGCCTCCATTCTAATTTCTGACTGATTATTTGTGCTATTTGATTTCCATGTCAATCAAGAATATATAACTCGGCCTGGAAAGTATTCACTGACCCAGCTTGGACACTCAGTAGATAGGAGGATATTGATAATCATCTCAGTGAAAAACAAACTTCTCCTGCTCTCTGTCTGAAGTAGGAAAGTCTTTCCCTTGGTCTAGTGTCATCCAGAAGGTGAGTATCCTCTCTGCATCTACACCTCGTTTTGGTTCATTCACATGATAAGGCTGTCACTGACTAAGCCACATTTCTTGCCCATCTTTAATTGCCAAGAGGGTGGTTCAGTGACAACCGCATTGCTGTGGGTCTGGACTCACATGTCAGCAAGACCAGGTAAGGATAGTTGTTTCCTTCCCTCAGGGATACTGATGAACCAGACGGGGTTTTATAATGAGCAATGATCATTCCATGCTTATCACTAGATTCCTAATTCCAGAAGTGTATTGAATTCAAATTCCACTATCTGCCATGGATTAGTAATCTCATGATAGTGCCGTTAGACCAGTACCTCCTGTCAGGATCGCTCATGATCTTCTATAAGGTCACCTCTCATTTTTCTAAACTGCAGTGGATACGGGGTCTGGGTGCGATGCTCTTTGGAGAATGGACTGAATGACCTGCTTCCACACGAGAGGGATTCTATGAAACCCTCTCTCAACTGCTTCAACTGTAATTATATCCATTCTCAAGTTATGAGAACAAAACTGAGTACAGTAATCTGGATGTGACATAATGTGGGCGGCACGGTGGCACAGTGGTTAGCACTGCTGTCTCACAGCGCCAGAGACCCGGGTTCAATTCCCGACTCTGGCAATTGACTGTGTGGAGTTTGCACGTTCTCCCCGTGTCTGCGTGGGTTTCCTCCGGGTGCTCCGGTTTCCTCCCATAGTCAGGTGAATTGGCCATGCTAAATTGCCCGTAGTGTTAGGTAGGGGGTAAATGTAGGGGTATGGGTGGGTTGCGCTTCGACGGGTCGGTGTGGACTTGTTGGGCTGAAGGGCCTGTTTTCACACTGTAAGTAATCTAATCTAATAATCAATTAAAATCACATAATCTTTCATTTCATTTCCATGAACTAATTGTAAATCATTACATTCACCTTTCCAATGCTGTGAGAGGTTCTGGTCTCCACAACATATGCAGGATCTGACCACCGTCAGAAGGGGTGCAGAGGAGGGTCACCACGATGCTGCCAGGGATGGAGCATTTCAGCCACGTAGACAGGCTGGAGAAGCTCAGGGGCTTTCCTTTAGCACAGTGAAGGAATAGAAGTGGGAAAAGATTAGGAGGGGCATGGACAGGGAGGATGGAAAGCAGTTGTTCCCCTCAACTGAAGGGTCAATAATGAGGGGGCATAATATTAAAGTGTAAGGCAGGAGATTTGAGGGGAATTAAGGAAAGGTTTTTATCACTTCGAGGGTGGTGGGGATTTGGAATGTTCTGTCTGGGAGGGGGAACCTCACAAACTTCAAAAGGTATAAGGATGAGTGTACTTGAAATGTTCAAGGCTATGGGTCAAATGCTGGGAAGAGGGATTGTTCGAGATAGGCTAGTACAGACTCAATGGGCTAAATGTGCTGTATAATTGTATGATTCACTGCGATACCTGCAGACTAACATTCTGTGATTCATGTACCAGGACACCCAGATCCCTCTGCACCTCAGAGTTCTGTAGTCTCTCTCAAAGTGGACAAGTTCATACTCCGATATTAGACTCTATCTGCCAAACTTTGGCCCATTCACGGCACCCATGACCTTGACAGCCTCCTTACATCACCTTCCAGTTTTACTTATCTTTATGTCATTTAAAAGCTTAACGAGCAGACATTCACCCCTTCACTGAAGTCATTAACACAAACTTGAGGTCCAACTGGTCGTTGTGTCACAGTGCTAGTTACAGATTCTCAGTTTCCTGTTAGTGAACTATTCCTTTACCCATGCTAATATGTTACTCCCTACAGCAGGGGCTTGCATTTTTTGATGTGGCACCTTATCTAATGTCTTTAGGAAGTTCCAGTACGTGACATCCACAGTTTCCCCTTTATCCATATCACTTTCTACGTCCTCAAAGAAGTCCATCAAACTGGTCAAACACAATGCTCCCTTCACAAAACCATCTTCATTTTGCCTGGTTGTCTTAAACATTTCTAAGTATCTTGCTCTAACATCCTGAATAACAAATTCTCACATTTTCCCTCTGTCAGGTCTTTGGCAAAATAATCTGACTAATTAACTCACTCCCTTCTATGGACATTCAAGCCAATAGACACTCTGCCCTCTATATGTGTAAAATGTTTCATTAGATAGCGCCTGTATACAATTCTTTGAAGAAACAAACAGTGTCTGATACATGTGTCAATCAAACAGACCAGGTCGGTAGCAAGAACAGAAGCTTTAACAGTGTCACACCTCGTAATTTTGTGCAAACAAATTTTGACACAGAACATTGACAAAAGAGATCACATAAAAAAACTAAAGATAACCACATGAAGATAACAATCATGCAAAATCAACATTTCTGTTGACCTGTGAAAATAAAGCTCCCACACTGTCAGTGCGTTTTGGGGCCTGTGTTTACAGTCAAGCCTCACCATACAAGTGAGTAGGTCAGGACAAACCCTGTGTGGGCTTTGGGCAAACCTGCAGCTGTGGGGCTGGAGGAGATCACAAACAGCCCTGGGGAAAAGGGCGATTCGAGTCTCATTCTGCACAGAAGATTAGAATCTCTGAGTTTAGGAGCGGGGCAGATTGTGGTTTGAGTTCTTTGCCTGCAGTAAATCAGAGCCCTGGTGCTGGTGAATTGGAGATCAGGGTCAGGTCTGTTCACCAGCACGTCAGTGTTATGCTGGATAGACCGGGCTCAGTCCTGGAGCTGGAGTGGATAGAACCTGGACTTGCCTCTCTGCAGTTTCTCTCTCAGCTCCAGCTTGGCCAAGGAGAGTTTCTCTTCTGTCCTTGATACTGCTGCTCTCTTTTCTGCCAACAGTTCCTCTGCATCACGAATAGCCTGAAATGGAGAGAGGACTTTGTCAGATCACAGCACAGAAACCTCAGAAAGGAGGGGCCATACGGCAAGGCCAGTGTCAAAGCCCCGGTTCCTGTGCATGCTCTCCTCCTGCTGCAGTCTAAAACAGCATGTGTATTAGGAGCAGGACGAGACCATTCAGGGCCTTGGGCTTGCACCACCATTTGACAAGACCGTGGGTACGACAGCACTGAGAACAAAAGCCCTTCAGCTGCATCCATGAAAAGCATTTGCATCAACCTTCAGCCAGAGGAGCCAACTGATGATCCATGTCAACCTCCTCCAGTGGTCCCCTGCATCACAGATGTCAGTCATCAGCCAGTTCATGTCACTCTACATGATAAAGGAACAATTGGAGACACTGGATACTGCAAAGACTATGTTTGGGCATTGACAACATTCCGGCAATAGGACTGAAGACGTGTGCTCCTGAACCTGCCATTCCCCTAGCTAAGCTGTTCCAGTACAGTTACTACACTGGTATCTATACAACAATGTGGAAAATTGCCCAGGTATGTCCCGTACATAAAAAGCAGGACAAATCCCATTTGGCCAATTCCTGCCCCATCAGTCTCCTCTCGATCCTCAGTAAAGTGATGGACGGTGTCAGTAACAGAGCCACCAAGCAGCACCTGCTCAGCAATAACCTGCTCAGTGACCTGCCCAGTTTGGGTTCCCCCAGGGTCACTCAGCTCCTGACCTCATTCCAGCCTTGGGTCAAACATGGGCAGAAGAGCTGGATTCCAGAGGGGAGGGGAGAGGGACAGCCCTTAACATCAGGGCTGCATTCAACCGAGTGTGGCATCAAGGAGCCCTGGCAAAACTGGAATCAATGGGTATCAGGGGACAAACTCTCTGCCAGTTGGAGTCATAACTGACACATAGGAAGAGGTTTCTGGTTGTTCGAGATCAGTTGTCACAGCCCTGGGACTTCTCTGCAGGAGGTCATCAGAGTATTGTCCTAGGCCCAGCCATCTTCAGCTACTTCATCATTTCATTTGTTTTGATTTATTGTAGTCACATGTACGTACAGTGATAAGCTTTGTTTTGTTAGCAATACAGGTAGATCATAGCAAACACGGACACAGAGACAATAGGGTGCTTAGACAGAGCAAGGTATCGAGTGTTCCACTCCACAGGACAGTGCGAAGCAAGATCAACATTATTTGGAGCCAATAAGCAGCAGTCTGATGTTAGTGTCCTTGTTATCCATACGTTCCAGGGATGAGGGCAGGGCGAGGGAAACACCATCTGCTGTACACTTGTTTCATCATCAGCAAATTGTAAGGGATCAGGCCAGCCTGCCAGCCTAGAGTAACTGTGAGCCATGACCAGCCTCTCAAAGCATTTCATGATGACTGAGGTCAGAGTCGCTGGGCGGTAGTCATTCACGCACGTTGCATGCTCTTTCTCTGGGACTGAGATGATGGTGGCCTTCTTGAAGCAGGTGGGGGTTTTCAGCTTGGAGGAGGGAGAGGTTGATGATGTCAGTGAGTACCCCCGCCAACAGGCCCTTACAGAATCTCAGTGCATGGCTGGGGACTCTCCCACTTTCCTTGGGTTGACTCTCAGGGAGACCGATCTAACATCTGCAGCAGTGATGGAGGAAACAGGTGCCTCTGGGGCTGTCGAGTTGGGTGACACAGCACAGCTGGCATTCTGCTCAACCCGAGCAGAAAAAGCACTGAGAGCATCAGGGAGGGATGTGTTTTTGTTCACTATCTTGTTCTGCTTCATTTTGTATCCCGTTATGTTGTTTACATCTTGTCACAGGCGGTGGGTGCCCGTATGGTTAGATTGGGCTGCTATGTTAAGGCAGGAGTACCTCAGAGGGACTGCTGGTCTGAGGTGCATTTGTTTTAATGCAAGAAGTGTAGTAGGTAAGGCAGATGAACTTAGGGTTTGGATTAATACTTGGGATTATGATGTTATTGCTGTTACTGAGACTTGGTTGAGGGAAGGGCATGACTGACAACTAAATATCCCAGGATATGGATGTTTCAGGTGGGATAGAGAGGGAGGTAAAGGTGGTGGAGGGGTTACATTTCTGGTCAGAGAGGGTATCACAGCTGTGCTGAAGCAGGGCACGATGGAGAACTCGAGGAGTGAGGCAATATGGGCAGAGCTCAGAAATAGGAAGGGTGTGGTAACAATATTGGGGCAGTACTACAGGCCTCCCATCAGTGAGCGTGAGGTAGGGGTACAGTTATGTAAACAGATTATGGAGAGATGTCGGAGCAACAGGGTGGTGGTGATGAGAGATTTTAGTTTTGCCAACATTAACTGGGATTCACTTAGTATTAGTGGTCCAGATGGAGTGGAATTTGTAAGGAGCATCCAGGAGGGGTTTCTAGAGCAGTTTGTAAATAGTCCAACTTGGGAAGGAGCCATACTGGCCTGGTGTTGGGAATGAGCCCAGTCGGGTGGTTTAAGTTTCAGTAGGGGTGAATTTTGGGAATAGTGATCACAATTCCATAAGTTTTAGTCCACTCATGAACAAAGACGAGAGTGGTCCTAAAGGAAGAGTGCTAAATTGGGGGAAGGCCAACGATAGCAAAATTGGGCAGGAGCTGAGGAATGTGAATTGGGAGCAGCTGTTTGAAGGGAAATGCACATTCAATATGTGGGAGGCTTTTAAAGAGAGGTTGATTAGAGTTTAAGAGAGACATGTTCCTGTGAAAATAAGGGATAGAGATGGCAAGATTAGGGAACCATGGATGACAGGTGAAATTGTGAGACTAGCTAAGAGGAAAAAGGATGTGTACATAAGGTCTAGGCGACTGAAGACAGATGAAGCCTTGGAAGAATATATGGAATGTAGGACCAATCTGAAACGAGGAATTAAGAGGGCTAAAAGGGGTCATGAGATATCCTTAGTGAGTAGGGTTAAGGAAAACTTCAAAGCCTTGTATTCATCTATAAGGAGCAAAAGGGTAACTAGAGAAAGAGTTGGCCCACTCAATGACAAAGGAGGAGAGTTATGGGTGGAGTCAGAGAAAATGGGTGAGATTCTAAATGAATATTTTGTATCGGTATTCACTGAGGAGAGGGACATGATTAATGTGTTGAGGTTAGGGATAGATGTTTGAATACTCTAGGTCACATCAGCATAAGGAGGGAGGGAATGTTGGGTATTCTAAAAGGCATTAAGGTGGAGAAGTCCTGAGGTCTGGATGGGATTTATCCCAGATTACTGAGGGAAGTGAGAGAGGAAAGAGCTGGGTCTTGAACAGATATCTTTGCAACATCCTTGAACATGGGGGAGGTCCCAGAGGACTGGAGAATTGCTAATGTTATCCCCTTGTTTAAGAAGGGTAGCAGGGATAATCCAGGTAATTACAGACCGGTGAGCCTGACGTCAGTGGTAGGGAAGCTGCTGGAGAAGATACTGAGGGATAGGATATATACCCGTTTGAAAGAAAATAGGCTTACCAGTGATAGGGAACGTGGTTTTTTGCAGGGAAGATCATGTCTTACCAACTTAATGAAGAGGTGACAATGTTAATTGATGAGGGAAGGGATGTAGATGTCATACACAAGGACTTTAGTGAGGCATTTGATAAGGTTCCTCATGGTAGGCTGATGATGAAGGTGAAGTCGCACATGGGGTCCAGGGTGTGCTATCGAGATGGATACAGAACTGGCTGGACAGCAGGAGGCAGAGAGTAGGAGTGGAAGGGACCCTCTCCAAATGGAGACCTGTGACCAGTGATGTCCCACGGGGATCTGTGCTGGGACCACTGTTGTTTGTGATCTACATAAATGATTCGGAGGAAGGTGTAGGTTACCTCAGTAGCAAGTTTGGAAATGACACTAAGATTGGTGGAGTAGCAGATAGTGAAGGGGACTGTTAGAGAATGCAGCAGAATATAGAAAGATTGGAGAGTTGAGCAGAGAAATGGCAGATGGAGTTCAATCTGGGCAACTGCAAGGTGATGCATTTTGGAAGAGCCAGTTCAAAAGCGAATTGTACAGTAAATGAAAACGTCCTGGGGAAAATTGACGTGCAGAGAGACCTGGGTGTTCAGGTCCATTGTTCCCTGAAGGTAGTAAGAAGGCATACGGCATGCTTTCCTTCATCGGACGGGGTATTGTGTACAAGAGTTGGCAGGTCATGTTTCACTTGTATCCGACTTTGGTTTGGCCACATTTGGAATACTGTGTACAGTTCTGGTCGCCACATTACCAAAAGGATGTGGGTGTCTTGGAGAGGATGCAGAGGAGGTTCACCAGGATGTTGCCTGGTACGGAAGGTGCTAGCTATGAGGAGAGGTTGAGTAGATTAGGATTATTTTCATTGGAAAGAAGGAGGTCGAGGGGGGATCTTATTGACACCTACAAAATCATGAGAGATTTAGATAGGGTGGATCGCAAGTAACATTTTCCCAGAGTGGGGGACTCAATTACTAGGGATCACGAGTTCAAGGTGAGAGGGGAAAGGTTTCGGGGAGATATACATGGAAAGTTCTTTGTGCACAGAGTGGTGGGTGTTTGGAACATATTGCCAGTGGAGCTGGCAGAGTCAGGCGGAATAGGATCATTTAAGATGTATCTAGACAGATACATGAATGGGCAGGGAACAGAGGGATACAGATCCTTCGAAAGTAGGCGGCAGATTTAGATCGAGGATCTGGATTGGTGCAGGCTTGGAGGGCTGAAGGGCCTGTTCCTGTGCTGGAATGTTCTTTGTTCTTCTTGGCGTCTCTGATGGCTTTTCAGAGGGTCATATCAGACTTCGGTGACGGTCTGAGTCATCTGATTTAAATGTTACACACCTGATGTTCGGTCAACGACCTTCCCTCTGTCATCAGGTCAGAAGTGGGGATGTTTACCAATGACTGCACAATGTTCAGCTCCATTCGCGACTTCTCAGAAACAGCCTGAAACAGTCCGTACCTAAATGCAACGATATCTGGACAATATCCAGGCTTGGGCTGACAAGTGGCAAGTAACATTTGCACACACAAATACCAGGCAATGACCATCTCCAATAAGAGACAATCTAACCGCTACCCCTTGACAGTCAATATCATCACTGAATCTCCCCACTATCAACATGCTGGGGGTTACTATTGACAAGAAACTCAACTGGACAATGGCTCCAAGAGCAGGTCAGAAGTTGGGAACACTGCAGTGAGTAACTAACCACCTGACTCCCCAAAACCTGTCCACCATCTACAAGGTGGAAAAGCGCAGCAGGTCAGGCAGCATCCAAGGAGCAGGAGAATCGACGTTTCGGGCATGAGCCCTTCTTCAGGAATGAGGAGGGTGTGCCAAGCAGGCTAAGATAAAAGGTAGGGAGGAGGGACATCGGGGAGGGGCTTTGGGAATGCAATAGGTGGAAGGAGGTTAAGGTGAGGGTGATAGGCCGGAGTGGGGGTGGGGCCGGAGAGGTCGGGAAGAAGATTGCAGGTCAAGAAGGTGGTGCTGAGTCCAAGGGGAGGGGAAATGAGGAAGGTGGAGAAATCTCCACCCTGGAGGCTCCCTGCCTCCATTCATGATGAAGGGCTTTTGCCTGAAACGTCGATTTTCCTGCTCCTCGGATGTTGCCTGACCTGCTGTGCTTTTCCAGCAACACTCTGATCTAAACTCTGGTTTCCAGCATCTGCAGTCCTCACTTTTGATGTGGAAATATACCGTCATTCCTTCAGTGTCACTGGATCAGAATGCTGAAATGTTCTCCCTTAAAGCATTGCGGGTCAATCCCCAACAGGGAACTGCAGCAGTTCAAGAAGGCTGCTTATCATCCCCCTCCCTGGGGCAAGTAGGGATGGGCAATAAATGCTGGGTCATCAGTGATACCCATGTCCCACCGGTAAACAAATAAAAAACACTCCTAATTCTGCCAACTTTAAACGCTTTGCCATTGCAAGTGTACCTCTATATACTCCTTAAGTGTGATGATGATTTCTGCTTCCCCCACCCTTGCAGGCAGTGAGTTCCAGATTCCACCACCCATCTCCAACTTCGCTGATGTCTCCGGAGTAGCAGGACAGATGTCTAACGACAATGAGTCAGAATACAGAGGGGATATGGGGCCCTACAAGGATCTCAGTGACTCTCTCCCTCTCACCACACTCCCCAGGTCATCTCCTCTGCCCTGAAACTCTTCAGCCACATCCTGAAACAGTGCATTCTCAACTACCGTACCCCAAACCCCACCCCCCTCCCATTTATCTCAGCCCCTCCCGGTTCACAAGCCTCATTCCTGATGAAGGGTTTATGCCTGAAATGCCAATTCTCCGCTCCTTGGAAGCTGCCTGACTTGCTGTGTTTTTCCAGCACCACACTTTCAACGCTTGGTGACGTGATGCAATGAGAATAACCTCTCTCTCACTGTTGGCAAATCCAAGAGAACTGACCATTGCCTTCAGGAAGTAAGGAAGAGGACATACTCCCATCTTCCTCAATGGAGCAGACTTTAAGAGGCTGGAGAGGGTCAAGTTCCAACTGACAACCCGTCCTGGCCTTCCCACGTAGGTGTGACGGTCAAGAAGGTACAACAACAACTCTTCCTCCTCAGGCAGCTCAGGAAATCCAGCGTGTCCATAAGGACCCTCACCAACGTCTCCAGGTACAGCATTGACACCATCCTGTCCCGGTGGGTAACGGCCTGGTACGGTAACTGTAAGAAACTACAGAAGGTGGTGTGCACAGCCCAGACCATCACAGAAGCCAACCTTCCATCCATGGACTCCATTTACACGGCTCACTGCCGCAGAAAGGCTGCCAACATCATCAAAGACCCATCACACCCCGGGAATGATCTCCCACACCCTCTTCCATCAGGCAGAAGGTACAGAAACCTGAACACACACACACACACACACACACACACCCAACAGGTTCAGGAACAGCTTCCTCCCATCCGTTATTAGGCTGATGAATGGAATCTCTAACTTCAAGTAATACTGACCTTGTTCGTATTGATCTTGCTTCATGCAGCTCCTGTGCAGTGTAACCTGTGTGCCTCCCTCTGTCTAAGCACCCTCTGGTCTGTATGTCCTTGTTTGCTATGATCTACCTGCACTGCTCACAAAACAAAACCTCTCACTGTCCTAAGGTACATGTGACTACAATAAATCAAATCAAAATAAATTCTGTCCCTCAGAATTGCTTCCAACAGTTTCCCTCCCAATGAGGTTAAACCCAATGGGGTGCTGCATTTTGGGAAAGCAAATCTTATCAGGACTTATACACTTAATGGTAAGGTCCTAGGGAGTGTTGCTGAACAAAGAGACTTTGGAGTGCAGGTTCATAGCTCCTTGTAAGTGGAGTCGCAGTTAGATAGGATAGTGAAGAAGGCATTTGGTATGCTTTCCTTTATTGGTCAGAGTATTGAGTACAGGAGTTGGGAGGTCATGTTGCGGCTGTACAGGACATTGGTTAAGGCCATTTTTGGAATATTGCGTGCAATTCTGGTCTCCTTCCTATTGGAAAGATGTTGTGAAACTTGAAAGGATTCAGAAAAGATTTACAAGGATGTTGCTAGGGTTGGAGAATTTGAGCTACAGGGAGAGGCTGAACAGGCTGGGGCTGTTTTCCCTGGAGCGTCGGAGGCTGAGGGGTGCCCTTATAGAGGTTTACAAAATCATGACGGGCATGGATAGGGTAAATAGACAAAGTCTTTTCCCTGCGGTCAGGGAGTCCAGAACTAGAGGGCATAGGTTTAGGGTGAGAGGGGAAAGACATAAAAGAGACCTACAGGGTAACTTTTTCACACAGAGGGTGGTACGTGCATGGAATGAGCTGCCAGAGGAAGTGGTGGAGGCTGGTACAATTGCAACATTTAAGAGGCATTTGGATGGGTACATGAATAGGAAGGGTTTGGAGGGATATGGGTCAGGTGCTTGCAGGTGGGACTAGATTGGGTTGGGATATCTGGGTCAGCATGGACGGGTTGGACCGAAGGATCTGTTTCCGTGCTGTACATCGCGATGACTCTATGACTGTAGTTTCCTGGTTTATCCATTGCTTCCTTTTTGAATATTGCTGCCACATTGGCTATCCTCCAGTCCTCTGGTCAGAGAGAAACTGAAAATTACAACCCAAGCCCCTGCTATTTCCTCCCTTGCCTGAGATACACTTCAACCAAGAGACAGTGAGGACTGCAGACACTGGAGAATCAGAATCAAAACTTGTAGTGCTAGAAAAGCACAGCTAGTCAGGCAGCATCCGAGGAGCAGGGGAGTCAATGTTTCAGCCATAAGCCCTTCATCAGGAATGTGGGGGGAGGGGAGAGGGGAGATGAGAGATAAATAGGATGTGGAGGTGCTGGTGTTGGACTGGGATGGACAAAGTTAAAACTCACACACTAGGTTATAGTCCAGATTACAACAGTACTTCCAAATAATCCTGTTGGACTATAACCTGGTGGTATGTGAGAGATAATGGGGAGAGGGGGCTGGGGGAAGGTAGCTGGGAAGGTGATAGTTGGATGCAGCTGGGGGAGCTAATGGTGAAAGGTTAGTAGGTCGGTGGGGAGGGTGGAGTGGATAGGTTGGGAGAAAGATGACTGTCAGGTGAACATTGCATTTGCCTACCTGCCAACTGAACCTGCATGTAACCTTTCAGAGAATCCTGAACTAGGACTCCCAAGTTCTTTTGTATTTCGAGTCACTGAGTCATACAACATGCAAGCAGACCCATTCACTTCAACGTTCATGTCAGTCAAATATCCTGAATTAACCTTGTCCCGTTTGTCAGCATTTGGCCCATATCCCTCGAAACCCTTCCATATATCCACTCGGATATCTATTAAATAGAGTCATAGAGATGTACAACACGGAAACAGACCCTTCGGTCCAACCTGTCCATGCCGACCAGATATCCCAAACCAATCTAGTCCCACCTGCCAGCACCCGGCCCATATCCCTCCAAACCCTTCCTATTCATATACCCATCCAAATGCCTCTTAAATGTTGTAATTGTACCAGCCTCCACCACTTCCTCTGGCAGCTCATTCCATACACGCACCATCCTCTGTGTGAAAAGGTTGCCCCTTAGGTCTCTTTTATATCTTTCCCCTCTCACCCTAAACCTATGTCCTTTAGATCTGGACTCCCCCGCCCCAGGGAAATCATTTTGTCTATTTTTCAACATGCTCTTCATGATTTTATAAACCTCGATAAGGTTACCCCTCAGCTCCGATGCTCCAGGGAAAACAGCCCCAGCCTATTCAACCTCTCCTTAAACCCTCCAACCCTGGCAACATCCTTGTAAATCTTCTCTGAACATTTTCAAGTTTCACAACATCTTTCCGATAGGAAGGAGACCAGAATTGCACGCAATATTCCAACAGTGGCCTAACCAATGTCCTGTACAGCCGCAACATGACCTCCCAACTCCTGTACTCAATACTCTGACCAATAAAGGAAAGCATACCAAACACCTTCTTCACTATCCTATCTACCTGTGACTCCACTTTCAAGGAGCTATGAACCTGCACTCCAAGGTCTCTGTTTAACAACACTCTCTAGGACCTTACCATTAAGTGTATAGGTCTTGCTAAGATTTGATTTCCCAAAATGCAGCACCTCGCATTTATCTAAATTAAACTCCATCTGCCACTTTTCAGCCCATTGGCCCATCTGATCAAGATCTTATTGTAATCTGAGGTAACCTTCTATACTGTCCACTCCACCTCTAATTTTGGTGTCATCTGCAAACTTAATGACTCTACCTCTTATGTTCACATCTAAATCATTTATATAAATGACAAAAAGTAGAGGACCCAGCACCGATCCTTGTGGCACTCCACTGGTCACAGGCCTCCAGTCTGAAAAACAACCTTCTACCTTTGAGCCAGTTCTGTATCCAAATGGCTAGTTCTCTCTGTATTCCATGAGATCTAACCTTGCTAATCAGTCTCCCATGGGGATGCTTGTCGGATGCCTTACTGACGTCCATATTGATCACATCTACTGCTCCATCCTCATCAATCCTCTTTGTTACTTCTTCAAAAAACTCAATCAATCATGATTTCCACACACAAAGCCATGTTGACTGTCCCTAATCAGTCCTTGCCTTTCCAAATACATGTACATCCTGTCCCTCAGGATTCCCTCCAACAACTTGCCCACCACCGAGGTCAGGCTCACTGGTCTATAGTTCCCTGGCTTGTCTTTACCGCCCTTCTTAAACAGTGGCACTGCATTTGCCAAGCTCCAGTCTTGCAGCACCTCACACGTGACTATCGATAATACAAATATCTCATGTTAAATGTTAAATTTAAATATCAGCCTCCACCACTTCATCTGGCAGGTCATTCCATACACACACCACCCTCGGAGTGATAAAGATACCCCTCAGGTCTCTTTTAAATCTTTCCACTCTCACCTTAAACCTTTACCCTCTTGCTGTCGACTGCCCCAGCCCACATAAAAGACCATAGCTATTTACACTCGCCAGGCCTGTCATGATTTTATAAACCTTTATAAGGTGACCCCTCAGTCTCCGACACACCAGGGAAAATAGTTTTAGATTTCTGAAGTCTTTCCACATTTAGAAAATAGTCTACATCTCTATTGTGGGAGAAAGTGAGATATTCAGATGCTGGAGGTCAGAGATGAGAGTTTGATGCTGAAAAATAGAGACATAGTGAGAGTGGAAAAGCACAGCAGGTCAGGCAGCATCTGAGCAGCAAGAAAATCAATGTTTCAAGCAAGAGCCCTTCATCAGTCCTTATTCCTGGTGAAGGGCTATTGTCTGAAACGTTGATTCTCCTGCTCCTCAGATGCTGCCTGACCTGCTGTGCTTTTCCAGCCCCACACTCTCACTATGTCTCTATTTTTCCTATGAAAATGTGTACCCTCATCTGTTCCATCTGACACTTCTCTGCCCACTTGCCAAGTCTCTCCAAGTCCTTCTGAAGATGACTGTTGTAAACAGGTTTCTTTAGGATCATGTTTTACTCTCATCACTGAAATAACAGCACAGAGGCCAGTATCCCGTCACCAAGTCCCCCTTTATTTACATGAGAAGTCCTTGCCTTTGGCACAGTCTCATCAGAGTCAGGACATAGAGGATCAGGATCTCTAATACTCCGCTGTTTATCTGTCAGCTGGGGCTCCCTGATTGGACCTGATTAACAAACCCAGTCAGGGAACCACATTCTATGAGGTCCACCTTGTTACAATATATACAGTTTCCTCATTCTTCACTTCATAGCAAGTCAATACTGATTAGATTAGATTACTTACAGTGTGGAAACAGGCCCTCTGGCCCAACAAGTCCACACTGACCCTCCAAAGAGCAACCCACCCAGACCCATTCCCTTACATTTACCCTTTCACCAAACACTACGAGCAATTTAGCATGGCCAATTCACTTAACCTGCACATTTTTGGACTGCCATGTTATTCACCTGTCGCAGACTTCACCTGCAAGTCTCATGCTTCCATTCCCCATCACAGCAAACAGGAACTCTGGCAGAGTGCTTGCATGTTCTAGCCATCAGATACTGGCTCAGTAATTGAGAAAGAGAGAGAAAGCATACGCAACAGAGAGAGAGGGAGAGAGTGAGAAAGAGGAAGAAAGTTACTGTGAGCAAGAAAGAGGGGGCAAAGTGAAAACAGAACACTGAGACTCATGCCTCCCAAATCCTCTGACTCACCTGCAGTGTGATGTCTGTTTTACTCATGTTTTTAGAAACACACTTGTCATGTTCATTAATGCGTTTGTTAAGCTCACAGTAGGCTTTGTGCAGCTGCAAAGAAAATGGTTGCAGTTAATCTCTTAGCTGTATTCCCAGAGTTGGTTTCATACACGACTCAGGATATTCACAAACTAAATAAATACTGCAGTGAGCTTCGGCAGAGGGTCCGGAAGTTTTAAACATTATTGGATTCTGAAGAAATATCAGAGAGTTGGAAAACTGCTGTCACACCCCTATTCAAAAAGGAGACAAGCAACAAGTGAGTAACTATAGACTGATTAACCTCACATCTATTGTTGGAAAAGTTTTGGATTCAATTATTAAAGAATTAACAGCAGAACATTGGAAAATCACGATCTAACCAAACAGAGTCAGCTTGCCTTCATGAAAAACACATCTGACTGATTTATTAGATATTGATTCGAGGAAGTCTCAACCAGAGTGGACAGAGAGAAACCAGTCAATAGATTGTATTTAGAATTTCAGAACACATTTGACCAGATACCCCACAAAACATAATTAGGTCAGAGGCCATTATGTTGGAGGTGATATATAGGTGTGGATACAGAATTATTCATGGGCAGGTAACAGCAAGTGTGGAGAGGGGGGTTTTACAGGTTGATGTCCCTGGCCTTCCACAGGGATCTGTACGGGCACCGCATTACTGAGCCGTTAATGTTATTCCTCTGTTCAAGAAGGGGAATATGGCTAATTCAGGGAGTTTTGACACAGAGTCTCACATCAGTGGTTGGCAAGCTATTGGAAAGAATTCTTAGGAGTAGGATTTACGCACGTTTGGAAAATCATGATCTAATCAAACAGAGTCAGCTTGGCTTCATGAAAGGGAAGTCAAGTCGGACTGATTTATCAGAGCTTTTCGCAAAGTCTGAATCAGGGCAGAAATAGAATGCAGAGAGTCTGTCAGGAAGGACACACAGGTGACAGGGCAAAGGGATGGGTTAGAGGGTATCTGCTTCAATGCAGAGTGTCAGGAATATGAGTGATGAACTGAGCATGGATCAGTACCTGGGGATACGATGTTTTGACCATAACGGAGATGTAGATTTCACAGGGACAGGAATAGTTGCTGGATGTTCCAGGGTTCAGATCTTTTAAAAAGAACAGGGAAGGGGCTAAAACAGGAGGGGGAGTAGCATTGTTAATTAGAGAGTGCATCACAGCTACAGAAAAGGAGGTTGTTGAGGTGGGTTTGTCTAGAGTCAGTATGGGTGGAAGTCAGTAATAGGAAAGAGCAGTCATTTTATTGGGTGTTTTCTATATCCCCAACCCCTCCCCACCCCCACCCCCACACACACACACACACCAATAGCAGCAGCAGATGTAACAGAGTTGTTGTTATAGATGACTTCAACTTCCCCAAGTGCAGATGATCTGGATGGAGCTGATTTGGTCAGGGGTGTCCAGGGAGGGATTTCTGACCCAATCTGTAGGAAGGCCCGTGAGGGGAGCGGCCATATTGGATTTGGTGCCGGGCAATGAGCCAGTCCAGGTGTCAGATCTCTCAGTGGGACAGCATTTCAGTGACAGTGACCACAACTGCCTCACCTTTACCGTAGCCATGGAGAGGGATAGGAGCAGACAGTATGGGAAGGTATTTAATTGGGGGAAGGGAAATTATACTGCTATTAGACTGGAGCTGTGGAATATAAATTGGGAACAATTATTCTATGGGCAATGCACAACAGAAATGTGGAGGCTGTTTAAGGAGCACTAGTTGGGAGCAATGGATAACTTTGTCCCAATGAGACAGACAAGGAATGGTAAGGTGACAGAGTCTTGGATGACAAGAGAAGAGGAGCTTCATGTCAAGAGGGAGAAGGAAGCTCACTTAGGGTTGATGAAGTAAGGATCTGGCACAGCTTTAGAGGATTACAGGGTAGCTCGGAAAGAACTCAAGAATGGACTGAGGAGAGCTGGGAGGGGACACGAAAAGGCCTGGACGGGAAGGATTAGAGAAAATCTAAAGGAGGTAGAGGAATTGTGAGGGGCAGGTCATACCTCACAAGCCTTATCATGTTCTTTGAGGAATACGTGAGGAATAAGAGAATGATCAGAGAGAGGGTAGGGCCGATCAGGGATAGTGGAGGGAACTTGTGCCTGTAGTCTCAAGGAGAGATTCTACTTGAGTTTTTTGCTTCAGTATTCACCAGAGAAAGGGGCTTTGTTGAGAGTGAGAACACTATGAACCAGGTTAATAGGTTTGAACAGATTGATAATGAGGAAGTGGTTGTACTGGAAATTCTGGAAAACATCAACGTAGATAAGTCCCCAGAGCTGGACCAGATATATCCAAGGATACTACAGGAAACGAGGAGTGAGATTTCTGCACTTCTGGCGATGATCTTTGCATCCTCACTCTCCATGGGATGATTGGAGGGAGGTGAATGTTGTTCGTCTGTTCAAGAAAGGGAATAAGGAAATCCCTGGGAATTACAGACCAGTCAGTCTGACATCTGTGATAAGCAAGGTATTGGAAAGGATTCTGAAAGTTAGGATTTATGACTATTTGGAAAAACATTGTTTGATGAAAGGTAGTCAGTATTGCTTTGTGAGGGGCGGGTCATACCTCACAAGCCTTATCAGGTTCTTTGAGAATGTGACGAGCCAAGTTGATGAAGGTTGAGCAGTGGATGTGGTGTGTATGGATTTCAGTGAGACATTTGATAAAGTTTCCCACAGTAGGCTCATTCAGAAAGTTAGGGGGTATGGGATACAGGGAAATGTAGCTGTCTGCATACAGAATTGGCTGGCTGAAAAAAGCCAGCAAGTAGTTGTGGATGGAACTTATTTCACCTGGAGCTCGGTGACCAGTGGTGTCCCACAGGGATCTGTTCCTGGGCCTCTGCTGTTTGTAGTTTTTATAAATGACTTGGATGAAGAAATGGAAGGGTGGGTTACTGAGTTTGCCGATGACACAGAAGTCAGTGGTGTTGTAGGGTTGTTAAGAAGACGTGTGGTGGTTTGGCTTTCATTCACAGGGGGATTGAATATAACAGCCGCGAGGTTTTGCTGCAGCTCTACAAAACCCTGGTTCGACCACACTTCGAATATTGTGTCCAGTTCTGGTCGCCTCATTAGAGGAAGGATGTAGATGTTTTAGAGAGAGTGCAGAGGAGATTTATCAGGATGCTGCCTGGACTGGAGGGCTTGTCTTATGAAGAGAGGTTGAGTCAGCTTGGGCTTTTCACAGTGGAGAGGAGGAGGAAGAGAGGTGACTAGGTAGAGGTGGACAAGGTAATGAGAGGCAGAGATAGAGTAGATAGCCAGAGACTTTTCCCCAGGGCAGAAATGGCTGTCATGAGGGATTATAATTTGAAGGTGATTGGAGGACGGTATAGAGGAGATGTCAGAGGTAGATCCTTTACAAAGAGAGAGTGGTGGGTGTGTGGAATGTACTGCCAGCGGTGACTGTGGAGTCAGAGACATTAGGAATATTTCAGCAACTGCTGGACAAGCACATGGTCGGCAGTAAATTGAGGGGTTAGGTTAGGTTGATCTGAGATTAAGATAAACGCTTGGCACAACATAGTGGGCCGAAGGGCCTGTACTGTTCTATGTAAGTATAGTCTAATGGCTCTGTGCATGGCAGGTAATGTCTTACTGACTTGATTTAATTTTTCGAGGAGGTGACAAAGATGATCAATGAGGATAGAGCAGTGGATGTTGTCTGCATCGATTTTAGTAAGGCTTTTAACAAATCCCTCATCCAGAAGATTAAGGTGCACAGGATCCATGGTGACTTGGTGGTGGGGATTCAGAATTGGTTTGCCCATAGAAGGCGAAGGGTAGGGGTGGAAGGGTGTTTTTCAGGCTGGGGGTCCATGTTCATTTTGTAAGGGTGAACAAAAGAACATGATCCAATTGATTAGCATAGCAGGCTGGAGGTCCAAATGGTCTACTCCTATTCCTATTTCTTATGATTTATTTAATCAATCCAGTCTCCCGGTTAGAATTTTACAGGTTTCTACAAGAACCCCATCACTCTTCTCAATTTCAGTAAACTAATGTAGTTTACAAAATACCATGCAAGGACTGCACAAAACACTATATAGGGCAAACAGGAAGACAGCTAACAATCCGCATACATGAACATCAACTAGCCACGAAACGACACGACCAGCTATCCCTAGTAGCCACACACGCAGACAACAAGGAACATGAATTCGAATGGGAAAACACTACTATCATAGGGCAAGCCAGACAGAGAACAGCCAGGGAATTCCTAGAGGCATGGCATTCATCCACAAACTCCATCAACAAACACATCGACCTGGACCCAATATACCAACCACTACAGCGGACAGCTGAAACTGACACCCGGAAGCGGCAAGGACAGACCACTATAAATACCGGAAGAAACATCAAAGAAGCGCTTCGCTGGAGGCTCCAGAGCACTGATGATGTCGCCTAGCCAGGGGATGAAACGTTTGCAACAAAAACTTCCAGCTCGGCGAACAGAACCACAACAACGAGCACCCGAGCTACAAATCTTCGCACAAACCTTGAACACTTCAGTAAATACAGTCTAACTGATCCAGTCTTTCCTCCGGTGTCAGATCCTGCCATCCCAGGAATCAGTCTGGTGACCCTCCGCTACCCTCCCTCCATCACCAGGACATCCTTCCTCAGATACGGAGACCAAACCTATACACAATCTTCCAGGTGTGGTCTCCCCCAGATCGTGTATAACTGCAGCAAGACATCTCTGCTCCTGAACTCGAATCCTCTCGCTATGAAGGCAAACATCCCATTTACCTTCTTCACCGCCTGCTGCACCCACACTTACTAACTGTACCTCTTATGCTCCCATCCAAATCATTATATAAATGATGAAAAGTAGTGGACCCAGCACCGATCCTTGAGGCATTCCACTTGTCACAGGCCTCCAGTCTGAAAAACAATCTTTGAGCCAGTTCTATATCCAAAGGGTTAGTTCTCCCTGTATTCCATGAGATCTAACCTTGCTAATCAGTCTCCCATGGGGAACCTTGTCAAATGCCTTACTGAAGTCCATATAGATCACATCTACTGTTCTGCCCTCATCAAACTTCTTTGTTACTTCTTCAAAAAGCTCGATCAAGTTTGTGAGACATGATTTCCCACACACAAAGCCATGTTGACTATCCCGAATTAGTCTTTGCGTTTCCAAATACACGTACATCCTGTCCCTCAGGATTCCCTCCAACAACTTGCCCATCACCGAGGTCAGGCTCACTGGTCTATAGTTCCCTGGCTTGTCTTTACCGCCCTTCTTAAACAGTGGCACCACATTAGCCAACCTCCAGTCTTCCGGCACCTCACCTGTGACTATCGATGATACAAATATCTCAGCAAGAGGCCCAGCAATCACTTCTCTAGCTTCCTACAGAGTTCTAGGTTACATCTGATCAGGTCCCGGAGATTTTTCCACTTTTATGTGTTTCAAGTTATCCAGCACTTCCTCCTCCGTAATACGGACATTTTTTTAAAGGTGTCACCATCTATTTCCCTACATTCCGTACCTTCCATGTCCTTTTCCACAGTAAACACTGGTGCAAAATACTTGCTTAGATCCTCCCCCCCATCTCCTGTGGCTTCACACAAAGGCCGCCTTGCCGATCTTTGAGGGGCCTTATTCTCTCCCTAGTTACCCTGTTGTCTTTAAAACCCTACAGCACGGACACAGACCCTTTGGCTCAAACTGGTCCATGCCGACCAAAATGTCCTTCCTGAAAAGGGCTCATGCCCGGAACATGGACTCTCCTGCTCCTTGGATGCTGCCTGACCTGCTGTGTTTTCCCATCACCACACGTTTCCACTCATGCCGACCAAAATGACCATCCACACTAGCCCCATTTCCCGGCCCTTGGCCCATATCCTTCCTGAGGAAGGGCTCATGCCCGAAACGTCGATTCTCCTGTTCCTTTGATGTTGCCTGACCTGCTGCGCTTTTCCAGCAACACATTTTTAAGCTCTGATCTCCATCTGCAGTCCTCACTTTCTCCACATCCTTCTAATCCTTTCCTATCTGTGTATTTGTCCAAATGCCTTTTAAATGTTGTTAATGGACCCACCTCAACCACTCCCTCTGGCAGCTCATTCCATATGCGTACCACCCTCTGTGTAAAAAAGTTGCCCCTCAGGTTCCCTTTGATTCTTTCCCCCTAACCTTAAACTGATGCCCTCTAGTCCTCGATTCCCCAAAGCTGAGAAAAAGACTGAGTACATTCACCCTATCCATGCCTTTCCTGATCTTATACACCTCTATGAGGTTTCCGAAACCCCCATCCCTCAGTCTCCTACGCTCTAAAGGGAAAAGTCCAGGCTTGTCCAACCTCGCCCTACAGCTCTAACCATTGAGTCCAGGCAACATCCTTGTAAATTTCTTCTGCACTCTTTCCAGTTTAATAACATCCTTCCTACAACAAGGTGACCAAAGCTGAACACAATACTCCAAGTGCGGCCTCACCAACATCCTGTACAACTGCAACATAACTTCCCACCTTCTATACTCACTGCCCTGACTGATGAAGGCCAATGTGCCAAAGGTCCCTGTCTACCTGGGACTCCACTTCCAGAGAACCGTGCACCTGAACTCCAAGGTCCCTCTGTTCCACTACACTCCTTAAGGCCCGAACATTCATCATGACACTCCTACCTTGTTGTGGTTCTGCTCGCCGAGCTGGAAGTTTTTGCTGCAAACATTTCGTTCCCTGGCTAGGGAACATCATCAGTGCTATTGGAGCCTCCTGTGAAGCGCTGAAGATTTGTAGCTCGGGTGTCCGTTGTTGTGCGCTTCACAGGAGGCTCCAATAGCACTGATGATGTTCCCTAGCCAGGGAATGAAACGTTTGCAGCAAAAACTTCCAGCTCGGCGAGCAGAACCACAACAACGGACACCCGAGCTACAAATCTTCAACCAGACTTTAAACTCCTACCTTGATTTGACTTTCCAAAACACAAGACCTCACACTTATCTATATTAAATTCCATTTGCCATTTCTCGGCCCACTTCTCCAGCTGATCAAGGTCTTGTTTTAGTGTAACCTACAAACTTACTAATCATGCCCTGTACATTGCCATCCAAATCATTGATATAGATAGCAAACGGTAATGGGCCCAGCACTGACCCCTGAGGCACTCCACTAGTCACAGGCCTCCATTCCGACAAGCATCCTTCCACTATTACCCTCAGCTTCCTACCATCAAGCCAATTGTGTATCCAATTTGCCAACTCCCCCTGGGCTCTAACCTTCCAGAGCAGGCTACCATGTGGAACCTTATCAAAAGGCCTTACCGAAATCCATATAGACTATGTATCTCCCTGCCCTCATCAACCTTCCTGGTCACTTCATCAAAGAACTCTAACAAATTTGTGAAGTATGACCTCCCATGTACTAAGCCATACTCACTACTCCTAATCAAACCCTGCTTTCCAAATGCAGGCATAACGTATCTCTTTGAATTTTCTCAAGTACCTTACCCACCACAGATGTTAGGCTGACTGGGCTATAGCCCCCAGGTTTTTCTTTGTAGCCCTCCTTGAATAACAGCAAAATATTTGCTTCTGGGACTTAACCCCTAGTTAACAATGACACAAAACTATCAGCCAGGGCATCTGCAATTTCTTCTCTAGCCTCTTGCACAAGATGTTACCGACATATCTCAAAGATTTGGAGTGGGAACCAAATGTAAATGTCTAGGTTTGCAGATGATGCAAACTAAATGTAAGTGTGTGCTGTGAGGAAGGTTTAAAACATTGGACTGCTTGAAAATGAGGTGGAGAAGTAGTAATAGAGAACAAAGAAATGGCGGAGGAATGGAAGAGGTACTTTGCATTAGTTTTCACAGTGGAAGACCCCAGCATTACACCAAAACACCCAGAAAGTCAGGGCAGAGGTGAGTGTCGTGGCCATCACTAAGGAGATGGGGTCAGGAAGCTGAAAGGTTTGATGGTGAATAAATCACCCAAACTGGATGGACTACACCACCGGGTTCAGGAGGGGATAGCTGAGGAAATAGTGGAGATCTTGGTGTGATCTTTGTGAATCACTGGAATCAGGGAGACTCCCAGGGAACTGGAACAAGGCTAGTGCCACACCCTGTTTAAGAAGGGAGAGCAACAGAAGTTAAGAAGCTCTCGGCGGGTTAGTCTGGTCTTAGTCATTGGTAAGATTAGATTAGATTAGACTTAGATTAGACTTACAGTGTGGAAACAGGCCCTTCGGCCCAACAAGTCCACACCGACCCGCCGAAGCGCAACCCACCCATACATTTACCCCTTACCTAACACTACGGGCAATTTAGCTTGGCCAATTCACCTGACCCGCACATCTTTGTGACTGTGGGAGGAAACCGGAGCACCCGGAGGAAACCCATGCAGACACGGGGAGAACGTGCAAACTCCACACAGTCAGTCGCCTGAGTCGGGAATTGAACCCGGGTCTACAGGCGCTGTGAGGCAGCAGTGCTAACCACTGTGCCACCGTGCCGCCCTTAAGATGTTAAAGTCCATTATTAAGGATGAGATAGTGGAGTACTTGGAAGTGCAGGGTAAAACAGGGCTGAGTCAGCACAGCTTCACCAAGGGGAGGTCATGCCTGATCAATCTGTTAGAATTCTTTGAGGAGGTAATGAGAAAATTAGACAAAGGGGAGCCAACAGACATGACCTATTTGGATTTCCAGAAGGCCTTTGACAAGGTGCTGCAGAAGTACCACACAACACAAAGGAGGGTATTGTCAATGTGAAGGCGGGTCTTTATCTCCACAAGGACTGTGCAGTGGTCACCTTTACTGATACTATCCTTGCTACATGGATCAGCAGCTGGCAGATTGATAAGGATGCGGTCACGGGTGTTTTTTCCTCTTGTTGGTTCCCTCACCACCTGCCGCAGACCCAGCGTAGCAGCAATGTCCTTAAGGCAGCCGAGCCACTCTGGATGGTGGACATTGAAATGCTCCACCCCAGAGTACATTTTGTGACCTTGTCATCCTCAGTGCTTCTTCAAGGTGTTGTTTAACATCAAGGAGTACTGATTCATTAGCTGAGGGAGGGCAGTAAATGGTGACCAGCAGGAGGTTTCCTTGCCCATGATTAACCTGAAACAGTGAGACTCCATGGGGTCCAACATCAATGTTGAAGATTCCCAGGGCCACACCCCTCCTGACTGTATCCCACTGTGCCGCCCCCCCTCTGCTGGGTCTGTCCTGCCGGGGGGACAGGACATATCCAGGGAGGGGGATAGTGGGGTCTGATTTGATTTATTATTGTCACATACACTGAGATGTGGTGAGAAGTATTGTTTTGTGTGCTAACCAGACAGATCATACCTGACATAAGTACATCAGGGGAATGGAACACAACGTTACAGCTACAGAGAAAGATCAACTCTAATATGTGAGAGGTCTGGTCATTGGCTGATAACCGTGAGGAAAGAAGCTGTGTTTAAATCTGTTGATATGGGTTTTCAAACTTATGGGAGATTGTCTGTGAGGTGTGAATCCCTGGATATGACTGTGTCAGACTGTTGCTCGGGTAGTCTGTGAGACAGCTCTCCCAGTGTTGGCACTAGCCCCCTGATGTTAGTGAGGAGCTCCCTGCAGGGTCAACAGGGCTGTTGTAATTCTCATTTAAGCTGATGTCAGGTGGTCTGCCCAGTTTCATCTGTTCCTTCACATTTTGTACCTGTTTTGGATACAACTGAGTAGCTTGCTGTGCTGTTGCAGAGGGTACTCTCTCCTCATTCATGGACCCATAAGAGTTTTTATGCTAAACCCTCTCAGTTGCCTGTAGGTCCTAGATTGAGAAATATTGCTCTTAAACATTGTAAAACAGTCATCCAAGTGTTTACTTGTCTTCAGGAACAGGTCTGGTGCAGCATCACTTTTCAGCTCAGAGATAAAACTGAGCAGGCCCTGCCTTTCCCAGTGGCTGCAACAAAAGCAAGACATGGTTTAGGGAGAGGTTTCACACTCCCCCCTCCATCTCGCAATAAAACAAGTTCTCAAACACTGAGTCAGAATGTCATAAAGCCTGGGAAACCGACCCTTCGGTCCAACCAGTCCATGCCAACCAAAACCCCAAACTAAACGAGTCCCACCTGCCTGCACCTGGCCTATATCCCTCCTAACCTTTCATATTCATGAACTTATCCAAATGTCTTAAACATTATAACTGGACTTGCATCCACCGCTTTCCACACACAAACCACTCACTGTGTAAAGACATTGCCCCACATGTCCATTCTTCTCTCACCTGAACAATGTGCTTCCTCGTTTTCAACTCCCGAGGGAAAAGACCCTCATCATTCACCTCATCTATGCCTCTCAACTGCTACTGTCCAGGGAAAAAAGTTCCAGTCTTTCCCATCCATTTTTATTCCTGAAACCCTCCATTCCCAGTAACATCCTGTTAAATCTTTTCTGAATCCTTTCCAGTTTAATATCTCTCCTGTAGCAGGGTGACCAGAACTGCACACAGTACTCCATTCAACCTCACAGCTGTGTTTACTCATGAAACAACAGTCCAACAATGCATTGTAAATGTGAGATGAGGGGGCTCGATCTACCATTGCTGTGCTATCTTTCTATAAATGCATCAATAATCCCATTGTTCACTTAGTGAAGAAACAAAGAGAACCCTACCTGAAGAATGCAGCCCTCCCAAACAGCTGAGGTATTGGATATCAATATTTCTTGCTGCTGTGTAACCTGGCAGAATTATTACCTTCTCACACCTGACTATCTGACACTACAAACATTCCCTTTATGCGAATTGCAAACAGAATCCCATGCCTGTGGGTAATCTGAAATAAAAACAAAAACCCACTGGGAACACACAGCAGATTCTGGCCAGATCTACGGAGAGAAACTGCATTGTGCGCCCACGGTTTTGGGGAAGTACATTAATAATGCAGAGAGCAAAAGAGAAAATGCTGGAAAAGCTCTGACAAAGGGTCAGTTAGGCTCAAAACGTCAGCTTTTGTCCCGCCTTACAGATGCTGCCAGACCTGCTGAGATTTTCCAGCATTTTCTCTTTAGGTTTCAGATTCCAGCATCCGCAGTAATTTGCTTTTATATAATAATGGAGAGAGGATTAGCCAACTCCTAAGGAATAGAGACTTGAGATTAGATTAGATTACTAACAGTGTGGAAACAGGCCCATCGGCCCAACAAGTCTACACCGACCCACCGAAGCGCAACCCACCCATACCCCTACATTTACCCCTTCACCTAACACTATGGGCAATTTAGCATGGCCAATTCACCCTGACCCGCACATCTTTGGACTGTGGGAGGAAACCGGAGCACCCGGAGAAACCCACGCAGACACAGGGAGAATGTGCAAACTCCACACAGTCAGTCGCCTGAGTCGGGAATTGAACCCGGATCTCTGGCGCTGTGAGGCAGCAGTGCTAACCACTGTGCCACCGTGCCGCCCTAACAGGATAACAGGAAGCATTTTCAGGATGACAACCTGGGACTAGTGCAGTGCCCCAGCAATCAGCGCTGGGACCACAATTACTTGCAACATGTATTAGTGACCTGGATAAGGAAAGGGAATTTCCGATTGGCAAGTTTGCAAATGACTCAGGAACCTGTTGGAAAGTAAGTAGTGAGGATGAACACAGACAAGTTAAGTGAGGGACGTGAAATATAAAGTGGAGAAATGCAAGATTATGCATTTTGGGAGGAAGAATAGAGGAGCTGAATATTATTTAAATGGAGAAAGATTACAGAATGTTAGAGCACAGATGAATTTGAGATTGCTTGTGCATAAATCACAAAATGTTACTGTCCTAATTTTAAACAAAAATCATCCTTGAGGGCATTGCTGGCTGAGCAGCATTAAAAGCCCAACCCTGGGTGCACTGGAGAAGGTGGTGGTGAGGCCATTAATGGGAATTAAAATAAAGGCCACCTTCTCCAGTGCACCTAGGGTTGGGCTTTTAATGCTGCTCAGCCAGCAATGCCCTCAAGGATGATTTTTGTTTAAAATTAGGACAGTAACATTTTGTGATTTATGCACAAGTAATCCCAAATTCATCTGTGCTCTAACATTCTGTAATCTTTCTCCATTTAATTTTTTTATATCAGGCAGGCGAATGCAGATGCTGGAGATCAGAATTAAGAGTATGGTACTGCAAATGCTGCCTGACCTGCTGTGCTTTTCCAGCACCACACTCTCGACTCTTTTTTATATCGATTGATTGATTGATTGCTGATTGATCACCAGTTCCTTATTCATTGTCTCCTTCCTGGGAAGGCAGAGAACAAAATGGATTGGTGCTGGTCTTCACTGTTCAATAATTCCTACATTGCTGTAGAAAATACAGCTCAGAAACGGGACTTACACCGGTTTGATTATAGGAATGATAAAATAAAACAAAGAAAGATCAGCAAAATATTATCAGGATAAAAACCCTGGGAAAATGGAAAAAATGAATCAGACGAGAGGGTAAGTGAACAGAGAGGGCAGGCTGGGAATCAGAGATACACAAAGTAGTAATCTAAGTAGGCAGATCATAACAGGAAAGTGCCAGAGGTCAAAGGATCCCCTCCGAATGACTGATCGAGAGCTGGCCATCAGTTTCCACAGAAATGCTAAGGAACAGGAAGGATGTGGAAGCATTGGAAAAGGTGCAGAGGAGATTTCCCAGGATGTTGTCTGGTCTGGAGGGAAGGTCTTATGAGGAAAGGCTGAGAGACTTGGGTCAGTTCTTATTGGAAAGAAGAACGCTAAGAGGGGATTTGATAGAGACATCCAAGATGACCAGAGGATTAGATAGGGGAGACAGTGAGAGTCTTTTTCCTAGGATGATGACGTCAGCTTGTACGAGAGGGCATAACTACAAATTGAGGTGTGATAGGTTTTAGACAGATGTCAGAGGCAGGTTCTTTACTCAGAGAGTGGTAAGGGGGTGGAATGCCCTACCTGCTAATGTAGGTAACCCAGCCACATTAGGGAGATTTAAACAATCCTTAGATAAGCACATGGATGATTTTGGGATAGTGTAGGGGGACGAGCCGAGAATAGTTCACAGGTCGGTGCAACATCGTGGGCCGAAGGGCCTGTTCTGTGCTGTATTGTTCTATGTTCTAACAGTTCAATTTACCAGGCTCCCACAGGGACAGGTACCTCATGTTGATATTGGGCCAGTTCCTTTGTGATTTCTGAAATCTGATTCTGAATCCTGGAGAGAAGAAAAATTAGATCTTAGGTTAGAGAATCACAGTTTCCCCCAGCACCTCATATTCACACATTTACTTCAACTAAACCCTCCGATTTTTAACTATAATGCCCTGTTTTATTTCCCTGGATTCCAGTTCCCTCGTTGTCATTGGGCTAGATTTTTTTTTAAAAATCAAATTTCACCATCTGCCATGGTGGGATTTGAACCCATACCCTCAGAACGTTAACCTGGGCTCCTGCATCACCAGCCCAGTGAGGTTAGCACTGTGTAACTAACTCCCCTAGTTTGGGCCCATTGCCAATGATTGCTTGTTGAGGCTCTCTTTTACAAGTGGTTGGCGTGGTGTATATAGATTTCAATAAAACATATGATAAAGTTCCCCACGGTAGGTTATTGCAGAAAACATGGAGGCATGGGATTGAGGGTGATTTAGTGGTTTGGATCAGAAATTGGCTAGCTGAAAGGAGACAGAGGGTGGTGATTGATGGGAAATGTTCACCCTGGATTCAATTACTAGCGGTGTACCACGAGGATCTGTTTTGGGTCCACTGCTGTTTATCATTTTTATAAATGATTTGGATTTGGGCATAGAAGGATGAGTTAGTAAATTTGCAGGAGAAAGTGAGGACTGCAGATGCTGGAGATTAGAGTCGAGAGTGTGGTGCTGGAAAAGCACAGCAGGTCAGGCAGAATGATAGGTTAGTAAATTTGCAGACAAAGTTATGGATAGTGCCAAAGGATGTTGCAGGTTACAGAGGGACATGGATAAGCTGCAGGGCTGGGCTGAGAGGTAGGAGTAACAGGAATGCAGAGTACTGGGCTAATGGTAAGATTCTTGGTAGTGTGGATGAGCAGAGAGATCTCGGTGTCCATGTACATAGATCCCTGAAAATTGTCACCCAGGTTGATAGCATTGTTAGGAAGACATACGGTGTGTTCACTGTTATTGGTAGAGGGATTGAGTTTTGGAACCATGAGATCATGCTACAGCTGTACAAAAATCTGGTATGGCCACACTTGGAGTATTGCATACAGTTCTGGTCACTGCATTATAGGAAGAATGTGGAAGCTTTGGAAAGGGTGCAGAGGTGATTTACTAGAATGTTGCCTGGTATGGAGGGAAGGCCTTATGAGGGAAGATTGAGAGACTTGAGACTGTTTTTGCTAGAGAGAAGAAGGTTGAGAGGTGACTTAATTGAGATGTATGAGTCCATTAGCAGAAAAAGGTTCTCACTGTCAACCCTATCTAAACCCCTAATCATCTTGTAAAGGTTGTAGTTTCTTTACTCAGAGTAGTAGGGGCATGGAATACTCTGCCTGCAATAATAGTCAACTCGCCAACTTTAAGGACATTTAAATGGGTATTGGATAAACATATGGATGAAGATGGAATAGTGTAGGATAGATGGGCTTCAGATTGATTCCACAGGTCAGCACAATATCGAGGGCCGAAGGGCCTGTGCTGTGCTGTTCTGTGTTCTACATGTCTCAGCATTCAACTGTGTGGTCGAACCAGCCGGTGTGCTCAGCTATCACAGCATTAGCAGTTTTCTGAGCTCTCTAACTCAACCTCAGCAGCAAAGCTCATGCACTTGTGTGACTGTCATTCTCGCAACACCCACACACATGCACATTCACACACAATTACATATACACATAGGCAAACACACATACTGAAACATACTCACAGATATGCACATACATGCTGGTGGGCCAGTTAGCTCAGTTGGCTGACCAACTGGTTTGTCCGCCACAAGTTCACCTGTACCTCCACACACATCATCTATTGCATCCGCTGCACCCGATGTGGCCTCCTCTATATTGGTGAGACAGGCCGCTTACTTGCGGAACGCTTCAGAGAACACCTCTGGGCCGCCCGAACCAACCAACCCAATCACCCCGTGGCTCAACACTTTAACTCCCCCTCCCACTCCACCGAGGACATGCAGGTAGCAGAACACAACTACACGACGGCTGGAGGAGGAGCGCCTCATCTTCCGCCTGGGAACCCTCCAACCACAAGGTATGAATTCAGATTTCTCCAGCTTCCTCATTTCCCCTCCCCCCACCTTGTCTCAGTCGGTTCCCTCAACTCAGCACCGCCCTCCTAACCTGCAATCCTCTTCCTGACCTCTCCGCCCCCACCCCACTCCGGCCTATCACCCTCACCTTGACCTCCTTCCACCTATCCCACCTCCATCGCCCCTCCCCCTAGTCCCTCCTCCCTACCTTTTATCTCAGCCGGCTTGGCTCTCTCTCTCTTATTCCTGATGAAGGGCTTATGCTCGAAACGTCGAATTCTCTATTCCTGAGATGCTGCCTAACCTGCTGTGCTTTGACCAGCAACACATTTGCAGCTGTGATGCAGAATGATGCCAACAATTCCCACAACAGCTAGGGCCACCATAAAGGACTCTCCCAAAGCATAGCAACTTTCAGGCTAAACCACCAGCAGCTCTCCATTGAGAGAACAACCTTCTGGTCTGGTAAACTATCGTAAACTTACCTTCCCCATTTTTTAACACACGGGTTAGTAAACACAAGTACACACAAAACAAAGTCTCGGACACAGGTCAGGAGTTCAAACCTTTGGTGAATATTCCCCTGACCTATTTCAGTAAGATGAGGGAGCAGCTCGTTGCTGGTATAGCTACAAACCTGCTTTGCCCACTGCCGGATATACTCAGCAATGATCTCTGAAAGCTGCTTTGAGAGGTGTATGTACCAGCTGCACCACTGGAGGGAGCAGTTTTCCACAATGTGCCTGTGGCCCAGACACCCATCATTGTGGCAGCAGCTAGCTCACTCCTGACCCAAAATGAGACAAAGAACTGTGGATGCTGGAAAACTGAAACTAAAACAGAAATTGCTGTCGAAACTCTGGCAGCAGAGAGAAAGCAGAGAACTTCTGGTGAAGGGTCAATGGAGTTGAAGGGTTGACTCTGTTTTCTCTCCACAGATGCTGCCAGACCTGCTGAGCTTTTTCAGCACTATCTGCTTTATTTCATTGCTGACCTGTTTGTTTCTTCCAGTTTCAGTTTCTTCTCAGCTGCTAATATCCGCTGCCTCTCTGATTCCATCTTCTCCCCCAGCGCCACAGTCGTACTGATGTCCCACTCATGAAGGATTTTTATGGCAGCATCAGTGGATGCTATCTGCTCAGAAACAAGTGACAAGACAATAATGACACAGGAAACAGAATCTCTCCACCATGTCAATGCCAACCTCACTTCGTCAGACTTTCCTAAAAAGGAATGCTGGGGAATGTGAACAGCACCACCCAGTAATCACAGCTCTCTCACAGCAGGGGGTGAAGTGCAGCATCAGGTTTGATCCAAACTGTGGCTGTAGTACAACTCCTGATCCCAGCCCCACCAAAGCACAGACCACCCATTACTGTCCCAGCTGATGTTTCCTGCCTGAATGTTAAGTTGGAAACCAGGTGATCTCAAATACCCGTTTCCTCATTCATGGGTAAATCCTAAAGCAGAATGCCAGGATCAATTCATCATGGCCACCCCTGCCTCAGCCAAATGGTCTAAAGTTCCTCTTTATATATTTCAGCTTCTCCACTCTCTGCTTTTCTTCCTTTAAGGCACTGTTTAAATTGATTCCTGGGTCAAATGTTTGATCATCCAATCCATTAAGACCATGAAAAAACAGGAACAGGAGGCGGCTATGTAGCCCCTCAAGTGTGCACCACCATTCACTAGGCTGATCCAACATTCCACACATCCATTTCCCACCCTTTCCCTGTAACCCACGATTCCCTGACTGATCAAGAACCTATCTATATCAGCATTCCTACCCGCTCCAGGTAATGTCTTTGCACAGGGAACAGGAGGGAGTTCCGAAGGTCTGCAGCAGGAACGGGAGGGAGTTCCAAGAGTCTGCGGGAATAGGAGGGAGGTCCAAGGGTCTGCGTGAATGGGAGGGAGCTCCGAGGGTCTGCAGGAATGGGAGGGAGTTCCAAGGGTCTGCAGTGGGAACGGGAGGGAGTTCCGAGGGTCTGCAGGAACAGGGATGGATTTCCGAGGGTCTGCAGTGGGAATGGCAGATAGGACAGGTCATGGGGACAGTGCTGAGCTGAAAGGTTGGAACTGGGGGAAGGGGAAATGAGGAGCTGAAAATGTGTTGCTGGAAAAGCGCAGCAGGTCAGGCAGCATCCGAGGAACAGGAGAATCAACGTTTCGGGCATAAGCCCTTCTTCAGGAAGGGGAGGGAGTTCCGAGAGTCTGCGGGAACAGGAGGGAGTTCCGAGAGTCTGCGGGAACAGGAGGGAGGTCCGAGGGTCTGTGGGAATGGGAGGGGGGGGAAATGAGGAAACTGGTGAAGTCCACATGGATGCCCTGGGGTTGAAGTGTTCCGAGGCGGAAGATGAGGCGTTCTTCCTCCAGGCGTTGGGTAGTGAGGGAGCGGCGGTGAAGGAGGCCCAGGATCTGCATGTTCTCGGCAGAGTGGGAGGGGGAGTTGAAATGTCCGGCCACGGGGCAGTGGGGTTGATTGGTGAGGTCAGAGGTCCCTAGCCTCTGACCTGCTCTTGTAGCCACTGTATTGATATGGCTGGTTCAGTAACTCACCTCCTCAGGTGTGATGCCATCTTCTGCGTAGATCCGAGGGTCCCCCCCATATTGTAACAACATTTCAAGTGCTGCCAGATGCCCACCAAAGGCTGCTCTGTACAGGGGGGTTCTTCCATAAGCACCCTGACAGGAAAAGGACACAATAAACAAATCAGTCCGCGATTAAACCATACACACACACAAACACATCACAGAGACAGAGTGAACACAGGAACACATGCTCATACACGCACACATATGCATGTGCAGACAGAACACGCAGAAACACTCACATGCACTCGGACAGAACACACACAGAAATCATGTGCGTGCTTACACACACACTACACACACACTACTCCACACAGATGCATGCACACGGACAGAACACGTGCACACACTGACACACATGCACACGGACAGAACACGTGCACACACTGACACACATGCACACATAGACACATCCTTTGAGGCATAGATTGGGCATGTGCAGAAATATCTTTATATGGTATAATCTCACTCCAGTAAAAATCTTTAATGACATCTCACACAGTGAAATAATCTGATCAGTGGGAGCAGACAGCTACCAACCTCACACCACCAAAAGTAAAATGGGAAAGCTAGCCAAGCCAGGGCATTTTGTGGGGAAGTACAGATAGTATTAAATCCATGGAAGAAGCATAAACATTGGCAAGAGAATCTGTGACTCTATGAGAAAACATTTGAGAGTCATAGGGGTCTACAGCACAGATAAAGGCAACTGAGACTTCACCAGTCAAAACCAACCACTTGACTATTTGAATCTCAATTGCCAGCACTTGGCCCACAGCTTTGTGTGCCTTGCCATTGCAAGTGTACATCCTCTTGTCACCTTATTTGCTGTGTTCCTACTTTGTACACTCTGTCCCTTCCTGTCCCACTCTGAATATTGTTCTCCAAATAGTTCCCTGTAATATTGGCAAATCCCCTTGCTTTCTAAGCCTACATTTCCCAATGACTCTGCAATTCATTTAAACTCTCTCTCCATCCCCAGTCATTTGATTCGCCAGGATTCTGGTTCAAGTGAAGCCTACCCATGCAGAACAGTTCCCTCTTAGCCCAGTGGTAGTGTCAGTGTCTCATGAACTGTAACCCATTCTCCCACATCAATCTCTGAGTCATGTACTTAACTCCATGACCCTATTTACTCAATGTCAGTTTGCCTGTGGTTTAGGATGTAATCAGAGATTATTACCTTGGTGGGTCAGCTCTCAAAATGAGTTCCCAATTGTTCAAAATCTTTCAGTACAACCTTCTTTCTAGTCCTCCCAACGCGCTGGATGACTAAAGAAATTGAGGGAAAAGCGCAGCAGGTCAGGCAGCATCTGAGGAGCAGGAGATTCGATGTTTTGGGCATAAGCCCTTCATCAAACTCCTGCCTGAAATGTCAATTCGCCTGCTCCTCGGATGCTGCCTGACCTGCTGTGCTTCTCCAGCACCACACTCTCCAGCGTCTACAGTGCTCACTTTCTCCAAAAGAAATTGAGGGTTTGATTAAGAAAAAGGTGTCAGGTAGAGACAGGATAGATCAAGTGAATCCTGAGAAGAGTATAAAGGCAGTAGGAGTACACTTAAGAGGGAAATCAGGAGGGCAAAAGGGACATGAGATAGCTTTGACAAATACAGTTGAGGAGAATCCAAAGGGGTTTTTATAAATATATTAAGGACAAAAGGGTAACTAGGGAGAGAATAGGGCCCCTCAAAGATCAGCAAAGCGGCCTTTGTGTGGAGCCACAGGAGATGGGGTGATACTAAATGAGTATTTTGCATCAGTGTTTACTCTGGAGAAGGACGTGGAAGGTCTAGAATGTGAGGAAATAGATGGTGGTATCTTGAAAAATGTCCATATTACAGAGGAGGAGGTGCTGGATGTCTTGAAGTGCATAAAAGTGGATAAATCCCCAGGACCTGATCAGGTGTAATCTAGAACTCTGTGGGAAGCTAGAGAAGTGATTGCTGGGCCTCTTGCTGAGATACTTGCATTGTCGATAGTCACAGATGAGGTGCCAGACGACTGGAGGTTGGCAAACGTGGTGCCACTGTTTAGGAAGGGTGGTAAGGACAAAACCAGTGAGCCTGACGTCAGTGGTAGGCAAGTTGTTGGAGGGAATCCTGAGGGACAGGATGTACATGTATTTGGAAAGGTAATAGATTGATTAGAGATAGCCAGCATGGTTTTGTGTGTGGGAAATCATGTCTCACAAACTTGATTGAATTTTTTGAAGAAGTAACATGGAAGATTGATGAGGGCAGAGTGGTAGATGTGATCTACATGGACTTCAGTAAGGTGAAGTCCATGGGAGACTGGTTAGCAAGGTTAAATCTCATGGAATACAGGGAGAACTAGCCACTTGGATACAGAACTGGCTCAAAGGTAGAAGACAGAGGGTGGTGGTGGAGGGTTGTTTTTCAGACTGGAGGCCTGTGACCAGTGGAGTGCCACAAGGATCGGTGCTGGGTCCTATACTTTTTGTCATTTACATAAATGATTTGGATGCGAGCATAAGAGGTACAGTTAGTAAGTTTGCAGAAGACATCAAAATTGGAGGTGTAGTGGACAGCGAAGAGGGTTACCTCAGATTACAACAGGATCTTGACCAGATGGGCCAATGGGCTGAGAAGTGGCAGATGGAGTTTAATTCAGATAAATGCGAGGTGCTGCATTTTGGGAAAGCAAATCTTAGCAGGACTTATACACTTAATGGTAAGGTCCTAGGGAGTGTTGCTGAACAAAGAGACCTTGGAGTGCAGGTTCATAGCTCCTTGAAAGTGGAGTCACAGGGAGAAAGGATGAAGAAAGCGTTTGGTATGCTATCCTTTATTGGTCAGAGTATTGAGTATAGGAGTTGGGAGGTCATGTTGCGGCTGTACAGGACATTGGTTAGGCTACTGTTGGAATATTGTGTGCAATTTTGGTCTCCTTCCTAACGGAAGTTGTGAAACTTGAAAGGGTTCAGAAAAGATTTACAAGGATGTTGCCAGGGTTGAGAATTTGAGCTATAGGGAGAGGCTGAACAGGCTGGGGCTATTTTCCCTGGAGCATCAGAGGCTGAGGGGTGACCTTATAGAGGTTTATAAAATCATGAGGGGCATGGATAGGGTAAATAGACAAATTATTTTCCTTGGGGGGGTTTGGAATTAGGGTGAGGTGAGGTAAGGGGAAATGAGGAAGCTGTTGAAGTCCACATTGATGCCCTGGGGTTGAAGTGTTCCGAGGCGGAAGATGAGGTGTTCTTCCTCCAGGCGTCTGGTGGTGAGGGAGCGGCGGTGAAGGAGACCCAGGACCTCCATGTCCTCGGCAGAGTGGGAGGGGGAGTTGAAGTGTTGGGCCACGGGGCGGTGTGGTTGATTGGTGCGGGTATCTCAGAGATGTTCCCTAAAGCGCTCTGCTAGGAGGCGCCCAGTCTCCCCAATGTAGAGGAGACCACATCGGGAGCAACGGATACAATAAATGATATTAGTGGATGTGCAGGGAAAACTTTGATGGATGTGGAAAGCTCCTTTAGGGTCTCGGATAGAGGTGAGGGAGGAGGTGTGGGCACAGGTTTTACAGTTCCTGCGGTGGCAGGGGAAAGTGCCAGGATGGGAGGGTGGGTTGTAGGGGGCGTGGACCTGACCAGGTAGTCACGGAGGGAAGAGTCTTTGCGGAAGGCAGAAAGGCGTGGGGAGGGAAATATATCCCTGGTGGTGGGGTCTTTTTGGAGGTGGCGGAAATGTCGGCGGATGATTTGGTTTATGCGAAGGTTGGTAGGGTGGAAGGTGAGCACCAGGGGCCTTCTGTCCTTGTTACGGTTGGAGGGGTGGGGTCTGAGGGTGGAGGTGCGGGATGTGGACGAGGTGTGTTGGAGGGCATCTTTAACCACGTGGGAAGGGAAATTGCGGTCTCGAAAGAAGGAGGCCATCTGGGGTGTTCTATGGCAGATACAGTGGAGGCGGAGGAATTGGGAATACGGAATGGCATTTTTGCAAGAGGTAGGGTGGGAAGAGGTGTAATCCAGGTAACTGTGGGAGTCGGTGGGTTTGTAAAAAATGTTAGTGTCAAGTTGGTCGTCATTAATGGAGATGGAGAGGTCCAGGAAGGGGAGGGAGGTGTCAGAGATGGTCCAGGTAAAGGGTTACAAAGTGAAGCTGAGTAGAATCACCGATAACAATGCTCCCTCCCTGATGAGCCCCCCCCTCCCCACTTTGAGTTCAATGGTACATCCCCCTCCCCCCTCCGATGAGCTCAATGGTAAATCCCCCCACCCCCGATGAGCTCATGGTACATCCCCTTCCCCCCTCCCCCACCATGAGCTCAATGGTACATCCCTCCCTGTTGAACTCAATGTGAGGATTGCAGATGCTGGAGATCAGAGTCTAGATTAGAGTGATGCTGGAAAAGCACAAACAAAGGGCTTTTGCCCGAAACATTGATTTTCCTGCTTCTCGGATGCTGCCTGACCTGCTGTGCTTTCCCAGCACCACTCTAATCCCCCCGATGAGCTCAATGGTACATCCCTCCCCAATGAGACCATTCCATTCTGTGCTCACTTTGAACAGAAGCTGGGTGAAATGATGTCACCTGCCCCAACAGCCCCAGGTACCCTGGACCCACAGTCACTGCTGCAGGGATCAGATCGGCCTTCCTGAGGGTGAACCCACAGAGAGGGACAGGCCCAAGTGGAGACCCTGGCCGTACACTCGGGTCCTGCATGGACCAGCCGGTGGGAGTAGTCACTGCCATCTTTAACCTCTTCCTCCTCTGACCTGACGTTCCCACCTGCTTCAAGGAGACCCAATTATACCAGTGCCAAAGTAAAACCTGGCAATGTGTCCCGATGCCTCCTGCCCAGTGGCTCTGACACCCATCATTATGAAATGCTTCGAGAAGTTAGTAATGGCACACATCAACCCCAGCCTCCCAGACTGACTTGACAGAATAAAATCACCTATCATCACAATGGGTCCAGAGCAGACCCCATCTCCCTGGGCCTACACTTATTCCAGGACCATCTGGATAACAAGGACACCTACATCAGAGTCTTGTTCATTGACTTTAGTTCCGCCTTCATCACCATAATTATGATGTTACTCATCTGCAAACTTCAAGACTTAGGATTCTGCTTCCCCCCTCTGTTACCGGATCCTCGACTTCCTGGCCAGCAGACAGCAGGCACCAAGGATAGGCTACAGTATCTCCTCCACCATAATCCTCAACACTATGCCCCGCAAGGTTGCCTACTTAGCCCCTTATAGTCCCTTATACACTTCCTCAGGAGGTGAAGGAAATGCAGCCTGTCCACAAAGACTCTGACCCATTTTTATACATGCAACACAGAAAGCACCCTTTCCAGATGCATCACAGCTTGGTAGAGCAACTGCTTTGCACAAGAAATGACAGAGAGGTGTGAACACAGGCCAGTCCATCACTCAAACCAACCTTCCATTCATTGACTCCGTCTGCACTTCCCACTGCCTCAGGAAAGCAGCCAACATCATCATAGACCCCTCCCCACCCCGGTCAGACTCTCTTACCCCCTCTTCCATCAGGCACAAGATACTAAAGTTTAAAAACACTGACCAACAGATTTAAGAACAGCTTCTTCCCCACTGTAATCAGACTTCTGATTAGACCTGGAATATATTGAAGCTAATTTCTCTCTGCACCCTTCCTCTCGCTGTAACACTATCTTCTAGGAAAAGGTCAGACTGCAAATGCTGGACAGTCAAAGTCAAAACGTGTGGTGCTGGACAAGCACAGCTTTCCCAGCTACCTTCCCCCTGCCCCACCCCCACCCTCCTGTTTATCTCTCAGCTCCCTTCCCCTCCACATTCCTGATGAAGGAGTAAAGCCAGAAATGTCGATGATCCTGCTCCTCAGATGCTGCCTGACCCGCTGTGCTCTACCAGCATCATTTTTTTTACCATAACACTATATCCTGCATTCTGCTCTATTACCCTGAGATGATGGGCAGGAGGGAACTCATGGAGTGATGCAGGAACCACATAGAGACACAGGGACACAGTGACACGTAGGGGATACACAGAGCACATGGAGATACAGGAAACACATGAGATCCAGAGACAGAGACACACAGAGACTCACTCCAAGACAAACCCATGGTGTCTTACAGAGAGGCAGAGGAACACACAGAGACAAGAGATATGCTGAGGACATGGAGAGAAACATCACGATACACAAACAGAGATGGGGACCCTCAGACAGTGAAAAACATGGATCAAGCCAGGCATACATGGAGACACATCCAACATAGTAAAACCTTGACTCTCCCTCGGTTGAAACTGCCTTCGCTCGGTGAACTCACATTACAGGGTGAGAGGTGAAAGGTCGTGAGCTGACCTTTCACCTTCACTAACCGTACAATACCTTTGAGTTGGGATTAGCTCCTTTTTCAATCAAGAACCGAATGGCCTCAGGATGCCCCCCACCGGAAGCCTCTGACAGAGGTGTGTTGCCATGTGCGTCAGTACAATCTGCCAGTGCTAACTGGTGCCGTCGCTGAATCACTTTCCCCATCTCATCATTTCGGATTCCATTTTTGAAGTCCAGATCAGAAACCTGAGGGACAATCAAAGAGAAGCATTTGCAAAAACACGGTATGCTGTCTGCAGAATCTCACCACTGTCCGTGGCCAACTCTGGGACCAATTCTCTTTCCACAGTGGTCAATGTCTTTCTCAGGCATGAATGCCACCATTCTGTTTTCATACTTCTGTTCATTAATTAAAGTAGCGTTGGAGCTTGAAAAGGCTCCTGTGTGACACCTTGTCAAAGGCCTTCTGGAAATCCCAACCCAATCTAGTCCCACCTGCCAGCACCCGGCCCATATCCCTCCAGACCCTTCCTATTCATATACCCATCCAAATGCCTCTTAAATGTTGCAATTGTACCAGCCTCCACCACTTCCTCTGGCATCTCATTCCATACACGTACCACCCTCTGTGTGAAAAACTTAGCCCTTAGGTCTCTTTTATATCTTTCCCCTCTCACCCTAAACCTATGCCCTCTAGTTCTGGACTCCCCGACCCCAGAGAAAAGACTTTGTCTATTTATCCTATCCATGCCCCTTATAATTTTGTAAATCTCTATAAGGTCACCCCTCAGCCTCCCATGCTCCAGGGAAAATAGCCCCAGCCTGTTCAGCCTCTCCCTATAGCTCAAATCCTCCAACCCTGGCAACATCCTTGTAAATCTTTTCTGAACCCTTTCAAGTTTCACAACATCTTTCCGATAGGAAGGAGACCAGAATTGCACACAATATTCCAACAGTGGCCTGACCAATGTCCTGTACAGCCGCAACATGACCTCCCAACCCCTGTACTCAACACTCTGACCAATAAAGGAAAGCATACCAAATGCCTTCTTTATTATCCTATGCATCTGTCCATGACAGTATTGGTCAGAGTAACCACTGCACAGTCCTTTTGGAGACAAAAATCCCACCTTCACATTGAGAATATCCTCCATCGTGTTGTGTGGCACTATCACTGTGCTAAATGGGACAGACGTCAGACAGATCTAGCAACTCAAGACTGGGCATCCATGAGGCACTGTGGGTCATCAACAGCAGCAGAACTGTACTCCAGCACAGTCTGTAACCTCATGGCCTGGCGTATCCCCCACTCACCCATTACCATCAACCAGGGGATCCACCCTGGTTCAATGGAGAGTGCAGGAGGACATGCCAGGAGCAGCATCAGGCGTACCTGAAGATGAGGTGTCAGCCTGGTGAAGCCACTTACATGCCAAACAACTTCAGCAGCAAGTGATAGATGGAGCTAAGCAAGTGTCAATAAAATCTGGAGCTGGAAAGTGCAGGTCAAGCAGCATCACAAGAGCAGGAGTGTCAACATTTCGGGCAGGACCCTTTTATTGTCTCTGATTTTCCAGAATCTGCAGTCCTCACTATCTCCATAGAGCCAAACAATCCCACAACCAACAGATCAGAGCTAAGCTCTCCAGTCCTGTCACATCCACTTGTGAATGGTGGTGGACAATTAAACAATTCACTGAAGGAAGAGGCCACACAAATATCCATCTTCAACGATGGAAGAGCCCATCACATCAGTGCGCAAGATAAGACTGAAGCATTCAGTCATCCTCGCCCAGAAATGTCGAGGGGAAGATCCATCTCGGACTCCTCCAGTTGTCAGCAGCATAACTGTCTTGAGCCAATCGATTCAGTCCATGTGGTATTAAGAAACTGGCTGGGGACACTGGTTACTGCAAAAGGTACAGGTCTGAACAACATTCCAGCAATAGTACAGCCTTGATTCAAACATGAAGAAAAGAGCTGAATTCCAGAGCTAAGGTTAGAGTAATGACCTTAACATCAATGCTGCATTTGATTGAATGTGGCATCAGGATCTCACACAAAACTATTTAGGTAGGACAGTCCCATACAAAGTGCATCAGAGTAAGAGAACCAAGTGTTACAGCTGCGGGGAAGGTGCAGACAGACAAGTCCACATTGACATTTGAGAGGCCCATTCACACATCTGACAATAGCAGAGAAGGAGCCCTTCTAGAAACTGTTTGTACATGTATTCAAACTTTTATATCTTCTGCCTGAAGGAAGAGGGTGGGAGGGGTGTGTGATGATGTTGGTTGCTGTCCTGAGGCAGTGGGAAGTATAACCAGAGGCAATGGGTGGGAGGCTGGTCTGTGTGATGGACTGGGCTGTGTTCACAACTCTCTGTTGCTATACCAAGCTGTGATGCATCCAGATAGGATGCTTTCTGTGACACATCAATAAAAAACTGGTAAGAGATTATGATATCAGTAAGAAAACCATCATGAGACTGATTCTGGAGTTGAGGGGGTTACCTGATGAGGAGACTGAGTACAGTGGGATTATATTCATTGGAATTCAGAAGAATGAAGGGGGAACCTTATAGAAACATATAAAATTATGAAGGGAATCGATGAGATCGATGTAGAGAGGATGTGTCTGCTGGCAGGTGAAACCAGGACGAGAGGGCATGGCCTCAGGATTACAGGGAGCAGGTTTCAGACTGAATTGAGAAGAAACTTCTTCACCCGGAGGGTTGTGAAGCGATGGAATTCCCTGCCCAGGGAAGTGACTGAGGCGTCCTCAGTAAATGTCTCTGAAGTTAAGGTAGATAACGTGTTTGAACAGTAATGTAAGGAAGGGGTCTGGAGAGAGGGTGGGCAAGGGGAGCTCAGGTCACAAAAAGATCCTGCTCTTCAGATGCTACTTTTCCAGCACCACACTCTTCGACCACGAAAAGATCAGCTATGATTTTATTGAATGGTGGAGTAGGCTTGAAGGGCCAGATGGTCTCCTCCTGCTCCTAGTTCCGATGGTCTAGCACAGACTCCAAAACAATAGCTAACACTAATTGAACAAAATTGGTCACCACCAACTTCTGACCTCCTTTAACAATGCTTTCATCTCATCCACATCCCCATCGAAGGCTGCTTCCAACATCCGGGTGCGCTGTTTCTGCTCCTCCTGTTTCTGCTTTCGCTCCTTCTCTTCTTTTTCACGTTCTCTCGCTGCTGCCTCTTGCTCTCTCTTCACAAGAGCAACAAAGGCCTAGCAGAAACAGACATAGATTAGGAATTACAACAACAAATCAATCAAATACTAGCCTTGTAAATCAAAGGAGAATGTAAAATAACCATAATACCATCAAAAACAACAACTTTAAAGTTTCCCTGAAGCTGCCTCAGGGGATTAACATCTGAATAATGCCGCACTGTCGGAGGGTCAGTACTGAGGGAGCGTCAGACTGACCGAGAGCCCGTGCTGAGGGAACATCGCACTGTCGGAGGGTCAGTGCTGAGGGAGTGCTGCACTGTCGGAGGGTCAGTGCTGAGGGAGTGCTGCACTGTCGGAGGGTTAGTGCTGAGGGAGCGCCGCACTGTCGGAGGGTCTGTGCTGAGGGAGCGCTGCACTGTCGGAGGGTCTGTGCTGAGGGAGTGCTGCACTGTCCAAGAGTCAGTGCTGAGGGAGTGCTGCACTGTCGGAGGGTTAGTGCTGAGGGAGCGCCGCACTGTCGGAGGGTCAGTGCTGAGGGAGTGCTGCATTGTCAGAGGGTCAATGCTGAGGGAGCATCACACTGTCCGAGAGTCAATGCTGAGGGAGCACCACACTATCGACGGGTCAGTGCTGAGGGATCGCCGCACTGTTGGCGGGTCAGTGCTGAGGGAGCGTTACACTGTCCGAGAGTCAGTGCTGAGGGAACATCGCACTGTCGGAGAGTCAGTGCTGAGGGAGTGCTGCACTGTCGGAGGGTTAGTGCTGAGGGAGCGCCGCACTGTCGGAGGGTCAGTGCTGAAGGATCGCTGCACTGTCAGAGGGTCAGTGCTGAGGGAGCGCCACACTGTCGGAGGATCAGTGCTGAGGGATCGCTGCACTGTCGAAGGGTCAGTGCTGAGGGAGCACTGTACTGTGTGACGGTCAGTGCTGTGAGAGTGCTGCATTGTCAGAGGGTCAATGCTGAGGGAGCACCACACTGTCGGAGGGTCAGTGCTGAGGGAGCGCCACACTGTCGGAGGATCAGTGCTGAGGGATCGCTGCACTGTCGAAGGGTCAGTGCTGAGGGAGCACTGTACTGTGCGACGGTCAGTGCTGAGAGAGTGCTGCATTGTCAGAGGGTCAGTGCTGAGGCAGTGCTGCATTGTCAGAGGGTCAATGCTGAGGGAGCGCCGCAGTGTCGATGGATCAGTGCTGAGGGAGCGCCGCACTGTCGGAAGGTCAGTGCTGAGGGAGCGCCGCATTGTCGGAGGGTCAGTGCTGAGCAAGTGCTGCACTGTCGGAGGGTCAGTACTGAGGGAGTGCCGCACTGTCGGACGGTCAGTACCTAGGAAGTGCCACACTGTTGGAGGGTCAGTGCTGAGGGAGCGTCACACTGTCCGAGAGCCCGTGCTGAGGGAACATCGCACTGTTGGCGGGTCAGTGCTAAGGGAGCGCTGCACTGTCGGAGGGTCAGTGCTGAGGCAGTGCTGTATTTTTGGAGGGTCAGTGCTGAGGGTGTGCCGCACTGTCGGAGGGTCCGTGCTGAGGGAGTGCCGCACTGTCCGAGAGTCAGTGCTGAGGGAACGTCGCACTGTCGGAGGGTCAGTGCTGAGGGAGTGCTGCATTGTCAGAGGGTCAATGCTGAGGGAGCATTGCACCGTCCGAGAGTCAATGCTGAGGGAGCACCACACTATCGACGGGTCAGTGCTGAGGGATCGCCGCACTGTTGGCGGGTCAGTGCTGAGGGAGTGCTGCACTGTCCGAGAGTCAGTGCTGAGGGAACATCGCACTGTCGGAGAGTCAGTGCTGAGGGAGTGCTGCACTGTCGGAGGGTCAGTACTGAGCAAGTGCCGCACTGTTGGAGGGTCAGTACTGAGGGAGCGCCGCACTGTCAGAGGGTCTGTGCTGAGGGAGTGTCACACTGTCGGAGGGTCAGTGCTGAGGGAGTGCCGCACTGTCAGAGGATCAGTGCTGAGGAAGCGCCGCACTGTCGGAGGAGCAGTGCTGAGGGAGTGCCGCACTGTCAGAGGGTCAGTGCTGAGGGAGCGTCACACTGTCTGAGAGTCAGTGCTGAGGGAACATCGCACTGTCGGAGGGTCAGTGCTGAGGGAGTGCTGCATTGTCAGAGGGTCAATGTTGAGGGAGCACCACACTGTCGGAGGATCAGTGCTGAGGGATCGCTGCACTGTCGAAGGGTCAGTGCTGAGGGAGCACTGTACTGTGGGAGGGTCAGTGCTGAGAGAGTGCTGCATTGTCAGAGAGTCAGTGCTGAGGCAGTGCTGCATTGTCGGAGGGTCAATGCTGAGGGAGCGCCGCAGTGTCGATGGATCAGTGCTGAGGGAGCGCCACACTGTCGGAAGGTCAGTGCTGAGGGATCGCCGCACTGTCGGAGGGTCAGTGCTGAGGGAGCGCCGCAGTGTTGATGGATCAGTGCTGAGGGAGTGCCGCACTGTCGGAGGGTCAGTGCTGAGGGAGTGCCACACTGTCGGAGGGTCAGTGCTGAGGGAGCGCCACACTGTCCGAGGGTCAGTGCTGAGGGAGCGCCGCACTGTCCGAGAGTCAGTGCTGAGGGAACATCGCACTGTTGGCGGGTCAGTGCTGAGGGAACGTCGCACTGTCAGAGGGTCAGTGCTGAGGGAGTGCTGCATTGTCAGAGGGTCAATGCTGAGGGAGCACCACACTGTCGGAGGGTCAGTGCTGAGGGAGCGCCACACTGTCGGAGGATCAGTGCTGAGGGAGCACTGTACTGTGCGACGGTCAGTGCTGAGAGAGTGCTGCATTGTCAGAGGGTCAGTGCTGAGGCAGTGCTGCATTGTCGGAAGGTCAGTGCTGACCAAGTGCTGCACTGTCAGAGGGTCAGTACTGAGGGAGTGCCACACTGTTGGAGGGTCAGTGCTGAGGGAGTGCCGCACTGTCAGAGGGTCAGTGCTGAGGGAGCGTCACACTGTCCGAGAGCCCGTGCTGAGGGAACATCGCACTGTTGGCGGGTCAGTGCTAAGGGAGCGCTGCACTGTCGGAGGGTCAGTGCTGAGGCAGTGCTGCATTTTTGGAGGGTCAGTGCTGAGGGTGTGCCGCACGGTCGGAGGGTCCGTGCTGAGGGAGTGCCGCACTGTCCGAGAGTCAGTGCTGAGGGAGTGCCGCACTGTCAGAGGGTCAGTGCTGAGGGAGCGTCACACTGTCTGAGAGTCAGTGCTGAGGGAACATCGCACTGTCGGAGGGTCAGTGCCGAGGGAGTGCTGCATTGTCAGAGGGTCAATGTTGAGGGAGCACCACACTGTCGGAGGATCAGTGCTGAGGGATCGCTGCACTGTCGAAGGGTCAGTGCTGAGGGAGCACTGTACTGTGGGAGGGTCAGTGCTGAGAGAGTGCTGCATTGTCAGAGAGTCAGTGCTGAGGCAGTGCTGCATTGTCGGAGGGTCAATGCTGAGGGAGCGCCGCAGTGTCGATGGATCAGTGCTGAGGGAGCGCCACACTGTCGGAAGGTCAGTGCTGAGGGGTCGCCGCACTGTCGGAGGGTCAGTGCTGAGGGAGCGCCGCAGTGTTGATGGATCAGTGCTGAGGGAGTGCCGCACTGTCGGAGGGTCAGTGCTGAGGGATCGCCGCACTGTCAGAGGGTCAGTGCTGAGGGAGTGCCACACTGTCGGAGGGTCAGTGCTGAGGGAGCACCGCACTGTCCGAGGGTCAGTGCTGAGGGAGCGCCGCACTGTCCGAGAGTCAGTGCTGAGGGAACATCGCACTGTTGGCGGGTCAGTGCTGAGGGAACGTCGCACTGTCAGAGGGTCAGTGCTGAGGGAGTGCTGCATTGTCAGAGGGTCAATGCTGAGGGAGCACCACACTGTCGGAGGGTCAGTGCTGAGGGAGCGCCACACTGTCGGAGGATCAGTGCTGAGGGAGCACTGTACTGTGCGACGGTCAGTGCTGAGAGAGTGCTGCATTGTCAGAGGGTCAGTGCTGAGGCAGTGCTGCATTGTCGGAGGGTCAATGCTGAGGGAGCGCCGCAGTGTCGATGGATCAGTGCTGAGGGAGCGCCGCACTGTCGGAAGGTCAGTGCTGAGGGAGCGCCGCACTGTCGGAGGGTCAGTGCTGAGCAAGTGCTGCACTGTCGGAGGGTCAGTACTGAGGGAGTGCCGCACTGTCGGACGGTCAGTACCTAGGAAGTGCCACACTGTTGGAGGGTCAGTGCTGAGGGAGTGCCGCACTGTCAGAGGGTCAGTGCTGAGGGAGCGTCACACTGTCCGAGAGCCCGTGCTGAGGGAACATCGCACTGTTGGCGGGTCAGTGCTAAGGGAGCGCTGCACTGTCGGAGGGTCAGTGCTGAGGCAGTGCTGCATTTTTGGAGGGTCAGTGCTGAGGGTGTGCCGCACTGTCGGAGGGTCCGTGCTGAGGGAGTGCCGCACTGTCCGAGAGTCAGTGCTGAGGGAACGTCGCACTGTCGGAGGGTCAGTGCTGAGGGAGTGCTGCATTGTCAGAGGGTCAATGCTGAGGGAGCATTGCACCGTCCGAGAGTCAATGCTGAGGGAGCACCACACTATCGACGGGTCAGTGCTGAGGGATCGCCGCACTGTTGGCGGGTCAGTGCTGAGGGAGTGCTGCACTGTCCGAGAGTCAGTGCTGAGGGAACATCGCACTGTCGGAGAGTCAGTGCTGAGGGAGTGCTGCACTGTTGGAGGGTTAGTGCTGAGGGAGTGGGCACTGTCGGAGGGTCAGTACTGAGCAAGTGCCGCACTGTCAGAGGGTCAGTACTGAGGGAGCGCCGCACTGTCAGAGGGTCTGTGCTGAGGGAGTGTCACACTGTCGGAGGGTCAGTGCTGAGGGAGTGCCGCACTGTCAGAGGATCAGTGCTGAGGAAGCGCCGCACTGTCGGAGGATCAGTGCTGAGGGAGTGCCGCACTGTCAGAGGGTCAGTGCTGAGGGAGCGTCACACTGTCTGAGAGTCAGTGCTGAGGGAACATCGCACTGTTGGAGGGTCAGTGCTAAGGGAGCGCTGCACTGTCGGAGGGTCAGTGCTGAGGCAGTGCTGCATTTTTGGAGGGTCAGTGCTGAGGGTGTGCCGCACTGTCGGAGGGTCCGTGCTGAGGGAGCGCTGCACTGTCCGAGAGTCAGTGCTGAGGGAATGTCGCACTGTTGTACGGTCAGTGCCGAGGGAGTGCTGCATTGTCAGAGGGTCAATGCTGAGGGAGCATCGCACCGTCCAAGAGTCAATGCTGAGGGAGCACCACACTATCGACGGGTCAGTGCTGAGGGATCGCCGCACTGTTGGCGGGTCAGTGCTGAGGGAGTGCTGCACTGTCGGAGGGTCAGTGCTGAGGGAGTGCCGCACAGTCGGAGAGTCAGTGCTGAGGGAGTGCTGCACTGTCGGAGGGTTAGTGCTGAGGGAGTGGGCACTGTCAGAGAGTCTGTGCTGAGGGAGTGCCGCACTGTCGGAGGGTCAGTACTGAGGGAGCGCCGCACTGTCAGAGGGTCTGTGCTGAGGGAGTGCCGCACTGTCGGAGGGTCAGTGCTGAGGGAGTGCCGCACTGTCGATGGATCAGTGCTGAGGGAGCGCCGCACTGTCGGAGGGTCAGTGCTGAAGGATCGCTGCACTGTTGGAGGGTCAGTGCTGAGGGAGTGCCACACTGTCGGAGGGTCAGTGCTGAGGGAGCACCGCACTGTCGGACTGTCAGTACTGAGCAAGTGCTGCACTGTTGGAGGGTCAGTACTGAGGGAGTGCCGCACTGTCGGAGGGTCAGTGCTGAGACAGTGCCGCCCTGTCGGAGGGTCAGTGCTGAGGGAGTGATGCATTGTTTTATCAGATGATTTGTTAAACTGGGGCTCCACCTGTCTTTCCCAATGCTGACAGTCCTAGCATCACATAGCATGGAAACTCACCTTTTGGTCCAACTGGTCCTTGCGAACCATGATCCCAGGTAAACAAACCCAAATTTCCTGCGCTTCCCTCCAAAGCTTTCCCATTCATGAAGTTATCCAAATGTCTTTTAAACGTTGTAACTGTACTTACATCCACCATTCCCTCTGGAAGGTCACTCCACACATGAACCACTCTGTGCAAAAACCTTGCCCCTCGTGTTCTTTCTAAATATTTCTCTTCTCACCTTCAAAAAATGTGCCCTAGCTTTGAACAGCTCACCCTAGGGAAAAGACCTTATCCATGCCCCTCATGATCTTATTAACCTCAAAAAGGTCACCCCTCAGTCTCCTCCACTCCAGTGAAAAATGTCCCAGTCTTTCCAGTCTATTTTTATATTTAAAACCCTCACTTCCTGGCAACACCATATATAGTATTATTTAAAAGAACCACTGGGGAGTTGCCTCATCTCCTGGTCCATGATTCTCACCAACTAACATCACTAATACAGACAGTCTGGTCATTATCAGATTGTTCCTTGCAGAACCTTGTAGCCTGCAGTGGCTCCTCCTAAAATGGAACAGACAATGACAGTTGTAACAGTCTGTGAAAGCCTGCAAACAGGTTGGAATATTAGGGCACTGAGAATGGGTCAGATATTAACAGTGCTATCCTGCTCAGTGACCTGCCCAGTTTGGGTTCCCCCAGGGTCACTCAGCTCCTGACCTCATTCCAGCCTTGGGTCAAACATGGACAAAAGAGCTGGATTCCAGAGGGGAGGGAGAGGGACAGCCCTTAACATCAGGGCTTCATTCAACCGAGTGTGGCATTAAGGAGCCTGAGAAAAATTGGAATCAATGGGCAAACTCCCTCCTGGTTGGAGTTATACCTGGCATATAGGAAGATGATTGTGATTGTTGGAGATCAGTCATCTCAGCTCCAGGACATCCCTGCAGGAGTCCCTCAGGGGAGTGTCCCTATGCCCTGGCCCTCGGCCAGCTGCTTCACCAACCATAAGGTCAGAAGTAGGGATGGTCACTAATGATTGCACAATGTTCAGCACCATTTGGGACTCCTCAGAGACTGAAGCAGTCCAAGTTCAAACGCAGCAAGATCTGGACAGTATCCAGGCTTGGGCTGACAAGTGGCAAGTAACATTCGTGCCACACAAATGCCAGGCAATGACCATCATCAATAAGTGCCAATCTAACCAATGCCCTTGATATTCAATGGCATTACCATCATTGAATCCCCCACTATCAACATCCTGAGGGTTAACATTGATTAAAAACTCAACTGGATTTAGCCATTGAAAGACAGTGGCTGCAAGAGCAGGTCGGAGGCTGGGAATACTGCAGCAAGTAACTCACCACCTGACTCCCCAAAACCTGTCCACCATCTACAAGGCACAAGGCAGGAGTGTGATGGAGTACTCCCCATTTGTCCTGGATGGGGGCAGCTCCAACAATACTCAGGAATCTTGACACCATCCAGGACAAAGCAGCCACATGATTGGCACCACATCCACAAGCATCCCCTCCCTCCCCCACCCACACTCAGTAACAGCAGTGTGTACCGTCCCCTCCCTCCCCCACCCACACTCAGTAACAGCAGTGTGTACCATCCCCTCCCTCCCCCACCCACACTCAGTAACAGCAGTGTGTACTATCTACAAGATGCACGGCAGAAACTCACCAAAGATCCTCAGACAGCACCTTCCAAACCCACGACCACTTCCATCTAGAAGGACACAGGCAGCAGACACATGGGAACACCACCCCCTGCAAGTTCCCCTCCAAGCCATTCACCATCTTGACTTGGAAATATATTGTTGTTCCTTCACCATCACTGGGTCAAAATCCTGCAATTCCCTCCCTAAAAGCATTGTGAATCTACCTATAGTATGTGGACTGCAGTGGTTCAAGAAGACAGCTCGCCCCCACCTTGTAAAGGGCAACTAGGGGTGGACAATAAACGCTGGTCAGCTAGCAATGTCCAAGCCCCACCAGAGAATGAGGAAAGGCCAGTGATACACACATCCTGTGAGCAAAGAAAATAAAGAATATAGCGTGCAGAGTCTGGGGAACAAAATGTAGAAAATATGATCAGGCCAATGCCACGGCTGATTATCTAACTCAGGACCCTGTTCCCACTTCCTCCCCATACCATTTAATCCCTTTCACCTTAACAACAATCTCTAACTTCCTCTTGAAAAAACATCCAATGTTTTGGCCTCAACAGTTTTCTGTGGCAGAGGATTCCACAGGCTCACCATATTCTATGTGAAGAAAGATCTCATCTCAGCCCTAAGTTTTCTATCCCACATCCCTTGATTGTGACTCCGAGTTCCGGACTCCCTGGTCATTGGGTCCATCATTCCTGTGACGACAGTGCTCCTTTAACAAGGGGTTTTACAAGAGGGGTTGTAAAAGGCAGAGATTCTAATTTGTCTGGATTTTGGGCTAATGGCTCACAGATACTGCCTAAGGCAACACTCAGGGAAATCAGGGAGCTCTATTCCTGATGAAGGGCTTTTGCCTGAAACGTTGCATTTCCTGCTCCTCAGATGCCGCCTGAATTCCTTTCGAAACAGTAGTTCACATTTGCTAGCCTCCAATTCACCAGGAACTGTTCCAGACTCTATACAATCCTGAAAGATGACCATCAACATGCCCACAAGGTCACTTCCTTAAGTAGGCTGTAATACAGATTTTCAGGCTGTGGGGATTGCTCATTCCTGATAAAGGGCTCCTGCCCAAAATGTCGATTTTCCTGCTCCTCGGATGCTGCCTGACCTGCTGTGGCTTTTCCAGCACCACTCTAATCTTGACTCTGATCTCCAGCATCTGCGGTCCTCACTTTTGCTCAGGGTTTAATCCAATCAATATTCAGAAAGCCATTACTCTATTAAATTGATTTCCTTTAGTTTCACCCTCTCTCGACCCCTGGTTCTCCAATATTTTTGGGAAATTATTTGTATTCTCCTTTGTGAAGCCAGGATGTTTTTTAGTTGAACAGGTCTGGTGTGGGGAGTAAGGAGAGTGAATGGGTGACATTTCAGTGACCCTTTAGGGCTCAAAATGTTAACTGTCTCCACAGATGCTGCCAAATCAGATGAGTTTTTCCACCAATCAGTGTGTTCTTGTCAGATTTTCTGCATCTGCAGCTCTGTGTTTGATTTTTTTAATTGGTCAGCTCCCACTTTGTTGCCCACTATAACTTCCCCTGTTTCTGACTGGAAGGGACTTACATTTGTCTATACTAACCGCTTTCTCTACACATACCGATATAAACTTTTACAATCAGCTTCCATGTTCCCTGCAAACTTAGTGTCATGCTCTATTTTCACCCTCAATCATAAAAACATAAGCAATGACAGCAGGATTGGGTCATCTGGCCCCACTGATCTTTTTATGGACTCAGCTCCATTTCCCCACCCTTTCATCATAGCCCATCATTCCTTTACAGTTCAAACATCTATCAATTTTTGCTTTAAATAAGATTCAATGAGGTAGTCTCAAGTGCTTCACAGGGCAGGGAGTTCCACAGATTCACAACCCCACAGGTAAAGAAGTTCCTCGTCAGTTCCCCCTTGTTCTGGCTTCACCCACCAGTGGAAACAACCTCCCTGTTTCTATCTTATCAATCCCCTTCATAATTTTGTATGTTTCTATAAGATCCTGCCCCCCCTCCCCCATTCTTCTAAATTCCAGTGAGTACAGTCCCAGTCTACTCAATCTCTCCGAAGATAATCCTCCCAATTCCGGAAACAACCTAATGAACCTCCTGTGTAGACTCTCTAATGCCAGAACATCCTTCCTCAAGTAAGGAGACTAAAACTGTCCACAATACTCCAGGTGTGGTCTCACCAGCACCCCGTACAGAGCTGCAACATAACCTCCCTGGTTTTATTTTTTTTTTCATTCTTCAGTAACTTTATTTTCAATGGTAACAAAACCTTTACCTACTCCAACCACAATAATTCTAAATAAACGCATCATACATCAAGAATTTTGACATTTCATTAACTTATGACAAAATGCACCAGTTAATGGGTCCAGGTTTGTTGTAAAGGTGGTGGTGGGAAGGAATGGAAATTGCACTGAGATACATTCATCAGGATACAGCATATTCCACTCCTCTGAGCTTTCAACTCTTGAAGGATCAATAAAAGAGAGAATTTAGAGTTTTCACTTCACAGCAGACTGACAAAACAAGCTCAACTTCAATTTTCCCCTGAAATCGGAACATCTCAGTCAGGTGAGCATTTGAACTCCAACACACGGCCACTGTCATCGGGCACCCACAAACTGCATATGGAAGATGGCTTTCTTTTGTGACCTCCCTGGTTTTAAACTACAACCCTGCAGCAATGAAGGACATTATTCCATTTGCCTTCCTAATTACCTGCTGCAGCTGCAAACCAACCTCTTGTGACTCATGCACAAGGACACCCAGGTCTCTCTGCACAACAGCATGCTGCAATTTTCCAATCAATCCCTTTAATTTAAACTGTTTCCAATCCTCTGACCTGCTGCCTTTTTGGCCAGTTTCTATGCCTCTTCTTTGGATCTAATATTATTCTTAATTCCCCTTGTTAGTCAGAGCTGGGCCAGCTTTCCTGTTTTATTTTCCAGGCAGACAGGAATGAACAAGGATGTGAACGGGGGACTGGGTGAACATGAACTGCTTGGTCTGTTGTGGTTCTCTTACCTCTCTCTGAAGTTGCTCCATTAATTCCTCATAGTTCTCCTTCGCTGTGATACGTTTGATCCTTTCCTTCCTTGCAAGATACTGACGGCAGGCACACTGAATGATGATGGCAGACCTCACTGTGGAAAAACAGAAATTACACGCTGTCCACATGGAGACCACCCCAGAATGAAAGACCAGAAGGTTTATTTGACTGAAATGTGCTGATGTGCCCATTTAATTTCATGTAACTCAAATACTGACTTCCAATGACAACTGGACAGCAACAACTAGACACAACGAAGACCTTCTGAGCACAGGAGGAAGCATGTCGCTCTCACAACCAGAGCTGAACACATGCAGTATTAATGGAGGAAGTGTCCAAATACAGCACTCCCACAATACTGTCCTCAGACTTGTCTAATTTCTCTGCTCAAACTTTGATTTTGAGTTTGACTCCACACTTTGTGCATGATAGATGACAGAAATATAAACCAAAGGACAAGGAAACAGATACGTGCCCAACTTTACAGAAAATGACCCAGCGTTCTGGATGCTCTCTTCATTATGGCAATAAAGTGTGCTTTTATTTTCATGATCTATCAAAAATCTCAGATAATGCATTTGACATGACCATTGAAGGAATGACCTGCTCCTTGTTTCGACATGCTCAACTGAGCTACAGCCTTCTCAACATGATGACATGAATGACATTAGCTATATCACAGACCACTCCGTTATTCACAGCCTCATTTGGAGAAATTCCTGTTCACCGATCACCTCCATACTCAGTGACCACACTGTGTCCTGTTCGGTAGCTATACTGATACTGCTGGGTGGCAAAGACCATGCTCTTCACTCAGGAAGGGGTTCTGACTGGCAGGCACAGTGCAGGAGGGGAACCTGCTCACTGAGGGAGACCATCAGAAACAAAAAGGTTACAGACAAAACAACTGCAGATGCTGCAATCCAAGGAAGACAAGCAGGAGGGTGGGGGAACGCAGCAAGGCAGGCAGTATCAGGAGGGAGAGGGACACAGCAAGGCAGGCAGTATCAGGAGGGAGAGGGACACAGCAAGGCAGTCCCTCTCCCTCCTGATGCTGTGTCCCTCCCCCTCCTTACACTGCCTGCCTTGCTGTGTCCCTCTCCCTCCTGATGCTGCCTGCCTTGCTGTGTTCCCCTCCCTCCTGATGCTGCCTGCCTTGCTGTGTTCCCCTCCCTCCTGATACTGCCTGCCTTGCTGTGTCCCTCTCCCTCCTGATGCTGCCTGCCTTGCTGTGTCCCTCTCCCTCCTGATGCTGCCTGCCTTGCTGTGTCCCTCTCCCTCCTGATGCTGCCTGCCTTGCTGTGTCCCTCTCCCTCCTGATGCTGCCTGCCCTGCTGTGTCCCTCTCCCTCCTGATGCTGCCTGCCTTGCTGTGTTCCCCACCCTCCTGATACTGCCTGCCTTGCTGTGTCCCTCTCCCTCCTGATGTTGCCTGCCTTGCTGTGTTCCTCCCCCTCCTGATGCTGCCTGCCTTGCTGTGTCCCTCTCCCTCCTGATGCTGCCTGCCTTGCTGTGTCCCTCTCCCTCCTGATGCTGCCTGCCTTGCTGTGTCCCTCTCCCTCCTGATGCTGCCTGCCTTGCTGTGTTCCCCCACCCTCCTGATGCTGCCTGCCTTGCTGTGTCCCTCTCCCTCCTGATGCTGCCTGCCTTGCTGTGTTCCTCCCCCTCCTGATGCTGCCTGCCTTGCTGTGTCCCTCTCCCTCCTGATGCTGCCTGCCTTGCTGTGTCCCTCTCCCTCCTGATGCTGCCTGCCTTGCTGTGTCCCTCTCCCTCCTGATGTTGCCTGCCTTGCTGTGTCCCCCTCCCTCCTGATACTGCCTGCCTTGCTGTGTCCCTCTCCCTCCTGATGCTGCCTGCCTTGCTGTGTCCCTCTCCCTCCTGATGCTGCCTGCCTTGCTGTGTCCCTCTCCCTCCTGATGCTGCCTACCTTGCTGTGTCCCTCTCCCTCCTGATACTGCCTGCCTTGCTGTGTTCCCCTCCCTCCTGATGCTGCCTACCTTGCTGTGTCCCTCTCCCTCCTGATGCTGCCTGCCTTGCTGTGTTCCCCTCCCTCCTGATGCTGCCTGCCTTGCTGTCTCCCTCTCCCTCCTGATGCTGCCTGCCTTGCTGTGTCCCTCTCCCTCCTGATACTGCCTGCCTTGCTGTGTCCCTCTCCCTCCTGATGCTGCCTGCCTTGCTGTGTCCCTCTCCCTCCTGATACTGCCTGCCTTGCTGTGTTCCCCTCCCTCCTGATGCTGCCTGCCTTGCTGTGTCCCTCTCCCTCCTGATGCTGCCTGCCTTGCTGTGTTCCTCTCCCTCCTGATGCTGCCTGCCTTGCTGTCTCCCTCTCCCTCCTGATGCTGCCTGCCTTGCTGTGTCCCTCTCCCTCCTGATGCTGCCTGCCTTGCTGTGTCCCTCTCCTCCTGATGCTGCCTGCCTTGCTGTGTCCCTCTCCTCCTGATACTGCCTGCCTTGCTGTGTTCCCCACCCTCCTGATACTGCCTACCTTGCTGTGTCCCCCTCCCTCCTGATACTGCCTGCCTTGCTGTGTCCCTCTCCCTCCTGATGCTGCCTGCCTTGCTGTGTCCCTCTCCCTCCTGATACTGCCTGCCTTGCTGTGTTCCCCCAGCCTCCTGATTATTTATTCATAAATAAGTCGGCCTTCAGTGTTGAGCCTCTTGCAGAAGTTTCAAGTCCAGTTCTATATTTTTATTTCCCCTCTATCACAACGTGTGAGGGATTGCTGGTGGGCGTCTTCTTCAAAAACCTGTAGTTTATTGTCACAATTTGGATCGTACTGGGCAATTTTCAAACTCACCAAAAATCAGTTTAGTGTCATCATGTTGAAGTGAGTCTGGAATCACATAACGCTCCAGATTGGGTGAGAGTTCACAGAATCATTCAGCAGTGAGGATGTCTGGTTATGTGGATAAATTGGAGTTGGTGTTCTCCAGAGGGAAAAGTTTGAATCGATTTGATGGACATATTCAGAGGGGTTTATATCCTCGGAGGTGGGGAAACTGTTCCCATTACATAAGGATCGAGACCCAGAAGACAGACATTGAAAAGAAACAATGATGACATGAGGAAAACATTGTTCACACAGCAAGTGGTTAGGATCAGGAGTGCAGTGCCTGAGGATGTTAAGATTAGATTCCCTACAGCGTGGAGACAGGCTCTTCGGCCCAACAAGTCCACACCAACCCTCCGCAGAGCAACCCATTCCCCTATATTTACCCCTGACGAGTGCACCTAACACTACGGGCAATTTAGCATGGCCAATTCACCTAACCTGCACATCTTTGGATTCTGGGAGGAAACCGGAGCACCCGAAGGAAACCCACGCAGACACGGGGAGAATGTGCAAACTCCACACAGTCTCCCGGGGCTGGAATCGAACCTGGGACCCTGGTGCTGTGAGGCAGCAGTGCTCACCATTGAGCCACTGTGCCGCCCGTAAATGTGGTGGAGAAAGAGGCAAGTGAGTCATCTAAGAGGAAACTGAGGTATTATCTGAAGAGGAAATGTTTGCAGGGTTATGGGGAAAGGTAAGTGAGTGGCCCCAGGTGGATTTCTCCTGCAAAGAAGCAGCATGGATCTGATGGGACAGAATGGCATCCTTCTCCATTCTAACTATTCTTTAATACCATGAGAAGGAGGTCATCCAGACCATCCAACTGTGCCAGCTCTTTAATGAGCTCATCAATTCATCCTCTCCCCAGTATCTATCTTATTCCTCTTTGAAAGCTATTATTGAACTTGTTTCTATTTTCGGGTAATACATTCCCACTTCACACAATTTCCGGCATTGCACTATTGGTTCTGAGCCTTTTGTTAATGATCTGAAGTCTCTGTCCTCTGGTTAGCAATCCTTCAGTTACTGGTACGTTATAATTATTACAAGTACCAAAACTCTTCATGATGACAAATATCCAGATAGCCAGTTTATCTCAAGTTCCACATCCCTGGTACCATGATGCATTTCCACAAAAACCTCACCATCCTTTGGAAACTGCTTCTCCCAGAATAATAATGCAATTCGGCCCCATCCAATGTTTTGTCAAAATTTAAAATTAGTTCCCTGCTTTCTGTGCAAAACGCCTCTCACTGGAAGGTTCCGTATGTTTTCTCATGAGCATTCTAAACAGGTTCAGCTTCCTTCAAAGATTTCTGTCTAGTTACAACCAGATTTCAAAACAAACATTGATAACTTTTTGCCAGGTAAAGAGGAATAACGGCGATGAAACCAAGACAAGTAGATAGGTACAGAAAAAACATTATCGAATTGAGTTGTTGAACAGAGTTGCTGGTCTGAATGGCCTCCTGTTGCTATGTTCTGAAGGTGGTCGCTGAGTTAAATGTGAGTGCATTCTCCAAAGTAACAGAAGTCGTACTAATCAGCTCAACAGCTCTCTTATCTGTGACACTGTCATAGAAACAGATGTGTTGTTGTGGGTGGCACGGAGGCACAGTGGTTAGCACTGCTGCCTCACAGCGCCTGAGACCCGTGTTCAATTCCCAACTCAAGTGACAGACTGTGTGGAGTTTGCACGTTCTCCCCGTGTCTGCGTGGGTTTCCTCCGGGTGCTCTGGTTTCCTCCCACAGTCCAAAGATGTGCGGGTCAGGTGAATTGGCCATGCTAAATTGCCCGTAGTGTGAGGTAAGGGGTAAATGTAGGGTATGGGTAGATTGCGCTTCGGTGGGTTGGTGTGGACTTGTTGGGCCGAAGGGCCTGTTTCCACACTGTAAGTAATCTAAAAAAAAACAAAGAGACCTTGGAGTGCAGGTTCATAGCTCCTTGAAAGTGGAGTCGCAGGTAGATAGGATAGTGAAGATCGTGTTTGATATGCTTTCCTTTATTGGTCAGAGTATTGAGTACAGGAGTTGGGAGGTCATGTTGCGGCTGTACAGGACATTGGTTAGGCCACTGTTGGAATATTGTGTGCAATTCTGGTCTCTTTCCTATCGGAAGGATGTTGTGAAACTTGGATGGGTACAGGAAAAATTTACAAGGATGTTGCCAGGGTTGGAGGATTTGAGCTACAGGGAGAGGCTGAATAGGCTGGGGCTGTTTTCCCTGGAGCATCGGAGGCTGAGGGGTGACCTTATAGAGGTTATGAAATCATGAGGAGCATGGACAGAACAAACAGACAAGGTCTTTTCCCTGGAGTGGGGTAGTCCAGAACTAGAGGGCGTAGGTTTAGGGTGAGAGGGGAAAGATATAAAGGGTCCTAAGGGGCAACGTTTTCACGCTGAGGGTGATATGTGTATGAAATGAGCTACCAGAGGAAGTCACAGAGTCATAGAGTCATAGAGATGTACAGCACAGAAACAGACCCTTCGGTCTAACCCATCCATGCTAACCAGATATCCCAACCCAATCTAGTCCCACCTGCCAGCACCTGGCCCATATCCCTCCAAACCCTTCCTATTCATATACCCATCCAAGTGCCTTTTAAATATTGCAATTGTACCAGCCTCCACCACATCCTCTGGCAGCTCATTCCATACACGTACCACCCTTTGTGTGAAAAAGTTGCCCCTTAGGTATCTTTTATATCTTTCCCCTCTCACCCTAACCCTATGCCCTCTAGTTCTGGACTCCCCAACCCCAGGGAAAAGACTTTGTCTATTTACCCTATCCATGCCCCTCATGATTTTATAAATCGCTATAAGGTCACCCCTCAGCCTCTGACGTTCCAGGGAAAACAGCCACAGCCTGTTCAGCCTCTCCCTATAGCTCAAATCCTCTACCCCTGGTCCCACCCTCCTCTTTGACCTATCACCTCCATTCCCACCCCCATTCACCTATTGTACTTTATGCTACTTTCTCCCCACCCACCCCCCTCTCATTTACCTCTCCACCCTGGAGGCTCCCTGCCTCCATTCCTGATGAAGGGCTTTTGCCCAAAACGTCGATTCTCCTGCTCCTTGGATGCTGCCTGACCTGTTGTGCTTTTCCAGCAACACTCTGATCTAAACTCTGGTTTCCAGCATCTGCAGTCCTCACGTTTGCCATGGGAAATGCAAGATTACAGGGTAGGGTAGAGGGGTTGGTCTGGGTGGGATCCTCTTTGGAGGGTCTGAGTTGACTTGATGGGCTGAATGACCAGCTTCCAGGTTGTAGAGATTCTATTAAAAAGATAAATATTTGAAGAGATGCATGGATCGGATAAGTATGGAGAGTTATGGATCTAATGGAGGAAATGTGTCTAGTTTAATGGTGAAAACTGGGTAGCCTGTTTCCATGCTGTAAACGCCTTTGAATCTAGCATTCCTCGGGTCTCTGGATTAACAGGACAGTGATGATACCGTCACCTCTCCCTTATTATGTAGGGCACAAAGAAAACAGGTTTGACAAGGGTGAAATGACGTTATCACTCAGTCAACAAGAATGCTGTCATTATGTAAATTTATAACATTCCTATAAACATCAGTTTGGGAGTCTGAGTGGAAAGTTCTGTATCAGTGATTGTCAAGTCTGGGAGGCTGGTAATGAAAGCTGGGTAGTTAGATATAGAAGGCCAAGTATGAGGAAGAATGCATTCTGTGACTGCTAAATATGTAAAGCAGGGTTCAGTACTGATAGCACATTACACTAGTTCCTTTCAATTAAGTACAGGTTTTACAACTTTAGCTCTGCATGGAATTGCAAACACACTCATCACAGATAAGGATGAGTCATGATGCAGGGGAAGGGCAAACCTGGATTCCTTACCAAGCAACAAACATCTCCAAAACACTCCGTCTCGCTCCTCATCCACAACCTCACACAATGTACAGCTTCACAAATGGGAGCTGACTGAGACAGCTGCCAATGAGCAACACTGTACCCTCCATAAACAGGAGGCCATCCGAACCACATATGTCCTTGTATTATTTTGGACATAATTCCCTTCACTTTGTGCTGTGTGACCTACATTGATTCCTGAATCTATTTTAAAATTCTTATCTGCACATCTAAATCCCCTTTCATCACCTTGCCTCTCGTGATCTCTCCAGCCTCCTCTAACTCGCCAGTGTGAGCTTTGCAATCATCTACTCTAGAGCGACACAGTGGCTCAGTGGTTAGCCAGGGGCCTAGTTTCGATTCCAGCCTTGGGCGACTGTCTGTGTGGAGCATGCACATTCTCCCTGTGCCTGCATGGCCATGCTAAATTGCCTGGAGTGTCAGGTGCATTAGTCGGAGGGAAGTGGGTCTGGATGGGTTACTCTTCGGAGGGTCAGCGTGGACTGGTTGGGCTGATGAGTCTGTTTCCACACTGTAGGGTTTCTAATTTAATACAAGCTTCTCTGATACAATTACTCCATCATTTCATAAAACAGGGTGGCATGGTGGCCCAGTAAAATTAGATTTCCTACAGAATGGAAACAGGTCTTTCGGCCCAACAAGTCCACATCAACCCTCTGAAGACTAACCAGTCCCCTATCCTTTATTTACCCCTGACTAATGCACCTAACACTAGGGGCAATTTGAGAATGGCCAATTCACCTAACCTGCATATCTTTGGACTGTTGGAGGAAACCAGGGCACCCAGAGGAAACCCACACAGATACAGGGAGAGTGTGCAACTCCACACAGACAGTCGCCTGAGGCTGGAATCGAACCTAGATCCCTGGCACAATGAGGCAGCAGCACTAACCACTGAGCCACCATGCCATAGATAGTACTCACAGTGCTAGGGATCCAGGTTCGATTCCAACTGTGGGCGACTGTCTGTGTGGAGTTTGCACATTCTCCCCGTGTCTGCGTGGGTTTCCTCTGCGTGTTCTGGTATTTTTTCCCATAATCCAAAGATGTGCAGGTTAGGAGTATTGGCCATGCTAAATTGCCCATAGTATTCAGGGATGTGTAGGCTAGGTGCATTAGTCAGGGCTAAATATAGGGTAGGGGAATGGGTCAGTCTTTGGAGGTTTGGTGTAGACTTGTTGGGCCAAAGGGCCTGTTTCCACACTGTAGGGATTCTATGATATAGCAGCAGAATTAGGCCATTCGGCCCATTGAGTCTGCTCCATCATTTGATTGTGTCTGATATACTCCTCATCCCAACTTTCCTGCCTTCTCACCATAACCCTGTAACCCATTAGCAATGAAAAATCTGTCCAACCCCTCCTTAAATGTACTCACTGTCCCAGCATCCACCACACTTTGAGGTAGCGAATTCCACAGATTTACAACGCTTTGGGAGAAGCAGTTTCTCCTCAACTCTGTTTTAAATTTGCTGCCCTTTATCCTGAGACTATTAACTCTTGTCCCAGAATGCCCCACTAGAGGAAGCATCTGCTCCATGTCTATTTTATCCACACCTTTTATCGTATTGAATACCTTAATTTGATCTCCCCACATTCCTCTAAATTCCAGAGAGTATAGGCCTGAACTGTTCAATCTCTCTTCATGTGGTAAACCCCTCACCTCTGGGATTAACCTGGTGACCCTCCTCTGAACTGCCTCCAATGTCACTCCATCTTTCCTCAAATAAGGGACCAATACTGTGCACAGTACTCCAGGTGCGGTCTCACCAATGCCTTGTATAGCTGCAGCAATGCCTCTGTACCTTTATATTCTATTCCTTTAGCTATAAAAGTGAAAGTTCCATTCACTTTCTTTATTATCTATTATACCTGCAAAAAAATCCATCTATCCTCACTCTCTAACACTCTCTAATGGATCCCCAATCTCCTCCACCTCTTCCTTTAATACCCTAGGATGTAGGCCCAGGCGACCTGTCTGTCTTCAACCCTACCAGCTTGCTGAGTACCTTCTCCGTCTCGATATTGGTTGTCCTAAGTCTTACCCTTCCTATTGCCTCTGACCTGCCTATTCCAACAGGAATGGTACTCTTGTCCTCCACCATCAAGACTGAGGCAAAGTGTTGATTCAGCATCTCTGCCATCTCAGTGTTCCCCACTATTAACTCTCCAGCTTCATCTTCCAATGGGACCAATATTTATACGAGCAACTCTCTTCCTTTTTATATACCTATAGAAGCTTTTGATATCCTTTTTGGTATCTTGTGTTAGTTTTCTTTCATCATTTACCTTAACTCTTTTATTAATTTTTTCAGTATCCCTTTGTTTATGTTTGAAAGTTTCCCAAACTTCTCGCTTGCCACTGCCCTTTGCAATACCGTACACCTTAGTGTTTGTCTTTATGTTGTCCCTGACCTCCTTGTTTAGCCAAGGAGGTTTTTACTCCCACCCCCACCCCCACCCCCCTTACTATCTTTCTTTCTCACTGGGATATATTTTAGTTGTGAGGAATTGAGTAGCTCCTTAAACATCTGCCACTGCATATCTACTGACTTACCATTTAGCCTTCCTGTCCAATCTACACCGGCCAAACCTATCCTCAATCCTATATAATTTCCTTTGTTTAATTCCAGGACACTACTGTGACACTCCACTTTCTCACCCCCAAACTGGATTTTGAATTTTATCATATAATGGTCACTACTCCCCTAGAGGATCCTTAACTTTGATGTAATCAATTAATCCCTCCTCATTACTCCCAGAGTAGCTTGGGTGGTTCCATAATATACTGCTCCAAGAAACAATCTCTAATACATTTAATGAACTCTGTCTCCGGGCTACCCTTGCCAATTTGATTTCCAATCTATATACATGTTAAAATCATCCATGATTATTGCCATACCTTTCATAAACTCATAGAGTCATAGGGATGTACAGCACGAACTCAGACTCTTCAGTCCAACCCGTCCATGCCGACCAGATATCCCAACCCAAGCTAGTCCCACCTGCCAGCGACCGGCCCATATCCCTCCAAACCCTTCCTACTCATATACCCATCCAGATGCCTCTTAAATGTTGTAATTGTACCAGCCTCCACCACTTCCTCTGGCAGCTCATTCCATACACATACCACCCTCTGCGTGAAAATGTTGCCCTCATAGGTCCCTTTTATATCTTTCCCCCTCTCACCTTAACCTATGCCCTCTAGTTCTGGACTCCCCCATAGCAGGGAAAAGGCTTTGTCTATTTATCCTATCCATGCCCCTCATGATTTTGTAAACCTCTATAAGGTCACCCCTCAGCCTCTGATGCTCCAGGGAAAACAGCCCCAGCCTGTTCAGCCTCTCCCTGTAGCTCAAATCCTCCAACCCTGGCAACACCCTTGTAAATCTTTTCTAAACCCTTTCAAGTTTCACAACATCTTTCTGATAGAAAGGAGACCAGAATTGCACGTAATATTCCAAATGTGGCCTAACCAATGTCCTGTACAGCCGCAACATGACCTCCCACCTCCTGTACTCAATACTCTGACCAATAAAGGAAAGCATAACAAACGCTTTCTTCACTATCCTATCTACCTGCGACTCCACTTTCAAGGAGCTATGAACCTGCACTCCAAGGTCTCTTTGTTCAGCAACACTCCCTAGGACCTTACCATTAAGTGTATAAGTCCTGCTAAGATTTGCTTTCCCAAAATGCAGTACCTCACATTTATCTGAAACTCCATCTGCCACTTCTCAGCCCATTGGCACCACTTGCAAGCCTCTACTATTTCCTGGTTTATATGGTACCCCACTGCAGAACTACTGTTTGGAGAATCTTTAGGTTACTCCTACCAGGTACTTCTTTCCTTTGCTATTTCCCATTTCTACCCACACTGATTCCACGTCTTGATCTCCCGTGCTTACGTCATTTCTCATTACAGCACTGATCTCTTCCTTCACCAGCAAGTTCACACCACCTCCTTTTCCTTTCAGTCTCTCTCTGAAATGCTGAGTACCCCTGGATATTCAATACCCAGACCTGAGGAACTGAATATCCGATTTTCATGGTGGAGGACAATTCTGATTGAAATGGGAAAGTCAGAGACAATAGAAAGGGTAGAATTTAGAATTCTTCAGCTCTGAGAAAAGATCACTCAACTCGAAACGTTAACTCTGATTTCTCTCCAGATGCTGCCAGACCTGCTGAGCTTTTCCAGAGTTTGTATTTTTGTCCCATTACTTGCAGCATTCAGCTGCCTAGGCACAAGACTCTAGAATGTTCTCCCAGTGCTCTTCTGTCATGATTTCCTCCTCAACATCCTTAAAAACTATGTCTTTACAAAAGTTTTTTTGTCATTGCCTTGTACTATCCCTCTGGTAGTTTTTAAATATTTTTGTACATCATTTGTTCTTACAAAATTCCTTGTGAATTTTACTGTGTCAAAGACGCTTTCCAATACAAGGCGTTTTTTGAACAGAACTGTCTCCTGTTCCTTAGTGCAAACTATTACACTTCCACAATCCCTCTTGTCTAAGTATCCTCACCCCATTCTCCCACCCTCCACAATCTAAATGAGGGCTATAAAATGCAAAAGGGATGAACAAAGTAGATGTAGAGACGACAATTTCTCATGTTGGACAATCTAGAACGAAAGGTCATAGTTTTCGGATAATGAATAACAGATTTGAAACAGAGGTGATGAGAAATTACTACTTTCAAAGATTGGTGAATATGTGGAATTCTCTATCCCAATGGATACACAACATTTACAAACTTTAAGGATTTTTATCTAGTAACAGGTTGAATGTTGTGGGCAGGTAAGTGGAGTTGAGGACGAGATGAGGTCAACCATTTTTGTATTAAATGATGGAGCAGGCTAAATTGCCTCCTCTTGCTCCTAGCTCTTATGGTTTTACAACAATTAACCAACCTCTTAATCCCACACGCTGTCAGCCTGTAACTTCATTAAATCAGTATTCCCCTCACTCGGCCACACACTCTCACCTCACCACCTCTCCAATCACTTCTTCATCTCTCACTCTGTAGGAGAGGTAGACAAAAAGGAAAAGGGGGAGGGGGAGGATTCCTCATCAGGAATGATATCAGTCAGAGAGGGCAAGCATACCAGGCTAGAGCACTAATCTGGATATGCCATAAATCAGAAATTACAGACCATTATCGTTGTGTTTGTGGTTTACTAGAACCAGAAATGGAACACAAGATAGACAAAGGGTAAACCTGAACAAGAAATACTTTATTGGGCACCCTCTCAGCTCCACAGCTGGTCCTAGAGCCTTTCGAGCACCCAACACTTGGGTCACCTTACTCGCTCTCTTAAAGAAGCAATACACACTCAGCATACAATACTCATCCCCTTTATTTCCGTACTCCTTTTATCTATAAACACATAGAACAGTTACAACTGTTATACAAGTATTATAGCTAACACATGTGCCTCATCAGGAATACCAAAGAAAACCACTTTTCTGTAGTCTTCATTGGCATGATCAGTCTCGCTGGGGGTGACAATTCCTAGAAGACTGTCTGCTCATCTCAGGGACCTTCTCTCGTCTAGCTTCCCAGCCATCTGGAAGCTCCTGTTATTCCACAGGTACATCCCTCTCTGATTGGCTGTTGTTGCCCAGTGATATTGGTGTTGTCTCGTCCTTGGTTATGACTAACCCTGGCTTGGAGATACATAACTCAGGCAACTTCACTGGCCCTATCTGGACTGGTTTGGTATTAAGTGGGACTTGTCCCCACATTGGTGAGATGTGGTGATCAGCTAGTCCACGTGTCTCCTCCAGAACAGTCCATCCTTAGTCTGCACCGTGTATGATAGCGGTCCCACTACCACAGCCCAGATGTATCATTCCAGGCCAATTTGGTCTTTCCTCTTTGGAATACCCTTGATTTGAGGTCCCCACCCTTCTGACCATCTACCCTTCTGGATCCCGTTGTACTCTGGAGTAACCTTCACTGGGCACGACACCCCCAATTGTGGTGACATCCGTGCAATTCTAGTCTCCCTCCTATTGGAAGGATGTTGTTAAACTTGAAAGGGTTCAGAAAAGATTTACAAGGATGGTGCCAGGGTTGGAGGATTTGAGTTACAGGGAGAGGTTGAATAGGCTGGGGCTGTTTTCCCTGGAGTGTTGGAGGTTAAGAGGTAACCTTACAGAGGTTTATAAAATCATCAGGGGCATAGATAGGACAAACAGATAAGGTCTTTTCCCTGGGTTGGGGGAGCCCAGAACTAGAAGTTTACGGTAAAAGGGGAAAGATTTTAAAGCGACCTAAGAGGCAACTTTTTCACTCAGAGGGTGGTGCGTGTATGGAATGAGCTGCCAGAGGAAGTGATGGAGGCTGGTGCAATTACAGTATTTAAAAGGCATTTGGATGGGTACATGAATAGGAAGGTTTGTTTGGATATGGGCCAAGTGCTGACAGGTGGGACCAGATTATTTTAGGATATCTGGTCAGCATGGACGATTTGAACTGAAGGGTCCGTTTCTGTGTTGTACATCTCTATACTCAATGACTCCATCTGCAAACTTACGAACCATACCTCCTATATCCACAAAAAAATCATTTGCATAAGTGACCAAAATTAGTAGACTCAGCACCGATCCTTGTGGCACACAGCTAATTGCAAAAGCAACCCTCCAGTACCACTCTCTGACATCTGCCTTTTAGCCACTTCTATATCCAAATGGCTCGTTCTCCCTGTATTCCATGAGATTTAACCAATCTACCATGAGGAATCTTAATAAACACCTTCCTGAAGTTCATATAGATCAGGTCCACCACTCTGCCCTCATCAATCCTCTTTGTTACTTCCTCAAAAAGACAGGCAAGTTTATAAGACACAATTTCCCATGAACAAGCCATGCTGACTATCCCTAATCAGTCCTTGCCTTTCCAAATACATGTAAATCTTGCCCCTCAGGATTCCCTCCAACAACTTGCCCACCACTGATGTCAAGCTCACTGGTCTATAGTTCCCTGGCTTGTCCTTACCACTTTTTTTAAACAGTGGCACCACATTTGCCAACCTCCAGTCTTCCGGCACTTTACCTGTGACTATCAATGACACAAATATCTCAGCAAGAGGTCCAGCAATCACTTCCCTAGCTTCCCACAGAGTTCAAGGGTCACCTGATCAGGTCCTGGGGATTTATCCACTTTTAAGCACCTTGAGACATCCAGCACTTCCTCCTCTCTAATATGGACATTTTTCAACATGTTGCTATTTTATTTCCCCACGTTCTCTATCCTACTCCTCAGTAAACACTGATGCAAAATACTCATTTAGTATCTCCCCAATCTCCTGCGGTTCCACACACAGGCCATGTTGCTGATATTTAAGGGGCCCTATTCTCTCCCTAATTACCCTCTTATAGTCATAGAGTCAGTGTCCTTAATGTAGTTGTAAAATCTCTTTGGATTTTGCTTAACCTTATTTGCCAAAGCTATCTCATGTCTCCTTTTGCCCTCCAGATTTCCCTCTTAAGCATACTCCTACTGTCTTTATAATCTTCTAGGGATTCTCTCAATTGTTGCTGTCTATACCTGACATATGCTTCCTTCTTATTCTTAACAAAAACTTCAATTTCTCTCCTCATCCAGCATTCCTATACCTACCAGCCTTTCCTTTCACCTTAACTGGAATATACAGTCTCTGGACTCTCGTTATCTTATTTTTGAAGGCTTCCCATTTTCCAGACGTCCCTTTACCTATGAGCATCCGTCACCAGAGTACTTTTGCTTAATACCATCAAGATTGGTCTTCCTCTAATTTAAAAATGTAACTTTTAGACCTGGTCTATCCTTTTCCATCATGATTTTAAAACTAACAGAATAATGGTTGCTGGCCCCAAAGTGCTCCCCTACTGACACCTCAGGCACCTGCCCTGCCTTATTTCCCAAGAATAGGTCATGTTTTGCACCTTCCCTATTAGGTACATCTACATACTGAATCAGAAAATTTTCTTGTACACACTTAAATTCCTCTCCATCTAAACCCCTAACACTATGGCAGTCCCAGTCCATGTTTGGAAAATTAAAATCCCTTACCATAACCACCCTATGTTACAGATAACTGAGATCTCCTTACAAATCTGTTTCTCAATTTCCAGCTGATTATTGAGGGGGTTTATAGTACAATCCCAAGAAGATGATCATCCCTTTCTTAACTCTCAGTTCCACCCAAATAACTTCCCTGGATGTATTCCCAGAAATATCCTTCTTAAGTACAGCCATAATGTTGTACCTAATTAAAAATGCCACACCCTTTCCTCACTTGCCCCCTTTCTATCCTTCCTACAGCATCTGTACCCTGGATCATTAAACTGCCAGTCCTGCCCATCCCTGAGCCATGTTTCTGTAATTGCTATGATACCCCAGTCCCATGTTCCTAACCATGCCCTGAGTTCATCTGCCTTCCCTGTTACGCCTCTAGCATTGAAATAAATGCAGTTTAATTTATCAGTCCTACCTCGTTCTCTGCTCTGTCCCTACCCTGACTAATTTGACTTGCTCCTTTTCCCAAATACACCAGTCTCAGACTGATCTCTTTCCTCACGATCTCCTTGGGTCCCACATCACATCTCGCTCCACACCTCCCCCCAACTCATTGAAATCCTCCTGAGCAGCTCTGGCAAATTTCCCCTGCAAGGATTTTAATCCCCTTCCAATTCAAGGCATTGTTTGACTCCGTGATTTTCCAGGTACTCCTCAAACTTTTGCACAACCAGCTGTGGATCATTGTCACTCATGACTCGAACCTGGCAAATATTTCACAGAATAAAGACATCTAGGAGTACAAGTTCAGAATTCCTTGAAAATGGAGTCGTGGGTAGTCAGGGTGGTGAAGAAAGCTTTTGGCATGCTTGCTTTCATCGATCAGAGGACTGAATGTAGGAGTTGGGACGTCTTGTCACAGTCACAGTACTGCTTGCAGTTCTGGTCGCCTTACTATACAAAGGATATTGTTAAACTAGAAAGAGTGCAGAAAAAATGTACTAGGATGCGACCTAGACTGGCTGGTTTGAGTTCTAAGGAGAGGTGGATAGGCTGGAACTTTTATCTCTGCAGTGTAGGAGGCTGAGGGTGACTCTATAAAGGCATGAGAGGCATATATATGGTAGATAGCCAATAGATTTTCCCCATGGGATGGGGTGTCTAAACCGAGATGGCACAGGTTTAAGGTGAGAGGGGAGAGATATGAAAGGGTCCAGAGGGGCAATATTTTTCACAAAGAGAGTGATGAGTGTCTGTAATGGGCTGCCAGAGGTAGTGATTAAAGTGAGTACTATTTTGTCATTTAAGAAACATTTAGACAGGTATTTGAATGGGATAGATATGGAGGGTCATGGACCAGATGCAGGCAAACAAATGGGTCCAGTCTAATTGTGGTATGGCTAAATTGGGCCAAGGGGCCTGTTTCTATGCTGTAGACCTCTGTGACTCTAGGAAGTTGGTCTATTGTTGTTTCCATTGATACTGACTTTATGACAGCCACCTCAGGCCACTTGGATTTGGAATCCAAGACTACTAGTAGCATCCATCCTTCTACTGGTCCATGAAATCGATGTGGATTGGCTGCCATGGTGATTAAGGCCTTTCTCATGGGTGAAGCATGACAACAGCAGCAACAGTGAGGACTGCAGATACTGAAAACCAGAGTCTAGATCAGAGTGGTGCTGGAAAAACACAGCAGGTCAGGCAGCATCTGAGGAGCAGAAAAATTGACATTTCAGGCAAAAGCCCTTCATCAGGAATAGAGGGACGGAGCCTCCAGGGTGGAGAGATAAATATGGGGGTGGGGTGGGGCAGCTGGCGATAAGGTTACATGGAGTACAATAGGTGTATGGGGGTGGGGATGGAGGTGGTAGGTCAGAGAGGAGGGTGGGGGAAGGTAGCAAAGAGTATAATAGGTGGATGGGGGTGGGAATGGAGGTGATAGGCCAGAGAGGAAGGTGGAGCGGATAGGTGGAAAGGAAGATTGGCAGGTAGGACAGGTCATGGGGACCTTCCACCCCACCAACCTCCGCACAAACCGCATCATCTGTCGACATTTCTGCCACCTCCAAACAGACCCCACCACCAGGGATATAGTCCCTCCTCACCCCTTTCTGCTTTCCGCAAACACCATTCCCTCCGTGACGACCTGGTCATGTTCACGCCTCCCAAAACCACCCCCCCCTCGCGTCCTGGCACCTTCCCCTGCCACCGCAGGAATTGCAATACCTGCACCCACACCTCCTCCCTCACCTCCATCCAAGGCTCCAAAGGAGTTTTCCACATCCAACAAAGTTCCACTGTTCATCCAGCAATGTCATTTATCCGTTGCCCCCGATGTGGTCTCCTCTACATTGGGGAGACTGGACGACTCCTCGCAGAGCGCTTTAAGGAACATCTCCGGGACATCTGCACCAATCAACCCCACTGTCCCGTGGCCCAATATTTCAACTTCTCCTCTTGAGGACATGGAGGTCCTGGGCCTCCTCCACCGCCGCTCCCTCACCACCCGACGCCTGGAGGAAGAACGCCTCATCTTCTGACTTGGAACACTTCACTCCCAGGGCATCAATGTGGACTTCACCAGTTTCCTCTTTCCCCCTCCCCCACCTCACCCTAGTTCCAACCTTCCAGCTCAGCACCGTCCCCATGACCTGTCTTACCTGCCAATCTCCCTTCCCACCTATCCACTCCACCATCCTCTCTGATCTATCACCTTCATCCCCACCCCCATCCACATATTGTACTCTTTGCTGCCTTCTCCCCTGCCCCACCGCCTCCTATTTATCTCTCCAACCCGGAGACTCCCTGCCTCCATTCCTGATGAAGGGCTTTTGCCCGAAACGTCGATTTTCCTGCTCCTTGGATGCTTGCTTGACTTGCTGTGCTTTTCCAGCACCACGCTAATCAATGACAACAGCGGCACCTTCCTTAGTATGGTCCTGCTTTTTCCTCAAGCTGAAAGTCCACGTTAAGCTACCAAAAGTAGTTCCTGGCTATTTCTTTTCTTTGCAACATGCCGGGGTGCCCTTGGTGTGCTTGTTCCAACATCTTTCCTCTTAATGGGGGAGGGATAACAACTCTCATTCACCATATTAAACACCAATCTGAAACAGACAATTCCCACCTCCCATACAGTTAGGCTGTAATTCTGGGTGCTTTCTATGACAGCTCCTTCCTCTCAGGACTAAGTCCACCATTAAGCTCAAGGCCAGGCCATTCCCAGTAGTGTTCCACAGCACCTTGCTGACACCAGTATCTTGTCTTCTTGGGATAACCTTGTAATGATAACCTTGAAGACATTCTTACACCTGTCCAAAATCTCCTGCAAATTTGTTTTTGAGTCCTCTACCCTATTAACCACATCCCAATTTAACTTTAATTGCTGGAACCAGGAGCGTGCAGTGTAATCTCCATTCACTTGGTACAGAGGCAGTTTGGCACACTGATCCCTTAACTGTACTTTCACCATTACATGGCCCTTCAGTGGCACCACTTGTTCCATGTAAGTCTGTAGTATAAACATGGCAGGTTTCAATGGCAGTACCATGAACTTTTCCTAAACATTGATCAGGGAGAAGGTAGGGCTGATCAGGGATAGCATAGGGAACTTGTGCTTGGAGTCTGAGCAGATAGGGGAAGCCCTAAATGAATTTTTTGCTTCGGTTTTCACCAAGGAAAGGGACCTTGTTGTAAATAAAAACTTAGAGGAGCTGGGGTACAGGCTTGACCGGATCAAGATCGATAAAGTTGGTGTGCTGGAAACTTTGGCAAACATTAAGATTGATAGGTCCCCAGGGCCAGAGCAGATTTATCCCAGGCTGCTCTGGGAAGCGAGAAAGGAGGTTGCTAAGCCGCTGGCGAGGATCTTTGCCTCCTCACTCTCCACAGGAGTCTTATTGGAGGATTGGAAAGAGGCAAATGTTGTTCCTCTTTTCAAGAAGGGGAATAGGGAAATCCTTGGCAATTATTACGTCTGTGGTCAGCAAGGTTTTGGAAAGAATTCTGAGGGATAGGATTTATGACTATTTGGCAAAGCATAGCGTGATTAAAGGCAGTCAGCATGGCTTTGTGAGGGGCAGGTCATGCCTCACAAATCTTACTGAGTTCTTTGAGGAGGTGATGAGACAGGTCAAGCTGTAGATGTGATGTATATGGACTTCAGCAAGGCATTTGATAGGGCTCTCCATGGTAGGCTCATTCATAAAGTTCAGGAAGTATGGGACACGGAGATTTGACTATCTGGATTCAGAATTGGCTGGCTGACAGAAGGCAGAGTGGTTGTAGATGGAAAGTATTCTGCCTGGCGGTCAGTGTTGAGTGGGGTCCCACAGGGCTCTGTACTTGGGCCTCTGCTCTTTGTAGTTTTTATAAATGACTTGGATGAGGAGGTTGAGGGGTGGGTTAGTAAATTTGCCGATGACACAAAGATTGAAGGTGCCATCGATAGTATCGAGGGCTATTGCAGGCTGCAGTGTGACGTGGACAGGATGCAGAGCTGGGCTGAGAAATGGCAGATGGAGTTCACCCTGGATAAATGTGAAGTGATGCATTTTGGAAGGTCAAACTTGAATGCTGAATATAGGATTAAAGACAGGATTGTTGGCAGTGTGGAGGAACAGAGGGATCTGGGTGTGCAAGTTCATAGATCCCTCAAAGTTGTCACCAAGTGGATAGGGTTGTTAAGAAAGCATATGGTGTTTTGGCTTTCATTAACAGGGGGATCGAGTTCAAGAGCCGTTAGGTTTTGCTGCAGCTCTACAAGACCCTGGTGAGATCACACTTGGAATATTGTGTCCAATTCTGGTCACCCGACTATAGGAAGGATACAGAGGCTTTGGAGAGAGTGCAAAGAAGGTTTACCAGGATGCTGCCTGGACTGGAGGGCTTGCCTAATGAAGAAAGGTTGAATAAACTCGGACTTTTCTCTCTGGAGAGAAGGAGGAAGAGAGGAGACCTGATTGAGGTGTACAAGGTAATGAGAGGAATAGATAGAGTCAATAGCTCGAGACTTTTCCCCAGGGCAGGATTGACTGGGATGAGAAGTTACAGTTTGAAGATATTAGGAAGAAGGAGACATCTGAGGTAGGTTCTTTACGCAGAGAGTTGTGAATGCATGGAATGCGTTGCCAGCTGTGGTGGTGGAAGCAGAGTCATTGGGGACATTTATGCAACTGCTGGACATGCACATGGATAGCAGTGAGTTGAGGGGTGTGTAGGTTAAGTTACTATATTTTACATGAGGATTAATTCTCGGCACAACATCGTGGGCCAAAGGGCCTGTTCTGTGCTGTACATTTCTTTGTTCTATTGCTTCAGGAATCAGAGATGTCACTGCACCCGTATCCACCTGCACTTTAACTGTCTTACCCTCACATTTGGGATCAGTTTCACTCCGTCCTGACAGCATGTTTAAGTGTGTTTTGGAAGAAGGTTATTAAATTGAAGAGGGTTCAGAAAAGATTTCCCAGGATGTTGCTGGGAATGGAGGGTTTGAGTTATAAAGACAGGCCAGATAGGCTGGGACGTTTTTCACTGGAGTGTAGGAGGTTGAAAGGTGACCTTATAGAGGTTTATAAAATCGTGAGGGGCATGGATAAGATGAAGAGCAAAGGTCTTTTCTGAAGGTGAGGGAGTTCAAAACTATGGGGCATATTTCTCAGGTGAGAGGAGAAAGTTTTAAAAAAGATATGGCTGATCTGTGTGTGGAATGAACTGCTAGAGGAAGTGACAGATGCAGTATGGTAGAACATTTTGAAAGACATTTGAATAAATACATGAATAGGAAAGACTTGGAGGGATATGGGCCAAACACAGGCTGGTTGGTTTGGTTTAATTTGGGAACATGGTCAGTGTGGATTTCTTGGACTTAAGGGTCTGTTTCCATGCTGTATGACTCCATGACTGTATGATATACTTGTCAGAGAGGGAGTGCAACAGAGACTTAGCAGATTAATTCCTCAGAAGATGGGAATCACTTATAAGGAGACATTGAGAAATTAGGTCTGATTTCCCTTCAGGTACAATGATTGACAGTTGAGCTATTTGAACCTTATAAAATTGTTACAGGGCATGATAGGGTGGATATGGATAGGCTTCTTTTTAATTCATTCATTCGATGTGACATCACTGGTTGGGCCCAGTATTTATTGCCCATCCCTAGTTGCCCCCTTGAGAAGGTGGGGGTGAGCTGCCTTCTTGAACCGCTGCAGTCCATGTGCTGTGGGTTGACCCATAATGCCCTTAGGGAGGGAATTCCAGCATTTTGATCCAGTGACAGTGAAGGAATGGTGCTATATTCCAAGGCAGGATAGGGAGTGACTTTGAGGGGAATTTACAAGTGGTAGTGTTCTTGTGTAGGTGATGCCTTTGTCCTTCTGGATAGTGGTGATCGTGGGTTCGGAATGGATCTAAGGATTTCTGGGGAATTTCTGCAGTGCATCTTGTAAATGATACACACTGCTGCTACTGCACATCGGTGGTGGAGGGAGTGGATATTTGGGATGTGGTTCCAATCAATTGGGCTGCTTTGTCCTGAATGGTGTTGAGCTTCTTGAGTGTTGTTGAAGTTGCCCCCATTCAGGCAACTGTGCCTTGTAGATGGTGGACAGGTTGTGGGATGTCAGGAGATGAGTTACTTGCCTCAGTATTCCTAATTTCTAACTTTTTTTCTCACCAGTTGTAAGTTGTGACTTTTAAGCAATATACCAGAGACTTTATAAGATGTGAACCCGTCACCCTGTGCCTGCTATCCCCATTTCAAACAAGCATGCAGTTTTGGAAAATGTAGGGGGTAATGGATTCTCAGGGGAACGTAGCACAAACAGCCAAGTTTCTGGTATTGAGACTGGCTCTAATGCAGTGAGGGGTACGTCGGCTTCTAAGAGATCGATTGTGTTGGGAATTCTCTAGTCTGAGGAATAGACAGATGTTTCTGTGGCCAGCTGCAAAAAATCAGAGTGGTGTGTTGTTTCCCTGGTGCCAGGATCAAGGATGTCTCAGAGAGGGTGCAGAATGTTCTCACGGGGGAGAGGGGCCAGCAGGAGGTCATTATACACATTGGAACCAATGATATAGGAAGGGAAAAGGATGAGATTCTGAAGGGAGATTAGAGACAGTTAGGCAGGAATTTAAAAAGGAGGTCCTCGAGAGTAGTAATATCTGGATTACTCCCGGTGCTATAAGCTAGTGAGGGCAGGAATAGGAGGATAGAGCAGATGAATGCATAGCTGAGGAGCTGATGTATAGGAGAAGGATTCACATTTTTGGATCTTTGGAAATGCTTTTGGGGTAGAAGTGACCTGTACAAGAAGGACAGAGTGCACCTGAATTGAAAGGGGACTAATATACTGGCAGGGAAATTTGCTAGAACTGCTCGGGAGGATTTAAACTAGTAAGGTGGGAGGGTGGGACCCAGGGAGATAATGAGGAAAAAGATCAATCTGAGACTGGTACAATTGAGAACAAATGTGAGTCAAACAGTCAGGGCAGGCAGGGACAAAGCAGAGCACAAGGTAGAACTGATAAATTAAACTGCATTTATTTCAATGCAAGGGGCCTAACAGGGAAGGCAGATGAACTCAGGGCATGGTTAGGAACATGGGACTGGGATATCATAGCAATTACAGAAACATGGCTCAGGGATGGGCAGGACTGGCACTTAATGCTCCAGGATACAAATGCTACAGGAAGGGTAGAAAGGGAGGCAAGACAGGAGGGGGAGTGGCATTTCTGATAAGGGATAGCATTATAGCTGTGCTGAGGGAGGATATTCCCAGAAATACATCCAGGGAAGTTAATTGGGTGGAACAGAAAAAGAAGAAAGGGATAATTACCTTATTGGGGTTGTATTATAGACCCCTAATACTCAGAGGGAAATTGAGAAACAAATTTGTAAGAATACTTATCTCAATTATCTGTAAGAATAATGGGTGGTTATGGTAGAGGATTTTAACTTTCCAAACATAGTCTGGGACTGCAATAATGTTATGGTTTTAGATGGAGAGGAATGGAGAGGGCCTGGGACACTACCCTGAGGAATTCCTCAGAAGATATCCTGGAGCTGAGATGACTGACCTTCAATAACCACAACTATCTTCCTCGGTACAGGGTTTGACTCCAACCAGTGAAGATTTTGCATCCTGATTCCCATCGACTCTGGTTTTGTTAGAGATCTTTGGTGCCATTTCCAGTCAAAATGTAGGAGAAAGTGAGGACTGCAGATGCTGGAGCTCAGAGCTGAAAATGTGTTGCTGGAAAAGTGCAGCAGGTCAGGCAGCATCCAAGGAGCAGGAGAATCGACGTTTCGGGCATAAGCCCTTCTTCAGGAATGCTCCTTGCTCCTTGGATGCTGCCTGACCTGCTGCGCTTTTCCAGCAACACATTTTCAGCCCCAGTCAAAATGTAGCCTTGATGTCAAGGACAGTCACTTTCACTCACCTCACCTTAGTTTGGGGTTCTCTGTCAGTTTGTTGTTGTTCCACACTATTTTATTCAACTTAGACAGGAGATCTCCAGCCTTTGTTTTGTTATCTGTCTGTTGTTTTCAGCATCAGGTGATAGGTTATTGGAGACTTGGAACCTAGATATGTGCAGCTACCAAAAAACCTCCAGTGTCATTTCGTGAATATTGATAAATAGCAATATGGCCTTCCAAACTACTGAACTCTACCATCTACAAGGACAAGGGCAATAGATGCCTGGACAACATCACCATTCCTTCAGTTTCACTGGTTCAGAATCATAGAGCTCGCAGTGGAGTTGACCCACCAGCTTTTCCTCAGGTCTGGTATGCAAGGAAACCCTTTGCGGATTATCTGATGACAAATAACAGCAGCAAAGCAAACAATATGCCAAAACATCAGTGCCACAACCCAACCCTGAATGAGTCCAGACCTCCAAGCATGCTAATGTTACTCCATCATGACTGAGTGTGTCCATTTTGTTCTTACAGAGAGAGTGGATTACAAGGAGCAGCCAATGTTTGTCAACAGTTTAAATAGTTTGATCACGTGGTTGAATGCTTTGGTACAACTGAAGATAATACATAATGGTCTCCTTTGTTTACAACATTTCTTTTACAACTGCCAATCTGAGAGAATCATGTTAATTATGGTATTCTTCCAGTTCTAAAACCACACTTGGATTTGGAGTGGATGTGTTCAGCCAGGATCAGCAGCCTGATGAAGGAGGACTCTGGCAATTACTAACCCCTGATGGTCAGTAGGGAGAACCTCGATAGTTGTTCCAGTGACTGCAGTTGCTCTTATTTTTGTACAGAGTCACAACCTTTGCAATGGAAATATACTGTGGCATTACCCTTTCTCGCCAGCAGAGGTAGAGAGTTCATTCTAATGCTACAGGAGTGCCAGTTTCTGTGCTTGTTAGGTTCACGAGATATTGCAGCATCAAAAATTAAACCTTGAGGTAAGAAAACCTGCTATACTACCAAGGTTGGAACTAGTAGCTTTTCTAATCTGCACCCTAATCAAATACAGCCTCAGTCACCCCCACCCTCTCCTCCTCCCCCTCCTCATCAATTTTAAGTTTAATATGGTTACATACCCTGAAGTGTTAACTTCAGCCCATTCGTCAGTAGCAAGGAGCTATAAAGGTTGTATACATTGATGGGCACATGACATAAGGTTTTAGTGTCTGCCCTCTGATCATGAGAGAACACTATTATAGACTTAGGAGATAAGCACCACAAGGTAATGATTAATCAATGTAAAATTTTAATATTTAAATTGGATATTGAGTACTTTCTGTAAACTCCATTGTTGGAAAGATATGAAAGTTTCAGGCTGGATAGAATACAGGCTCACCAGCATACTGCCTGCTTTAAGGGACTATAACTGAAAATGTGTTGCTGGAAAAGCGCAGCAGGTCAGGCAGCATCCAAAGAGCAGGAGAATCGACGTTTCGGGCATGAACCCTTCTTCAGGAAATGAAGAAGGACTCATGCCCGAAACGTCGATTCGCCTGCTCTTTGGATGCTGCCTGACCTGCTGCGCTTTTCCAGCAACACATTTTCAGCTCTGATCTCCAGCGTCTGCAGTCCTCACTTTCTCCTTAAGGGACTATAATACAATTAATAAAAAGTGAGATGTTTCAGTTAGATTGCAAAAGGAATGCTGAAATGTTAGAAGGATCCCCCATGAAGGGATGTAACAGGATAGAAGGAAAGTGCAGGGAGTAAGGTGCCAAAAATACAAATTTAAAACAAAGGGCAGAAGAAACTTCCCTACACAGACAAAAAGCAAAGAACTATGGCTTCTGGAAATCTGAAACAGAAACAGAAATTAGTGAAGAAACTCAGCAGGTCTGGCAGCATCTGTGGAGAGAAAGCAGAGTCAATATTCAGAATCAGTGACCCTTGTTTGGGGGGGTGAAGAACTCTCACTGACCCCGAAATGCTGACTATGCAGATGCTGCCAGACCTGTGGGGTTTCTTCAACAATTTCTGGTTTTGTTTTCTCCACACAGACTTTGACCTGAGACTGTGAAATTCAACTCCAGAAAGAGTAATCATGTTACAACATAGTAGCTAACCCTGTGCTGTACCTGTCCTGGGAGTGTTTGATAGGGACAGTCACAAGGGAGCTTTATTTTTGGTTTAAGAGTAGAGACAGCTTTACTTTCAGTTTTAAAGTTAAGAGACAGCATTACACTGTATCTAACCCCATGCTGTCCCTGTTGTGTGTGTTTGATGGGGACAGTGTAGAGAAAGCTTCACTTTCAGTTTAAAAGATGAGAGAGGGCTTTATTTTCAGTTTAAAAGAGTATTCTGTATCTAACAATTCACTGTCCCTGTCCTGAGAGTGTTCCATTAGGAGATTGTTGAAGGAGCCTGACTCTGTATCTAACATCATGCTGTTCCTATCCTGGGAGTATCAAGCAAGCTTTTACTTTTAATTTAGCAGAGTAGAGGTAGCTTTACCCTGTACCGAACCCCGAACTGTACTTGTTTGATGGGGATAGTGTCGCAGGAGGTGTACCTGCAGTTTTAAGAGTAGAGATGTTCTCAAAGCATTCTTAGAGTTCACACATCTCTGATGACTCACGGAAGTCCTGGCACTGTGACCAAGCATAATGGGGAGAATTCAACAGGAAAGCCACCAAACACAGAGCAGTTTTGATAAATTTGTTCACAGGATGAGGGTGTCACTGGCTAAACCAGCATTTCTTATCCATCCCTAATTGTGCAGAGGGCTGTTAAGAGTCAATCACATCTGATGGGTCTGGAGTCACATATTGGCCAGACCAGGTAAGGATGGCAGTTTCCTTCCCTAAAGGACATAAATGACGCAGATGGGGTTTGCTTGATAATCGATAATGATATCATGGTCATCATTAGATGCTGAATTCCAGATTTTTTAAAATTCAAACTTTACCATCTGTCATGGTGGGATTTAAATCTAGGCCCCCAGAACAGAGTTGGGTGTCTGGGTTACTAGTCTCTGGATTACTTGGATCTCTGGGTTACTTGGGTCTCTGGATTACTAGTTTAGCGATAATACCATGAGGTCAATGCCTCTCCAGTTTTAGACTCAGAGGGTGACAGAGATATACAGCATGGAAACAGATCCTTCGGTCCAACCATCCAAGCAGACCAGATATACCAGACTGATTGAGCTCCCCAACTCCTCCATTTGACAGCATTAAGCCCATATCCCTCTAAACCCTTCTTATTCACGTACACGTCCTTTTCAATGTTGTAGTTGGACCAGCCTTTACCACTTCCTCTGGCAGCTCATTCCATTTACACAGCACTCTTTGCATGAAAAAGTTGACCCTTAGGTCCCTTTTAAATCTGTCCCCTCTCACCCTAAACCTATGCCCTCTAGTTCTGGACGCCCCCACCTCAGGGAAAAGACTTTGTCTATTTATCCTATCCATGCCCCTCATGATTTTATAATCCTCTATAAGGTCACCCTCAGTCTCTGATGCTCCAGGGAAAATTGCCCCAGCGTGTTCAACCTCTCCCTACAGTTCAAACTCTTCAAACCTGGCAACATCCTTGTAAATCTTTTCTGACCCCTTTCAAGTTTCATTACATCCTTCCGATAAGAGGGAGACCAGAATTGCACACAATAGTGCAAAAGTGGCCTAACCAATGTTCTGTAAAGCCACAACATGACCTCCCAATTTCTACGCTCAATGCACTAACCAATACATGTATACGCCCTGCCCTGATTTACCTTTCCAAAATGCAGTACGCCACATTTAACTAAATTAAACTCCATCTGGCACTCAGTCATAGAGTCATAGAGATGTACAGCACAGAAACAGACCCTTTGGTCTAACTCATCCATGCCGACCAGATATCCCAACCCAATCTAGTCCCACCTGCCAGCATCTGGCCCATATCCCTCCAAACCCTTCCTATTCATATACCCATCCAAATGCCTTTTAAATGTTGCAATTGTACCAGCCTCCATCACTTCCTCTGGCAGCTCATTCCATTCACATACCACCCTCTGTGTAAAGAAGTTGCCCCTTACGTTTCTTTTATATTTTTCCTCTCTCACCCTAAACCTATCCCCTCTAGTTCTGGACTCCCCGACCCCAGGGAAAAGACTTTGTCTATTTACCCTATCCATCTCCCTCATGATTTTATAAACCTCTATAAGGTCACCCCTCAGCCTCCGACGCTCCAGGGAAAACAGCCCCAGCCTGTTCAACCTCTCCCTATAGCTCAAATCCTTCAACCCTGGCAACATCCTTGTAAATCTTTTCTGAACCCTTTCAAGTTTCACAACATCTTTCCGATAGGAAGGAGACCAGAATTGCACGCAATATTCCAACAGTGGCCTAACCAATGTCCTGTACAGCCGCAACATGACCTCCCAACTCATGTACTCAATACTCTGACCAATAAAGGAAAGCATACTTCTTCACTATCCTATCTACCTGCGACTCTACATTCAATGAGTTGCACTCCAAGGTCTCTCTGTTCAGCAACACTCCCTAGGACCTTACCATTAAGTGTATAAATCCTGCTAAGATTTGCTTTCCCAAAATGCAGCACCTCACATTTATTAATTCAGCACACACATGAATTAAACTCCATCTGCCACTCTTCAGCACATTGGCCAATCTGATCAAGATCTCGTTGGAATCTGAGGTAACCTTCGCTATCCACTACAAATGCAATTTTGGTGTCATCTTCAAACTTATTAACTGTACCTCTTATGCTCACATCCAAATCATATAAATGACCCAGCACCGATCCTTGTGGCATTCCACTGGTCACAGGCCTCCAGTCTGAAAAACAACTTTCCACCACCACCCTCTGTCTTCTAACTTTGAGAAGTGTTTTATTACATGGTGTGTAAATGCTGATATGGCCTAAATAGCTTTTATCTGTTTTGGGGGGGGGGAGGGCTACATACTGAGCATGACATTGAGCAAACAACGATAGTGAGGTTGGATATCAAGAGTAAATTACAAAATAAAGATTAAGAAAGCTGAATTTTCTTTGTGAAAATTAGGCCATCGTTAGGAGGTTGAATTGCACATTAGAATTTGAAGGAAATTAATTGAACTGATTCAGCTACTTAAAGGGTATTGGAATTTTGTAGAATAATGGGTTGAAACATTTCAAATTTTTAAGGATAGATTGTTGGAGAATTTTAATTCTGGCTGAGAAATCTAGAATCTAGGGCATGGTGCAGAATAAGGAATCAATCATTTCGATTCACAAGAGAAATTTCTTCATTTAAAAGGTTGTCAATATTGGAATTTTTGTTCAAGACAGAGATTAATACATTTTTGAGTATTCAGAAAGTAAAGGAATATCAGGGTAATGTGGGAAGGGGAACTGAGGTAGAAGATCAGTTGTGATCATATTGAATGCAGCATGCTTGGAGGGCTGACTGACCAACTTCTGCTCCTCTCCTTTATGTTGTTACCAACATGAACAGATGAGAAAATGGAGGAAAGAAACAGTTATAAATAGTATCAACTAAAGGTGACATGAGTTGTCCAGAATGTTACCAGGGAACTGCCCGTTCAAGTATACAAGCTAAACAGGGAAGGAACTGCATTGACAAGAGAGAAGGTTATGGCCTAAAAGAGTCATGGTTTACTGTTTCATTTGATGGGGGTGGGAGTATCCCATGAGGAAAGGTTGGACAAGCATTATCAGAATGGAGAAGATTATCTTCATGAGACCAAGGGGCATGAGAAGGTGGATGAAAGACCCCACCTCAAAGGATGTTTCCTCTTGTAAGAGAGAGTACAAATAAATTTAAAAATAATGAATCCTCCATTGAAGACTGAAATTAAGAGAATTTCTTTTCCTCTCGGAGTAGAATTCTCTTCCCCAGAGTGGTGGAAGCAGAGATTTCGAATATTTTGAAGAGGTAGATTGATTCTTGACTAACAAAGGAGTCAAAGAGTATCAGAGGTGGAAATATGGAGTTGTGGTTGCAATTGGAACAGCAATGGTGCTGAAACCCTGCTCTGAATTCTCATGTTCATATGTTAATTATTTCCTCTTTTAAAAAATTCTTGTGCTGTTTTTGGTTCAAACATTAGATATATGCAGTGAAGGATACACTCTGATCTTTTTCCAGCATTACCTCACTTTATTTTATTCATTGCCCTCCTTTCTTCCCTAGCTCCTTGAGGTGACTGTACATTCATCCACAACCCATGGTGTATTCTTTGCTCCTAATATTTGTCAAATCCTTCAGAGTTATGCCACCTTGGGCCTGGGGAATGCAGGTTTCTGGAAGTTGGATTGTCAGCACATAACTCAACTAAGTTCTCCTGATTGCCAGTGCTCTTTTGTGTGAGTGAAAAAGCCAAGTTGCCAACTTCCTTGGTAAGATCCTTCAGCCCAGTCTTAATACTTTGTTGGAATTCCAGTAGTCTGGAGTTTATTGTCTCAAGGGTGGAATCCACGATCTCTAGATTCACTTTAACTCTGTTCACGGAGTTACACACTTGACCAACTGCTTGTTCAGTCCTCTTGTTATTTGTCTCAACCATTTGTTGAAGTACCTCCATCTTTTTTTGGAAGGATGTATCTGCCTGCGCCAGGCCAGCTGCAATCGCCTCCTTCACTTGTGCTGCAATCTCAGGCTGATATCCTTGCTCCAGTCTGATTGGGTTATTCTGAGGCATCACGTTCTTGCCATCCCAATTTAGGTTTCTGTTGGCCATACACTGCTCATTTTTCCCAGAACTCATAGAAGGAATTTCCTGATTGGTTGGGCCCCTATAAACCTCCCTGCCTGAGGTCAAGCTTAAAGGAACATCTAAATTCTCATTCTTTGCCTCTTTTATTGTATACATTAAAGGCTGAGGTGGGGTCACTGATGTGAAGTAACGTGAATCTACTGATATCATCTCAGAAGGTTTGTCTCCTCTTCCTGAAAAATAATGATGGATTGTAGTGAGAAAGTGACAAATAAACTGCACTGTGTATAATGTTTCCCTATCTCTTTATTATATAAGCTTCATTGAACTTGAATACTCAAGCTCAACTAACTATTAAAAATCTACAGGCTGCATAGATTGGTCTCCCTCCTACAGGAAGGATGTTGTGAAACTTGAAAGGGTTCAGAAAAGATTTACAAGGATGTTGGTGGGGTTGGAGGATTTGAGCAGGAGGGAGAGGTTGAACAGGCTGGGGCTGTTTTCCCTGGAGCGTCGGTGGCTGAGGGGTGACCTTATAGAGGTTTATAAAATCATGCGGGGCACGGATTGAGTAAGTAGACAAAGTCTTTTCCCTGGGGTCGGGGAGTCCAGAACTCGAGGTAGCCATGATTTGGAGGTGTCGGTTTTGGACTGGGGTGTACAAAGTTAAAAATCACATACCGGGGGTTATAGTCCAACAGGTTTATTTGGAAACCCTAGCTTTTGGAGCATTGCTCCTTCATCAGGTGGTTGTGGGGTAAAAGAATGTAAGACAGAATTTATGGCAAAAGTTTACAGTGCGGTGTAACTGAAATTATACATTGAAAAAGACCAGGATTGACTATTAAATCTCTCAACTTTTAGAATGACTATGTTGGTTTCAGTTCTTTCATTTGTAAATCGCAGAACTTTTGTAGAGTTACATTCTCAAGTGAACTTGAACATTTAGTGTCATGTCGGCCCTGATAAAGCATTGAAGGTGTGAGGTGCCCTGCGTGAGGCTGTCTGTGCCCCAATGGTCAGACTGATTCTAATCTAACAAACAAATTTACAGAATCTTATATGGATTCATGCAGTTTTTGAGCAAATTAAAATGTAACTCTATAAGTACAAATTCACACTACAAACTTACACGCATGTGCATGCATGTGGATGTGTGTACAGGGACGGGATATGAGTGTCTGTGAGAGTGTGTGTATGTGTATATGAGTATGAGTATTAAGGGGTATAAGTCTGTGAGAGGCTGTGTGTGTGCATGTGAGTGTGGGAGTGAATGTGTGAACGTATGAGAGAGAGAGCTTGTGTATGAGAGAGGGTCAGCGTGAGTGTATGAGTCTGTAGGAGTGTGTGTGTGTGTGTCTGTTTGCATGCATCTGTGTGTGTGTGTGCGCCTGTCTGGGAGTGTATGTCTGTGTGCATGCATACACATACACACACAGACACTCCTGGATACACAGACACATCATCTCCCAGACCATCCACAACCTCATCACTTCTGGGGATCTCCCATCCACGGCCTCCAACCTCATTGTCCGAGAACCCCACACCACCTGATAATACCTCTTGCCCAAGATTCACAAACCTGACTGCCCCAGTCGACCCATTGTCTCAGCCTGCTCCTACCCCACCAAACACATCTCTGTCTACCTTGACACTGTCCTGTTCCCCCTTAGTCCAGGAACTCCCCACCTACATTTGGGAGACCACCCACGCCCTTCACCTCTTCCAAGACATTCGTTTCCCAAGCCCACTATGCCTTAATTTCGCCAGGGACATCCAGTCCCTGTACACATCGAGCTGTCACGACAAAAGTCTCCAAACCCTCCATTTCTTCCTCTCATGCCGTCCCAACCAGTACCCTTCCATTGACACCCTCGTCTGCCTGGCTGAACTGTTTCTCACCCTTGTTGGGGAGAATCTGCTATCGGGGTACCTACATTGGGGCTAGGGAGGGGAGCACCATTATTAAAGCAGACACTGTCAGATACCAGCTAAAACACAGCCATGTAAAGTAAACCCAGCCACTGCAGGACTGCCTGCCTGGGGCCACATTCCTGGGGGATTAGAACATGTCCGTCAGTTTCAGATCATCCTGCTACACTCTCATTGTTAATAAAGGAAACCGGTAACTATCGGATAGTGTAAATCGCACCGATACTACACTTGATTGATAAAGTACTTGCTAATGCCTCCGCTGACGTCAAACTCATTCGGGTCCTGTGTTAAATGATAATATCTGTATATTCAACTATGGAGAACTATTGTGAACGCCCAGACAGCCAGACGCATGGCAATGAGGAATTCCCTTGTCAGATCCACACCCCCCACCAACCCAACCTCCACCCCCGGCACCTTCCCCTGCAACCGCAGGAAATGTAAAACTTGCGCCCACACCTCCACACTCACTTCCCTCCAAGGCCCCAAGGGATCCTTCCATATCCGCCACAAGTTCACCTGTACCTCCACACACATCATCTATTGCATCCGCTGCACCCGATGTGGCCTCCTCTATATTGGTGAGACAGGCCGCTTACTTGCGGAACGCTTCAGAGAACACCTCTGGGCCGCCCGAACCAACCAACCCAATCACCCCGTGGCTCAACACTTTAACTCCCCCTCCCACTCCACCGAGGACATGCAGGTCCTTGGACTCCTCCACCGGCAGAACACAACTACACGACGGCTGGAGGAGGAGCGCCTCATCTTCCGCCTGGGAACCCTCCAACCACAAGGTATGAATTCAGATTTCTCCAGCTTCCTCATTTCCCCTCCCCCCACCTTGTCTCAGTCGGTTCCCTCAACTCAGCACCGCCCTCCTAACTTGCAATCCTCTTCCTGACCTCTCCGCCCCCACCCCACTCCGGCCTATCACCCTCACCTTGACCTCCTTCCACCTATCCCACCTCCATCGCCCCTCCCCCTAGTCCCTCCTCCCTACCTTTTATCTCAGCCGGCTTGGCTCTCTCTCTTATTCCTGATGAAGGGCTTATGCTCGAAACGTCGAATTCTCTATTCCTGAGATGCTGCCTAACCTGCTGTGCTTTGACCAGCAACACATTTGCAGCTGTGATCTCCAGCATCTGCAGACCTCATTTTTTACACTTAAATGAGGAATCCCTTCCAACAATAAACTTTTAATTTACAAGATCGGAAACTGCCGAACCCAGGATGTCTACCCATTGTTCGGCACAGCAGGAGTGGGACAGGTATCTCGGGGCAGCCAATAGAGACACTAATCCCTTCACAGACAGGTGAACCGACCAATGAAAGAGCCGAACAAGGGGAACCTGACCAGGAACTCGAGGAAGCGCGAAGTATAACTGCACCAGATCCGAAGGGAGAGACAGAACGCCTTCTCCAACGAATTTGCATGCTTTTGAATTCGTTGTATAGTGTACCAGTTTTGATTCTGTAATAAACGGTGTTTTTGCTCCAAACTCTAGCCGGTTTGATCTCTCCTTCCAACGAACACGTAGAGACGAGACCATTCGGTTTCCGTCTCAACAGATGGTGAGCCTGAACGTGGGAAGGGTAAGAGACGACCGCAAGTTGGCCACGTTGGCGGACCGGAGGGCAGACAAACTTTCGGCCGAACTTTTAAAAGGTGAGGAAGCGCCTGTTAAAGCAAAGACTTCCAGTAGGTAAATTTTTTCAGTTAGTCAGTCTTTGTCTGCTCCCTGATCCTCACCAACACAAACAGTACTTTTAAATCAGTTTGGCAGCAACGTTGCAGAGTCCATACTGGTAAGCTATTTTCTCACTTCTTCACTAATACCTGCCTGTTATCGCGGTACTGAAGTGACTAATTGATCCATGGCTAGCCTTAAGTTAATGCGCGCTTTTTGAGTTTTACGCGTGGATTTCGGATCCTGGACGCGGTTTTTGAGTTAAGTTAATGCGTGGATTTCGGATCTTGGACGCAGCTTTTTGAGTTTGAGTTTTACGCGTGGATTTCGGATCCTGGACACGGTTTTTGAGTTAAGTTAATGCGTGGATTTCGGATCCTGGACGCAGCTTTTTGAGTTTGAGTTTTACGCGTGGATTTCGGATCCTGGACGCGGTTTTTGAGTTAAGTTAATGCGTGGATTTCGGATCCTGGACGCAGTTTTTGAGTTGAGTTAAAGTGTGTTCTTCCCGGAGGTCACAAGTGGTTCCGGCAGCCCAATTTTCAGAGGTGACAAAGTGCTCTGACGGGCAATTTTCAGAGGTGACAAAGTGCTCTGACGGCCAATTTTCGAAGGTAACAAGGTGCCCTGATGGACTGTCTTCAGAGGTAACGAAGGCTCTGACACGCGAGACGTCCAGTGCTGCAGTAATTTTCTTCTGAATGGGGGATTTTGTCGGGCCCGACGCGCTAGTGGGGAAAAAACTCTGGGTCTGAGTTAAGGTACAGCGTGGCTTACGGAGCCTGGACGCTTTTTGAAATTAATTAATACAGCGCTGACCGCACTTCACTGATTGGATCCTTTCTCTTTTTAATAAGCACTTTAACTCTGACAACTATCGATAGACACACTTGCTGCTAGCATCCTAAGGGGACAGAGGACGGATCTCATCTCCTGGTTAGGGTTTACCTGCACAGGCGTTTGCCTTAGACCGGTTGTTAAGAGCAGAGATCTGCCACGCGAAGGTCAGGCTTTTGAAAAACGCTCTGTTTTTAAAGCGGTACCCACCAGGGGAGATCCGTCATGGGGGACTTGAACTTTGGACCACCGAAAATGACCCAATTTCGACCATTACGCCCCGGAGTGCCCTGGTGGCACCTCACGGTTGGCACAGACGTAACTTGGCATGCCCATTTATTACTGGACAGTGTAACAGTGCACAAGACAGCACTGGATCAAGTGTTTAACCAAGCGCCCGCCCAAAAAAGACCTGATATTGACCAAACTAAAAGAGACCCTCACAAATACAGCGCTAATGAACAAAATTTTAAACGGTCTCCTACTCTCGCCGCAATATTCAGTGCGGCAAACAATAGCCCTAGGAAAACCCCCTACTGATTGGGCACCACTGACCGCCGACGAATCCCCGGGGTGGAAAACGAAACTGTTAATCACATTCAACCCACAGTGGCAAGGGGGCCACTGTACCTCCACCACAGCCCCAGTCATTTCGGACGCCCCTGCCAAACATGTCACTAAAACTGGGGACAAGGGACTGCGACAGGCTGAGACGAGAGTACGGACACACCGACAGTATGCATGGATTGGCATGTATAGAACATATAGAACATAGAAGGATACAGCGCAGTACAGGCCCTTCGGCCCTCGATGTTGCGCCGACCGAGTCCTACCTAACCTATACTAGCCCAATAACTTCCAAATGCCTATCCAATGCCTGCTTAAATGAACATAAAGAAGGAGAGTTCACCACAGATACGGGCAGGGCATTCCATGAACTCACAACCCGCTGTGTGAAGAATCTACCCCTAACATCTGTCCTATACCTACCACCCCTTAATTTAAAGCTATGTCCCCTAGTAACACCTGACTCCATTAGCGGTATGTGGATGAAAACCAGTGTGGGGCCGGCCCAGTGAGAGAGGGCGTGAGTGAGTGAGTGCAGTGATTTTTAACAGCCGTGGCGAACGGAGGTGTCGCAACAAATGTTTCATCCCAGGACTCGGTGTACAGTGGACCGGCACCGACAGCCTGAGTGACGGACAGGGACCGTGGGAAGCCACCCAGCAGCCGAACGCAGTTTTACTGGTGTCGGAGTACGTGAGTATTGTTCCCTACACTTAGCGATTTGGGATTGATCACTTAATGGTCTGGGATTTTTCTCCATAGTCTCGTCTTGATTTTTAGGATTAAATACCGCTTGTTCCCCCACTATCACTTTTAATTACTCTTATACTTGGAAAGGAATACCTGGATGTAGGGAGGGGGCGCAGGAAGGGATGGTGGAGCTTTTTTTCTATTTTTAATAACACTACGGTTGTGGAATCCTAAGACGGTAAATCCCGGGGTGTCCCGTGCTCACCCTAGTTTTGGCGGGTCACCCTTCTCTGGGCGGGTCACCTTAGTTCTTGGCGGGCTTTCTTGCTTTTGGCGCGAAGGCCCAGGTTGGGCGGGGCCAGCTGACTTTTGGCGCGAACGCTCAGTTAGGGCGGTGCCCGTTCGCTTTTGGCGCAAATGCTCACTCTTGGCAGGATCGCACAGTCTAGAAGGAGCTGCTCGCCTGCGGACGTTCCGCCACCCCTTTTAGCTCAACTACCGCGCCACCACTACACCGATGGGTCTCTCAAGCGTCATTGCCCTACTTCATGGGATTGCTCGATGCACAGGTCCTCTTCAGTTACTGGGATGTCGATATGAATCATGCCTCTAACCACATCTTCTCTGACAGGTTGTACCTTTCTAATTCTAACGTCCTGTCCGACAACATGCGCATTGCCGTATCGCCATATTGTGCGTTTTCATTTACAACGTTTTGTATGTCCAGTGTTTGGCCGTCCCACTGCCCGAATATCCCCCAGCCCACTGATTTTGTCTCTCTCCTTTTCCCCCGCTGGTCACAGGCCTCAGGCCTCTAGCTAGGACGTGCTACTCAGCACCCAGCAGGGTGCTTGGCCCATCTCTCTTCCTCGCGGCCGCTCACTCATCTTTTTGTCCACCGGCATGGGTGTTTAGGCCATCCCTTTTCCCCTCGTGTTCACAAAGTGCCAAGAACGAGGGGGGGCCCACCTACTCCTTCTTCCGTCTATGCCCTCCACATTTTTCTGCCCTCTCTCACGAACCCATTTTTATCTTTTCTCCCAAGTCCACAGATTTTTTCATTCGCTAAAGCATTATGGACGCTCATAGCCATGCACCTTCATCGTTTTCTCCCAAACCCACACACTTTATGTTCACCGCCGGATCTGAGGTCGTCTTAGTTCTGTCTTTCATTCAGCTTGCATGAATTCAACTGGGTCTTGCTGAATAGAAGATCCGCGGATCCTTATGCTCCATCTCTTTTAAGGTTTTCAGCTCCCTGAGGTTTTCTACCAGGACACAGTAACTCATCTTCTGGCCTCATCTCTCCATTAGGGCATTTCACTCACTATGCTTCCACTGCCGTGCTCTGCGCCCCATCTTCTTTCCAAAGTCTCATGCTCCCTGAGGTTTGCTACCAGGACTTCCCAACCCTCATGCCCTGCCCAAATCCTTCAGTCTCTTCAACTGCGAGTAGTCCTCTCCAACTCATCCGTTCGTACCTTTTGCAAGGCGCTGGTTCGCGCTGAGAACAGCAGGGTCACCAGCTTCCTTTATGATTCTTTTCCCGGAGTATCTTTTAAAGGCTGTTACTTCCCTCAAACTGATCAAATCCTCAAGTGTCAAAAGAAGGAAAGTGCTACTCAGACAGTTTCTGTCCTGACCTGTCTGACCATCCTTTTATGATACTCTCCCTCTCCCTCTCCTTTACACAGGGATGAAGTCCGATATGCCCGCAGCACCTGCGCATTCTCTTTTGTCTATGCCACACGGCCCTACACACACACAGATTCTTGCATACACAAGGATTATACTTGCACCTCTCGTTTTGTATCTCGTTTGGGGGGACAAGTCCCCTCAGGCAAACAGTCCAATTTCGTCCCACCGCAAATCTCCTAATTGCCCAGAGTTTTACATTGTCCCCCTCACCATAATCATCATCATCATATCTTATACTGAGCTGGCTGGAAACACATAGGCCACCGCACGCACCACTTCTCTCATTGCTCCAGGTCAGCGCAACCTAATATATCCCTAAAGTCACTCGATGAGACGGGACCTGACGGGGAGGTGCAGAAAGAGAGGGGATCATGCAACCCCACCTTGGCACGGTTTCTACGTAGAGTTTGGGTTGCTGCCCTTCTACACCGACATGGCTCTGTTTCACTGATATCTTTGCTCTTCTGGTACTTTATTCTGCTGTCTAAACTCTTCATTGGGCCTTCTCTTGGGAGGTCCACCTGGTTTATCATAGACTCCGCTTCGAGCGGGCAAATAGCCGCCAGGATAAGTTTGTGCCCTTCAGCTGGTGACTCAACCCCTTTTTATCTACATTGGTCTTTCTCCATTGTATAGGCGCCTTTCCCGATGTTACCAATACTGTCTGCCTCACAGTCGCGGTTCGCTCCAATGTCATACCCAAGTGTCTGGGGGCGAAAATGCCCGCCCTGCCTGCTAGATGGGGTCCCGGCCGCTTTGAGGCTTACGCTGCACGCCCTGAGAGGTTAGGGGGAATCTCCTGCGCTGTGTCTTCCCTAACCACACGGTGGAAATTTACCTGCTCTATTGTCCTGTTGCCACAGAGTTGATGGGGATCCTCATCATTTCCACATTAATGACCCTTGTCCTAAACGGTCTCCATGGGTGACTCATCAAACGATTGTCCTACGACAACCCCATTGGTAGTGCGCCCCGAGCACGGGCAGTTCCCCGGGGTGCAAATCGAGATTGCTTGCGCCCCTTACCGCGCAGTATCAAGGCGTACCGTAGGCCTTCCCCTATGCAGTCTATTGTAGTTCCCTTCTCACTATTACCAATCCCACTTCCCTCTCGAGGGACTTACTCTATTTTTTCGACACAACTCCTGGACGAATGTTTTTACACTTCAAACATTGCGTTTTAAAACATACAGGCGCCTGCGCTCCTGCAGCTGCTAGTATACGTTCCTACCGAGTCAGAACTACCACTCGTACTATCTTGCATTTATATCAGTGTCCCGACTTTCATCTCCCCCGTGTAGTGCTGCTGCTCAAATGGACACGGATTATCCTACTAACTGTCTTCCACACTATGCGCACACTTGATTTTAACTTTGTCAGAATATTGCGACTTGACACCGTTTGCGTGACTGCTCCCCGCAATTACATCACCGACACTGGACCAGTGTCATGATTACGTTTTTTACATTTTTCCTCTGCCTCTTTGTAATTCGACGAACATTAAAACACCTACAGTATAATCTGGCTACCCCTGCCTCGACTGCCTTTTTGTGGCAGCCCGTGCTGGGGAGCCTTTTTTCTCTGATTTGAGATCACGAATCCCTCTGACTACCTTTGTGTAAAGTTGTACCCTTTCCCTTACATGAAACCACCCCTTCTACCTCACACAGAGTTCTCTCTATTTTCATGTGACTCCTTTTTGTGGAATACTGCCACATACAGGTCCGCGACTCATAAGAATAGTTAAGGCTTTCACACTACCGTCATTATTTTCACCATGGTCTTTATATCTGCCCCCATTCCTCTTACACAAATGGTTGAGTACACTCTTCCTGGTTGCATTTGACATTTCACATGAGCACAGACCTTATGTTCAGGAGTACTGACTGGAGACTTTGGGGACTGCCTCCTGTCCATTCCGGTCTCCCAGGCATGCCACCCCAAAGGCCCCTTACAACACAACACTTTATTTCCCATAGTAGTCACATGGTTCCTGACTGACCCCGCCATATATCACCCTGGTGATGCGGGGACTCCTTTTTACTGCATTCCCACAGCCCCATCTCACTGATTTAAAGGTGATGAGGTATCATTACTTTTCAACCAGACCCCCATCCGTTGAGCTCCACCGGGAAACGCCGCTGCCACCAACTCCAACAACACGACAGCCTGTGTGTGACCTCCTACAAACGGACAGGGACACATCCAATACATGCTGTAATGCGACGTCCGCTTGTGAGCCATGATACCGGGTTTCTTGCTTACGGCTGGTTGCGATAAGGGCTGGCGAGTGGGGACCTCCCAATTCTTTTCTTCATTGCTATAGTACCGCCTTTGCATAAGCTCGCGGTTCGGGCATACTAAATCCTATCTCACCGGTGCGTGTCAGCTCCCTCAATGACTTTCTTTCGAATTCGTCTGATCCTGTTGTACTCATGACTAACTTTTCATCTTCATGTACGATAAATGCAGCCTGGTTGTCCAAAGAGCCCCCACTTAATTATTTTGCCCGTTTAAATTGGGGATATGTGAATTGATCCTTCCATAACAGCGGGTGGGTGAGATGTACTGTGTGCCTTGGCAATTGAGACACTGCTGTTCTCACAGGCGGCCTTTGCGGACTGTCCAGTATTCCTGACTGGCCTCAGCCACCCTCGGAGGCCACTGACCATGCTACTGAGCTGCCCATGCCTGTCCTTGGGGTGGTGAAATGGATGTCGCCATCTATTACTCAATGCAGCACGACTGGTTAGCCAATGACGGGTAAGATCCCTCGGGCGAGGGACAACCTAAGACAGGCACAGTCGCGCATTGACATCGGAACGTGTGGCCTCCGTTCGTCTCCATTTGATGAGATTTCTGCCTGCTTGCATCCGTGTCGGACGGTTGAACAGCACTGCTGCTCTCTGGAGCATACTGATCTATGGGACCACCGGGGCACACTACAGTTTCACACTGGGTTTCACATCTCTAGCGGGTACCTAGCTGCTGGTACCAGGCTGTTCCTACTCCCTTTCCAAACTTACAACACCTACTTACAATTGCCGGCTCTTTGGACTACAGACTTGCGTTTACTAAATGGCTTACTCATTCTAACACACTCGCGTACATTTCGCCAGCTCTGAATGACTTATTGCAATACTTGTCTAATCCTGTGCTTTTCGTTATTTCTGCAGACACTGCCTCAATTACTTCAACTATTAGTTTACCTTAGCATGCAGCTGTGACCATCTATTGCTTAATTGTGTAGCGGCGCGTTTTTCAGGGCACCCTTCATCCCCATATAACTGTCTCCCTAGAACCGGTGAGTCTGGTCGATACAACACCGGACACTGGTCGCCTCGTGGGGTTGCGTTCCTTACGGGATAAGGGGGTGTGGCCTCTTTCGAGGCCAAGGGAGGGAATGTTGGGGAGAATCTGCTATCGGGGTACCTACATTGGGGCTAGGGAGGGGAGCACCATTATTAAAGCAGACACTGTCAGATACCAGCTAAAACACAGCCATGTAAAGTAAACCCAGCCACTGCAGGACTGCCTGCCTGGGGCCACATTCCTGGGGGATTAGAACATGTCCGTCAGTTTCAGATCATCCTGCTACACTCTCATTGTTAATAAAGGAAACCGGTAACTATCGGATAGTGTAAATCGCACCGATACTACACTTGATTGATAAAGTACTTGCTAATGCCTCCGCTGACGTCAAACTCATTCGGGTCCTGTGTTAAATGATAATATCTGTATATTCAACTATGGAGAACTATTGTGAACGCCCAGACAGCCAGACGCATGGCAATGAGGAATCCCTTCCAACAATAAACTTTTAATTTACAAGATCGGAAACTGCCGAACCCAGGATGTCTACCCATTGTTCGGCACAGCAGGAGTGGGACAGGTATCTCGGGGCAGCCAATAGAGACACTAATCCCTTCACAGACAGGTGAACCGACCAATGAAAGAGCCGAACAAGGGGAACCTGACCAGGAACTCGAGGAAGCGCGAAGTATAACTGCACCAGATCCGAAGGGAGAGACAGAACGCCTTCTCCAACGAATTTGCATGCTTTTGAATTCGTTGTATAGTGTACCAGTTTTGATTCTGTAATAAACGGTGTTTTTGCTCCAAACTCTAGCCGGTTTGATCTCTCCTTCCAACGAACACGTAGAGACGAGACCATTCGGTTTCCGTCTCAACACCCTCAACAACGTTTCCTTCCAATCCTCCCACTTCCTCCAAACCAAAGAGGTAGCCATGGGCACCCGCATGGGTCCCAGCTATGCCTGCCTGTTTGTCGGGTACGTTGATCAGACCATCTTCCGCAGTTACACCGACACCATCCCCTACTTGTTCCTATGCTACATCGATGACTGTATCGGCGCTACCTCTTGTTCCCATGAGGAGGTTGAACAGTTCATCAACTTCACTGACACCTTTCATCCCGACCTCCAATTCACCTGGACCATCTTGGACACCTCCCTCCCCTTCCTGAACCTCTGTATCACCGTCTCTGGCAAGTGACTAACCACAGACATCTACTACAAGCCCACCGATTCCCACAGCTACTTAGGCTACACCTCCTACCACCCTACCTCCTGTAAAAACACCATCCCTAATTCCCAATTCCTCTGCCTCTGCTGATCTGTTCCCAGGATGACCAATTCCACCTCAGAAAGTCCCAGATGGCCTCCATCTTCCAAGACCGCAATTTCCCTTCCCACGTGGTTGACAATGCCCTCCAGCGCATCTCCTCTGTCCTTGAACCTCACCCCTCCCAACACAACAAGGACAAAACACCCCCCGGTCCTCACTTTCCACCCCAACAACCTCCATTCACTTTGCATCATCCTCCGCCACCTACAAACGGACCCCACCACCAGGGATATATTTTCCCCCCTAACCATATCAGATCTATGCTCGCCCCACCAGCCCCAGCCCTCACCTCACTCCTGGCACCTTCCCCAGCCACTGCAGGAAGTGCAAACCCTGCACCCACACCTCTGTCCAAGGTCCCAAGGGATCCTTCCACATTCATCAGAAATTTACCTGTACCTCTACCAATGTCATCTACTGTGTTCATTGCACCCGGTGTGGTCTCCTGTATGTCGGGGAGACAGGACATCAACTTGTGGATCATTTCAGAGAACATCTCTGGGACACACTGCCCTGTGGCTGAACACTTCAACTCCCCCTTACACTCCACTAAAGACATGAATGTCCTGAACTTCCTCCACCACCAAACCCTTACTGCCGGATGCCTGGAGGAAGAACACTTCATCTTCCACCTTGGGACCCTGCAACCACACAGAATCAATGTGAATTTCACCAGTTTCATCATCCCCCCCACCCCACCCCACCCCCACCACCACCACCCCCCCCACATTTTCCCAGTCCCAAGCCTCCAACTTGCCACCACCCTCTTGACCTGTCCATTATCTTTCCCATCTAATTGCTCCACTCCACCCCCCCCAACCTATCATCTTCTCACCCACCTCTATCTACCTTCCCTCAACCCCACCCCCTCCCAGTTATCTCTCAGCTCCCTTGGCTCCCAGCCTCATTCCTGATGAAGGACTTTGATCCCGAAACATCGATTCTCCTGCCCCTCAGATGCTGCCTGACCTGCTGTGCTTTTCCAGCACCATACTCTTGACTCTGATCTGCAGCATCTGCAGTCCTCACTATCTCCAGGTTCAAACTTTGTCAGACACAGTTATCATTTTATGAATGCCCTGCTGACTCTGCTTGATTCGATTATGATTTTCTAATGTTCTGCTGTTACTTCCTTGATAATTGATTCCAATACTTTGCCAACAATAGGTGTTTTGCTAATCAGCCAATAGTTACCCGTTTTTGCCTCAATCCCATTTTGATCACGGCTGTCACATTAACAGGTTTCCAAGCCTCTGGTAGTTCTCCATAGCACAAGGAGTTTTGGAAAATTACAATCAATGGATCCACTTTCTGTAGCTCCCATTTTTAGGATTCTAGGAGACAGAGGACTTACCTGCCTTTAGCCCATGAGTTTCTCTAATACATTCAGTTCTGATATAACATGATAGATCTATTCTTGTGCGTCTCGCATTATAAGAAAATCATGCAATAGCTACACCATTTAAGCCAACATGGCCCGAATTGTGTTACAGCCAGTAGGGAAGGAAAGTTCGCGTTCTACAAATAACAGTTGAAATTCTTCAATCACACTAAAGCTAATTCGAGTTGAACAAACGTGCGTTATAGCAGAACCGACTGTACTATTTCTCTAGTGATGGTAACTGGTACTTAATTCCTCCCCCTGTATTCTTTAGTATGAGTGGGATGTTCAAAGTACCTTTCTCCATAAAGACTGATGCAAAATACCTCATCTGCCATTACCTTGTTCCCCAAAACCGTCTCCATAGGTTCATTTTCTAAGGGCTGAAAACGTGTTGCTGGAAAAGCGCAGCAGGTCCTGTTGCTTCTCCAGCAACACATTTTCAGCTCTGATCTCCAGCATCTGCAGTCCTCACTTTCTAGATCATTTTCTAAGAGGTCATGTTCACATTGTCCTTTGTAGTTGTGATATATTTAAAGAAACTCTTATTGTTTGTTTTCATATTCCTTGCTAATTTGATATTGTATTTATTTTTTCTCTTTATCTTTTGAGTCTCCTTGTTGGATTCTGAATTGGGAGGCAATTGCCTCGCGGTATTATAACAAGATGATCCATCCAGAAACTCAGCGAATGGGAGCTATGTTCAAATCCCACAACAGCAGATGATGGAATTTCAATTCAATGAAGAATCTAATGTAAAGGGTCTGATGATGGCCATGAAGCCACTGTCAGATAAACTCATCTGGGTCAGCAATGTCTTTGAGGGAAGGAAATTCATCATCATAAATTCCCTACAGTGTAGAAGCAGGCTCATCAGCCCATTGAGTCCACACTGATCCTCCGAAGAGCATCCCACCAGACCCTACCCCACCCAGCCTATCCCTGTAACCCTGCATTTCCCAATAGCTAACCTATGTAGCCTGCACATCCATAGACTCTATTGCCCATAGTGTTCAGGAATGTGTAGGTTAAATGCATTAGTCAGGAGTAAATATAGGATAATAGGGTAGAGGAATGGGTCTGGGTGGATTACCTAATGAAGGGCTTTTGCCCGAAACGTCGATTTTCCGGCTCCTCAGATGCTGCCTGATCTGCTGCACTTTTCCAGCATCACTCTGATCCAAACACTGGTTTCCAGAATCTGCAGTCCTCACTTTTGCCTACCGTTTGGAGGGTCAGTGTGGACATGTTGGGCCGAAGGGGCCTGTTTTCACACTAGGGATTCTATGATTCTCTGGGCAATTTAGCATGGCCAATCCACCTAACTGCCCAGCATTGGACTGTAGGAGGAAACTGAAGCGCCCAGAGGAAACCCACACAGACATGGGAGAACGTGCAAGCTCCACACAGACAGTACCCCAAGATGGAATCAAACCTGGGTCCCTGGCACTGTGAGACCACGTGAACCAGTGAGCCACCGTGCTACACCCGTGTCTGTCTGGCCTACATGTGAATCCAGGTCCACAGCAATGTAATCGTCTCTTAATTGCTCTCTGGCAATTAGGGATGCGTGTTAAATGTTTGCCTGCCCAGAGATGCCCTCACCCTGTGAGTGAATATAAAATAATCGCAGCCTTTGGGATGATCATGGACTTTGACCTAAATAATGTGCCCGGACCTGAATACCATCCTCCAAATGTGGTCTGTTGTTGAGGTGTAACATCCCCACCTCGCATTTACACTCGAAGCCCCTAATTATAAACCCAAAGATCCTATAAGCCTTCTTGAAGATTATTCCAACTTGCCAGGCCACCTTCGGAGAACCATGCCCCTGAACCCCGAGGTGTCTCTGCTCCTGTCCTCCCCTCACAGTTGTCCCATTGAGTCGGTATTGTCTCTCTATGTTCCTTCTCCCGAAATGCCTCACCTCACATTTCCCTGCTTTGAAATGCATTTGCCAGGTGTCTGTCCATTTGGCCAACTGTTCAATGTCCCTCTGGAGTCTCTCTGTATCATCCTCACAATTCCCTATTCTCCCTGGCTTAGTACCCTCTCCAAATATAGATAACTTACCCTCAACTCTCATCCCTAAAATTATTTATATAAACCAGAAAAACCAAGGTTCCCAACACAGAACCCTGGGGAACACCATTGTCAACTGCCCTCCAATCTGAGAAATGCCCATCTATACCCAGCCTCTGTTCCTTATCTGTTCGGCACCTTCTAATCCATGTTACTGAGGTCCCATTAATCCCAAACAGTTCTCATTTGTTAACCGACCTGCCATGTGGCACCGTGTCAAGTCCTATCTGAAAATTCAAATATACAACATTCACAGCAGAACCCTCAACAAAGAGCTCAACTCAATTTGTCAGACATGACCTGCCATTGACAAAGCCATGTTGACTGTCTCGTTACAAGTTCTGTTTCTCTGAGTGTATATTTACCATAAACCGGATCAGGACCTCCATCAGTTTCCCCACTATTGATGTCACACTGACAGGACTATGGTTTCTTGGGCTATCATTTGCCTCTTTCTTAAACAACAGCGTGACATTTCCAATCCCTCAGGACTAATTCTATTTCAGAGGGACCAGGAACATTTCTGTCAATGGCTCTGCAATTTGTTCCCTTACCCCTCTCAGCAATCTCGTATGCATCCTATCTGGGCCCGGCAACTTCTCTAGCTGGAGATTTGCCAGTTATTTTAGCACCTCTTCTTTATTTATCACGAGACGGTTCAGATGCTGAACACCAACATTATCACCATTTTCTAATTTGGTAAAAACAGACGCCAAATATTTATTCCGTAGCTCCCTGTCTCATCCTTTACTTCAGTGAGCAGCTTGCCCTGTTTGGTCCCTATGGGCCGCACACTATCCTTCACTAATCTTTTATTGTTAATATGTTTGATGAACATTTGACTGTTTGTTTTAGCACAGCCTGCCATCCTTTCCTTATGCTTCCCCTTAGCCTTTCTGCTCTCCTGCATCTGAGACACTCTTCCTGATTTACTGCCATTATTATTCCAGTGTGTATCTACTTTTTCCTCTCAGCAATACCCTGAGCCATCTTGGGTACTCTCACTTTGGATAGCCCCACACACTATCTTTTTCCAGTCCGCCCAAGGGCAATTCAAATCACCAACTATCACAACCCTACCTGTCCTGCAGATTTGCAGAATTTGCCTATAAATGTTCTCTTCTAGTTCCTCTGTATTTGGAGATCTATAACAAATACTTAACAAAGTCACTGCTCCCTTCTTGCTTTCTCAATTCGAACCATCTCGATTCTAATTCAGGAACTGCATCTATTCAAGGCTTATCTTTGACCAAGACTGCTACACCTTCTCTGTTTTTACCCATGATTGTTTCTATTAAAAGCCTCAAAACCCCAGACACTAAATGATCCACTCTCCTGTTGTAGCTTGAGCCATGTTTCTGCCAATGTTACTATGCCACTCCCACCTAAAGCAATTGCTGTTTCCAGTCCTAAATGGCATCCCCTTCATTTTAAAATTGTGTCCCCAGTTGTAGACTCTGCAACCAAGGTAAATATCTTATCTGCATCTATCTTGTCTGTGGCCTTCGGGATTTTGTATGTTTAAATGAGACCTCTCATGCTTTGAAACTGCAGAGAATACAAGCCCAATTTGCCCAATCTCTCCTCATAGATCAGTCATAGAGATGTACAGCATGGAAACAGACCCCTCAGTCCAACCTGTCCATGCTGACCTGATAACCCAACCCAATCTAGTCCCACCTGCCAGCACCCGACCCATATCCCTCCAAACGCTTCTTATTCATTTACCCATCCAAATGCCTTTTAAATGTTGCAATTGTACCAGCCTCCACCACTTCCTCTGGCAACTCATTCCATACACACACCACCCTCTGTGTGAAAAAATTGCCCCTTAGATCCTTTCTAAATTTTTCCCCTCTCACCCTAAACCTATGCCCTCTAATTCTGGACTTCCCCACTCCAGGGAAAAGACCTTGTCCAGTTACCCAATCCATGCCCCTCATAATTTTGTGAACCTCTATAAGGTCACCCCTCAGCCTCCGACGCTCCAGGAAAAACAGCCCCAGCCCGTTCAGCCTCTCTCTGTAGCTCAACTTCTCCAAGTCTAGCAACATTCTTGTAAGTCTTTTCTGAACCCTTTCAAATTTTACGACATCATTCTGATAGGAGAGAGGCCAGAGATGGTGAAACCCATCCCTCCAGCTTTCTTCTTTCCCAAAAGTGATCCCAATGTTGTAAAAATTTAAACCCTTCCCGTTTAGACCATCCTTCAAGCCACGCATTTACCTCCCTGATCAGCCTTTGCCTAAATAGTGAAGCACTTGGCACAAATAATATATCTGAGATTCTTATCATGGAGGTTCTGAACTTTAACAAACACCCAACTCCAAAAACTGATTCTGCAATTCCACCCAATGTTGCTGGTTCCACATGAAATACAAGCACTGATTGTTTACCTTCCTTTTCAGAACTTTATCCTGCCATTCTGTTATGTCCTGAAGTCTTGCATCCAGAAGGCAGTAGACCACATGGGTCTATAGTCAACAGGAAAGGAGCAATCACTTTTTTTAGATTACTTACAGTGTGGAAACAGGCCCTTTGGCCCAAGTCCACACCAACCTGCCTAGGCGTAACCCACCCAGACCCATTTCCCTACATTTACCCCTTCACCTAACACTACGGGCAATTTCCCATGGCCAATTCACCTAACCTGCACATCTTTGGATTGTGGGAAGAAACTGGAGCACCCGGAGGAAACCCACGCAGACACGGGGAGAATGTGCAAACTCCACACAGAGAGTCACCTGAGGCAGGAATTGAACCTGGGTCTCTGGCGCTGTGAGGCAACAGTGCTAACCACTGTGCCACGGTGCCATATTGTGTGTTTTCTATAGACCCCTCAGTAGCAGCAGGGAGATGGAAGAATAGATTAGACAGCGGATCTTAGTAAGGTGCAGATGTAACAGTTTCGTTGTTATGGGTAATTTCAACTTCCCCAATATTGATTGGAACCTCCTCAGTGCAGATGGTCTGGATGGAGCCAATTTTGTCAGGTGTGTCCAGGAAGGAGTCCTGACTCAATCTGTAGAAAGGCCCACTAGGAGAAAGGCCATATTGGATTTGGTGCAAGGCAACGAGCCAGGCCAGGTGTCAGATCTCTCAGTGGGAGAGCATTTTGGTGAGGAGGGAACTTGTGCCTCAAGTCTGAAGAGGTAGGGGAGGCTGTAAATGAGTTCTTTTGCTTCAATATTCACTAGAGAGTGGGACCTTATGGATACTGAGAACACTGTGGATCAGGTTAATAGGCCAGAACAGATTGATATTAAGAAAGTGGATGTGCTGGAAATTCTGGGACACATCAACATACATAAGACCCCAGGGCTGGACCAGATATACTACGGGAAACGAGGAATGAGATTTCTGCACATCTGGCAATGATCTTTGCATCCTCACTCTCCACGGGAATAATATCGGATGATTGGAGGGAGGCAAACGTTGTCCCTCTGTTCAAAAAAGGGAATAGGGAAATCCCTGGGAATTACACACCAGTCAGTCTTATGTCCGTGTTACTAGAAAGGATTCTGAGAGATAGAACATAGAACATAGAAAAATACAGCGCATTCAGGCCCTTCGGCCCTCGATGTTGCGCCGACCAAAGCCTACCTAACCTACACTAGCCCAAAAACCTCTATATGCTTATCCAATGCCCGCTTAAATGACCATAAAGAGGGAGAGTCCACCACTGCTACTGGCAGAGCATTCCATGAACTCACAACCCGCTGAGTAAAAAATCTACCCCTAACATCTGTCCTATACTTACCACCCTTAATTTAAAGCTGTGTCCCCTAGTAACAGCTGACTCCATTAGCGGTAAAAGGTTCTCAGTGTCTACCCTATCTAAACCCCTAATCATCTTATACACCTCTATCAAATCTCCCCTAAACCTTCTTTTTTCCAATGAGAACAGCCCCAAGTGCCTCAGCCTTTCCTCATACGATCTTCCTACCATGCCAGGCAACATCCTGGTAAACCTCCTCTGCACCCGTTCCAGTGCCACTACTGATCCAGAATCTGGTTTCCAGCATCTGCAGTCATTGCTTTTACCTCACTGACCCTCCAACAGTGCGGCGTTCCCTCAGCACCGACCATCCAACAGTGCCCACTCCCTCAGCACTGATGCACCGGCAGTGCGGCACTCCCTCAGCACTGGCCCTCCAACAGGGCCCACTCCCTCAGCTTAACTATTTGGAAAAACATAGTTTCATTAAAGATAGTCAGCACGGCTTTGTGTGGGGCAGGTCATGCCTCACAAACCTTATTGAGGTCTTTGAGGATGTGATGAGACAGGTTGAAGGTCAAACAGTGTATGTGGTGTGTATGGATTTCAGTGAGGCATTTAATAAGGTTCCCCACAGTAGGCTCATTCAGAAAGTTAGGAGGTATGGAATACAGGGAAATTTGGCTGTCTGGATACAGGATTGGCTGGCCGAAAGAAGACAGCGAGTGGTAGTGGATGGAAAGTATTCTGCCTGGAGCTCGGTGACCAGTGGTGTCCTACAGGGATCTGTTCTTGGGCCTCTGCTCTTTGTAGTTTTTCATAAATGACTTGGATGAAGAAATGGAAGGGTGGGTTAGTGAGTTTGCCGATGACATAGAGGTCGGTGGTGTTGTAGATAGTGTTAAGGGCTTTTGTAGGCTACAACAAAACATCGACAAGATGCAGAACTGGGCTGAGAAGTGGCAGATGGAGTTTAACCAGGATAAATGCAAAGTGGTCCACTTTGGAAGCTCGAATTTGAATGCTAAATACAGAGTTAGCAACAGGATTCTTGGCAGTTTGGAGGGCGGTGCCAAGTTGGAAGGTCAGATCTGGGAAAAGGTGGAGGGAGGGGAAATGAAATAACCCCATTGCTCTGTGACTGAACACTTTAACTCCCCCTCCCACTCCCCAAAGGACATGTAGGTGCTGGGCCCCCTCCATCACCAAATGCTAACCACCCGACACTTGGAGGAAGAACTTCTCATCTTCCACCTTGGGACTCTCCAACCACACGGCATCAATGTAGATTTCATCAGTTTCCTCATCTTCCCTCCCCCCCACCTTATCCCAGATCCAATCTTTCAACTCGGTACCGCCCTCTTAACCTGTCCTGCCTGTCCATTTTCCCTCCCACCTATCCACTCCACCCTCCTCTCCGACCTATCACCTTCACCCCCCACCTCCATTGACCTTACACACTCTCAGCTACCTTCCCTCCAGGCGAAAGTGTGGACTGTTGATCCTGGAGGTTGGGTGTCAAGATTAGAGTGGGGCTAGAAATACACAGCAGTTCAGGCAGCATCCAAGGAGCAGGAAAATCGACGTTTCAGGCAGGAGCCCTTCATCAGGAATTTACTGTCTAAATGGAGTCAACTTAGGTAAAGGGGAAGTACAACGAGATCTGGGTGTTCTTGTACACCAGTCAATAAAAGCAAGCATGCAGGTACAGCAGGCAGTGAAGAAAGCTAATGGCATGCTGACCTTCAAAACAAGAGGAATTGAGTACAGGAGCAAAGAGGTCCTTCTGTAGCTGTACAGGGCCTTGGAGAGACCGCACCTGGGGTATTGTGTGCAAGTTTGGTCTCAAAGTTGAGGAAAGACATTCTGGCTATTGAGGGAGTGCAGCTTAGGTTCACGAGGTCAATTCCTGGAATGGTGGGACTATCATATGTTGAAAGATTGGAGTGACTGGACTTGTATACCCTTGAGTTTAGAAGACTGAGAGGGGATCTGATTGAGACATATAAGATTATTAAAGGATTGGACACTCTGGAGGCAGGAAGCATGTTTCCACTGATGGGTGAGTTCCAAACCAGAGGACACAGTTTAAAAATAAGGGGTAGGCCACTTAGAACAGAGTTGAAGAGAAACTTCATCACCCAGAGAGTGGTGGCTGTGTGGAATGCTCTGACCCAGAGGGCAGTGGAGGCCCAGTCTCTGGATTCATTTAAGAAAGAGATGGATAGAGCTCTTAAAGATAGTGGAATCAAGGGTTATGGAGATAAGGCAGGAACAGGATACTGATTAAGGATGATCAGCCATGATCATAATGAATGGTGGTGCAGACTCGAATGGCCGAATGGCCTACTCCTGCACCTATTGTCACGCCGATTTGCCTGCTCCTCGGTTGCTGCCTGACCTGCTGTGCTTTTCCAGCACCATTCTAATCTACCTTCCCTCCAGCCCCATCCCCCTCCCATTTATCTCTCAGCCCCCTTTGCCCACAAAGGTTGGAGGTGCCATCGATTGTATCGAGGGCTACTGCAGGCTGCAGCGCGACATAGACAGGATGCAGAGCTGGGCTGAGAAATGGCAGATGGAGTTCACCCTGGATAAATGTGAAGTGACGCATTTTGGAAGGTTGAACTCGAATGCTGAATATAGGATTAAAGACAGGATTGTTGGCAGTGTGGAGGAACAGAGGGATCTGGGTGTGCAAGTACATAGATCCTTAAAGTTGTCCCCTGGGTGGATAGGGTTGTTAAGAAAGCATATGGTGTTTTGGCTTTCATTAACAGGGGGATCGAGTTTAAGAGCCATGAGGTTTTGCTGCAGCTCTACAAGACCCTGGTGAGATCACACTTGGAATATTGTGTCCAGTTCTGGTCGCCCTACTATAGGAAAGGTACAGAGGCTTTGGAGAGGGTGCAAAGAAGGTTTACCAGGATGCTGCCTGAACTGGAGGGCTTGCCTTACGAAAAGAGATGGACTAAGCTCAGATTTTTCCCACTGGAGAGGAGGAAGAGAGGTGGCCTGATTGAGGTATACAAGATAATGAGAGGCACGGATAGAGTCAATAGCCAGAGACTTTTCCCCAGGGCAGGACTGACTGGCACAAAGTGCCATAGCTTTAAAGTGGAGGAAGGTATAGGGAAAGTACAGAGGTAGATTCTCTACACAGACAGTTGTGAATGCATGAAATGTGCATGTCCAGCAGTGAATTGAGGGGTGCACAGGTTAGGTTATTTTATTTTAGATTAGGATTAATCCTCGGCACAACACCATGGGCCGAAGAGCCTGTTCTATGCTGTACTTTTCTACATTCTATATTGTGTAGAAAAATTGTGAATTGAAAAGCAGTGTCTGGTCCCTTTAAGAGATTAAGTGCTTTTTAAGCTTAGAGCTAAACTGAGAAGGTGTCTGTGAGCAGATGGGAAATAGTACAGAAAGCCCTAAAATGGAAATATGTGAAAATTGGCTTTCTTAATGGATACCTTAAGCTTGTTTTGACGATGGGTTTGAATTTGGCCAATTAATTTAAACCAAACACTCAGAAATTCGAAGCCAATTGAGTTTAAAAACTGATGGTGTTGACAGCCTGAAACCAATATATTATGAAAATTTGTTGCACCATTGGTTAAGAAAATGTTTTTTTGAAAATTGGGAGAGAGCTAACTGCCATCAGAAGCTGCAGCGAAAGCAAGTCTGCCATCTGAGACTTTCACACAAAACTGTTAATTTTTGTCTAAAAAGACCCATCAAAGGTCCCACAGTATCTCCAGCTCAAACTCCCCACGGACGAATCATCGGAAGAAAGGTGTTTGTAACATGAGATCAGCAGAAGGAAAACTGGAGATAAAGCGGAAAAGACATAGACTGTGTCAACTTAGAGAGATAAAGTTTTAATTTATTGTTTTCTCATTAAGTAGGTTGATATAAATGGGACTTGTGTTTATTTGAACTGCATTCATTCCAGCAGCATTTAGTTCAGTTCGGGAATAGTTAGTACTTACGAGAAATTTTCTAGTTAGTAAGTAATTCTGTTTATTTGTTCATTGTTGGAGTTAAGATAAATAAATTGTTACTTGTTAATTATAGAGAGAGTGAAATGATTCAATGCCATGTAACCACTCTTTTGTAACAGATTGGGGTAAAAGGTAAGGTTATATCACTTTTCACACTTCTTTTATCAGATTAAAAGGCGAGACCCTTGGTGTATCGGTGTTAATTATTAGAGGGCTGTCAACCTCTCCTTCGTACTAGGGGCTAGTGTCGAAATTGGGCGAGCTCTCTCACATACGAGTTAAACACACACCTGACATAGTTATACTCATTGAACATACCTTGCACACAATGTCCAGACACCAGCATCACTGGGTATGTTCTGTCCCACAGCAGGACACACCCAGCAGAGGTAGTGGCACAGTGGGGAGGCAGTTGTCCTGGGAATCCTCAACATTGATTCCAATCAAAGTAAACAGAGGCCCCTTCAAAAATGAATCTGGGAGACAGCTTTAGAGAATCAGAGAATAGCAGATTTTAAACAGAAATGTTGCACCCGTCTTTATGGTGAAAGGTACTTCGAGGATCCAGACAACCATAGATAAAAAGTGCAGAATTAGACTGTGTGGCCCATCGATTCTGTTTTGCCGTTCAATTATGGCTGATGTTTCTCAAACCCATTCTCCCACATTTTCCCCATGACCTTGACCTCTTTACTAACCAAGAACCTATTTATTTCTGTCTTAGATACATAAAATGACTTGGCCTCCACAGTCTTATATGACAATGAGTTCCACAGATTCAAACCCTCCTTCTCGGGCTGATGAAATTCCTCCTCATCTCAGTTCGAAAGGGTTGTCCCTTCACCCTGAGACTGTGCCCTCAGATCTTAGTCTCCCCTGCTGGAAACATCTTCTCATATCCATTCTAGCGAGGCCTCTCGATAATCTTCAAGTTTCAACAATAAACCCCAATACTTCTAAATTCCCTCCAATTACAGAACCAGAGTCCTCAACCTCTCCTCATATGACAAATTTCTCCCACTCAAGAACATAGGGAGGAATTAAGCACAATTGCCATCACCAAAGAAGTAATATTAAACAAAATTAATGAGTCTAAAGGCAGGTAAGTCTCCAGACCTTAATAGCTTGCACCCAAGATCTTAAAAGAAGTAGCACAGAGATAACAAATTCACTGACTGTAATTTTCCAAAAATCCTTGGAGTCTTTAGCAGAGCATGACAATTTCCAATATGGCACCTCTGTTCAAAATGAGAGGGAGGCAAAACACAAGTAACAATTGGCCAATTACCCTAACACCTATTGCTGGCAAGTATCGGAATCAATTATTAAGGAAGTAACAGCAAAACATTGGAAACTCATAACGATTCAAGTAGATTAGCATGGCTTCATAAAAAGAAAATTGTGTCTGACTAATTTATTAGTTTCTCAAGGAAGTCTGAACCAGAGTGGATAGAGGGGAACCAGTCGATGAGCTGTATTTGACTTCTAGAAGGTGTTCGATAAGCTACCTCACACAAGGTTAACTTTTGGGGTAATAGCCCACAGTGTTGGAGGCAGTACATTGGCATGGATAAAGAATTAGCTGATGGGCAGGTAACAGTGAGTGGGGATGAAGGGTTCTTTATCATCTTGGTAACCTGTGACTGGTGGATCACAGATCACAGGGACTGCAATTGCTTATAGTATATACTACTGACTTGGAAGAATGAAGCAAATGTACTGTAGCCAAATTTGCAGACAAAAAAAATGAGGAAAGGCAGGTTGTGAGAGGGATTTGTTCTTTTTTATTTGGATACAAAAGTTTACAGAGAGACATTGTTAGGTTAAGTGAGTGGTCAAAAAAAGGAAGCATAAATTGAGAAAATGTAAAGTTATAAAATATAAATATATCATTCCATTGAAGGCAGTTCCGGGAGATTCACTAGGATGATCCCAAATATGGAGATTTGTCTTTTGAGCAAAGGTTAAACAGGTTGGGCCCCTACTCCCTGGAGTTGAGAAGAGTGAGGTGATCTCATTGAAACATGTCAGATTCTTAAGGGGCTTGACAGGGTCAATGCTGAGTGGATAGTTCCCCTTGTAGAAGGGTCTAGGACCAGAGAACACCACATCATAACAAAGGGATGCTAATTTAAGATGGAGAAGAGGAAAAATATCTTCTCTTAGAGGGTTGAGTGTCATTGGAATTCCTTGGGGGCTGCTTTGTCCTGGACCATGAATGTTGTTGGAGCTGCATTCATCCAGACAAGTGAAGAGTGTTCCACCACCTGCTTGACTTGCACCTTACATGTGATGGACAGGTTTTGGAAGTTAGGAATTTACTCAAGTTTTGACTGATAGGATTAATGTCTGGTTGCTCACCAGTGAAATAATCTTAGGTTTGCTTCCATAGACTCCTGGCTCATGATATAGTCTCTACCTCAGCCTGCGATCCACTGATTTCTTCTGGACTTGCATGTCTTCCTATCAGGTCTGAAATGCTTTCTGTGACATTCTCTGAATTATGTCAGTATGAAGAGTGTCATCACAAAGTTTGTGGGATTCACTGTCAACAGCAATCTACAGCATGTGCTTGTTTTGAAGTCTCCAGGGCACCAGCATATTGTTTTTCATGTTTCTCTTGAAGATCAAAAGTGCAACTTCTCAAAGTTGCCACCATTTAGAAATAACACATGCCATTAAGTTGGAGCAGGGGCCCACTATTACCAACACACCATGTTGAACTTATTAGTCCCATCACGTATTTATTTGTTTTCAAGTTTTAAAAAGCAAAAGATTGACTGGATGTTGCTGGAACTGGAAGGTTTGAATTATTGGGAGAGGCTAAACAAGCTGGGGCTATTTTCCCTGTAGCAATGGTGATCTTATGGAGCTTTATAAAATCATGAATGGTGTGGAGGGTGATTAGTCAAGGTCATTACAAAGTAAGGGGAGAGTAAAATTGGAAGGCATAGGTTTAAGGTCAGAGGGGAAAGATTTAAAAAGACCTGCAGGGTAACTTTTCGTGCAGAGGTGGTGTGTGCATGGAACAAGCTGCCAGAAGTAGGAGCAGAGGTGGATACAATGACAACATTTCAAAGGCACCTGGATGGGCCTCACTTGTCTACCTAGAATAGTCTGCTGAGTAAACATGACTGTCATCTCCATTACTGAACAGACGATCAGAAGCACATTTTCTTCAGGTCTGACTCTTCTAAGCTCTTTTAATTATTCCAAATCCCCATAACTTCATTACAGTGGTAGCGTTGAATGCACTTAAAAGATTTGTTCAGATTGATATACAACACTCACTTTCGTTAAAAAAGAGAAATATAGAGTATTTATTAAATGGTGTGAGGCTGGCAATTGTTGAACTTTTGTTTGGAATGGCCTAGTGGTATGATTGCTGGACTATTAATTCAGAAAGTCAGCTAATGTTCTGGAGACTTGGGGTTAAATCCTGCCGTGGTAGATGATGCAATTTTAATAATCTGAAATTAAGAATCTACTGATAACCATGAAACCACTGCTGATTGTTGGAAAAACCCACCTGGTTCACAAAAGTTCTTTAGGGAAGGAAACTGCCATCCTTATCTCGTCTGGCCTACATGTAACTCCAGACCCACAGCAATGTCAGTGACTCTTAACTATTCTCTGAAATGGCTCAGCAACCCATTCAGTTCAAAGGCAACTAGGAACAGGCAATAAATGCTGGCCAGTCAGTGAGACCCATGTCCATAAGTGATTTTTATAAAAAAGACTTTGTTGTCTTTGTTCTGAGTCAGTGGAAGTTAACATGCAGATACAACAAGCTATTAAGGATGTAAACAGTACTTTGTCCTTCATCAAAAGACATGGTAGTGGCTAATTTTTAAAGGAAAAAATGTCTGAACTGTAGCAGTTACATGTTATTTGCAAATGAAGAACATAACTGGAAAGTTGGCTCACCCATATATAAGCTGAAAATGTGTTGCTGGAAAGGCGCAGTAGGTCAGGCAGCATCCAAGGAACAAGAAATTCGACGTTTCTGGCTCCTGATGAAGGGCTTATGCCCGAAACGTCGAATTTCCTGTTCCTTGGATGCTGCCTGACCTGCTGCGCCTTTCCAGCAACACATTTTCACCCATATCTAACAAAAGAAATTAAGAACAGCATTAGATCCAAAAACAGGACCAAAAAAGCCACAAGAAAAAATAGCAAGACTGAGGATTGGGAGCACTTTAGAATTCAGAAGGGAGCATCGAGTTGTTAATTAAGAAGGAATAAATAGAGCATGAGAGTAAACTTGTAAGGCTCTTGAAGATAGAATGTAAGCACCTTCATAAAATACAAGGAGAAAAGATTCATAAAGACAAATGCAGCCTCTTACAGTCTGAAACAGGAGAATGAATAGTGGAGAATAAGGAAATAGCAGACCAATTAAACAACTACATTTGGGCAGCATTGTGGCTCAGTAGTTTAGCACTGCTGCCTCACAGTATCAGGGACCTGGGTTCGATTCCAGCCTCAGGTGACTGTCTGTGTGGAGTTTGCACATTCTCCCTGTATCTGCATGGGTTTCCTCCCACAATCATGCTAAATTGTCCATAGTGTTAGGCGCGTTAGTCATAGGGAGATGTAAGGGCTGCTCTTCAGAGAGTTGGTATGGACTTGTTGGGCCGAAAGGCCTGTTTCCATATTTTAGGGAATCTAATCTAACTTGTTGCAGTGTTTCAAAAATGCTAAGGAAAGAGAATCTTTTGGGAAGGAGTAATTGAGATAAATCTCTATTTTAAAAAAAAACTCGGGTGAAATTAATGGAACTGAAAGCTGATAAATCCTGTGTCTGATAATTTACTTCCTAGGTATCAATTGAGGGAGCATGGAAACAATGGATGTGTTGGCTGTTATCTTCCAAAATTCTGGAGATTCTGGAACAGTCCCAGCAAATTGGAGAGTGGCAGGTGTAACCTCACTGTTTACAAAAAGGAAAGAAGGAAAAAAATTCAGTAATTTATAGACTTGTTAGCCCAGGATCAGCAATAGGGAAAACGTTGGAAACTACTACAAAGTATGATAAAAGGATACTTAGAAAACAGCAATGGCTTTACACAAAGTCAACATGGATTTATGAAAGGGAAAGCATTTTTGACAGACTTACTTGAGATTTTCTGAAGTAATAACTACGAGAATAGATGAGGGAGTACAACTGGATATATTCATGAATCCTAAGATCAGGGTATTTATTAGAGAAGTCACTTTACTAACCCTTCTAGTTACTCTACATGAAACACTGAATCTTACTTTCTAAGATTTATCTTGTACAGGCTACAATTCCAATTCTTCACCTGCAAGCTGAAGCACTCCAGTTGCTGAATATTTATCTGCTCATTCTTTCATTTCCACTCACTTTACCATGATCTCTCCACCTATGTATTCTGTGCCTGTGTGCTGCCATCCACTTCACCTGACGAAGGAGCAGCGCTCCGAAAGCTTACAATTTCAAATAAACCTATTGGACTATAATCTGCTGCTCTGAGACTTCTGACGTTCTTGAACCACTGCAGTCCATGTGCTGTGGGTAGACCCGAAACGTCGATTCTCCTTCTCCTTGGATGCTGCCTGACCTGCTGCGCTTTTCCAGCAACATATTTTTCAGCATAGACCCACAATGCCAATATATTTCCAAATCAGGACAGTGACTGACTTGGAGGGGAACTTGTAGATGGTGTTCCCATGTATCTGCTGCCCTTGACCTTCTAGATAGAAGTAATCATGACTTTAGAAGGTGCTGTCTGAGGACCTTTGGTGAATTTCTGCAGTGCATCTTATAGATAGTACACACTGCTGCTACTGAGCATCTCAGGTGGATGGAGTAGTTGCTTGTAGACATGGTGCCAAACAAGCCGGCCACTTTGTCCTGGATGGGGTCGAGTTTCTTGAATGTTGTTGGAGCTGCACTGCTGATTTGTGCCTTTTGGATGGTAGACAAGCTTTGGGGAGTCAGAAGGTGAGTTCCTAGCCTCTGAGCTGCTCTTCTGGTCAATGGTAATTGGCAGGATGTTGACATTGGGGGATTCAATAATGGTTATACCAAGGGACAGCGATTAGACTGTTTCTCATTGGAGATGGTCATTGCCTGCCATTTATGGTATGTGAATGTTAATTGCCACTTTTCAGCCCAAACCTTTGCATTGGAATATGGACTGTTTCAGTATCTGTGGGTTTGTGAATTGTATTGAACATTGTTTAAACATCAGTGAACATCCCGACTCTGACCTTATGTCATTGATGAGGCAGGTGCTGGGTAGAAGGGTTATGGAGAGTGGGCAGGTAAATGGAGTTGAGGCTGAGATGAGATGTATTATTGCAAGAAATGGCACAGCAGGCTCAAAAAACTGAATGGCCTATCGCTGCTCCTTGTTCTGAAGTTCTTATAAAGTGTGACATGATGCACGTTGTCCCAAGAACATTGAAAGACAATATAAAATAGAGAGTACAATTTTAAATGGGTGCAGGAACAGAGGGAGCTAGTATCACAGATCATTGAAGGTGGCAGTACAGGTGGACAGAGCAGTTAAATAAGCAGCAAGCGCCCTTGGCTTTATTAAAAGGGCAGAGAGGGAAACGTCGACTCTCCTGTTCCTTGGATGCTGCCTGACCTGCTGCACTTTTCCAGCAACACATTTTCAGCAGAGAGTACAATAGCAGGGAAGTAATGTTGAATGTGTAAAAGACATTTTAGACCTCAATTGGAGTACTGTGCACACTTGTGGACACTGCATTATAGAAAAAGAGATGAATGCATGGGAGATTTACTAAACTTTAAAAATATAAACCACAACTACTAGGTTAGCCTGGGGCATTGTGTTTTTTTAAGAGCAAAATGACAGTGCTATTTTCTGGGATTGTAAAGGAGCAAAGATGGCCTTTAGTGGAGTGATATGTTCTTTTTGTGGAATGTGGGAGTTTAGGGAGAGTTTCCACATTACTGGGGATTATATTTGCAGGAAGTGTCTTTGGTTGGAAATCTTATCATCAAACGGATCAGTTGGAGAGACTGTTCGAGGCAATGAGGAAATTACAAGAGCTCGGGGTGTGATGGATGGCAGTTACAGGAAGGGAGAAAAGCCACAGAGACAAACAAGCAGATGGGTTCACCGGGGTTGCAGGAGCTTTCTGTGGTCATCCGCATTTCAAGAAGCATGCTGCTTTGGAAATGCAGGGGGTGATGGATTCTCAGAGGAGTGTAGGATGAACAACCAAGTTTCTGGTATCAAGATTGGCTCGAATGTAATGAGGGGTAAGTCAGGATCCAAGTGATCGATTGTGATAGGGGACTCTCTAGTCAGAGGCACAGACAGATGTTTCTGTGGCCAGCAGCGAAAAATCAGAATGGTGTGTTGCCTTCCTGGTGCCAGGATCAAGGATATCGCAGAGAGGGTGCAGAATGTTCTCAAAGCGGAGAGAGACCAGCAGGAGGTCATTGTACACATTGGAACCAATGACATAGGAAGGGAAAAGGAGGAAAGTCTGAAGTGAGAATATAGAAAGTTAAACAATAATTTAAAAAGGAGGTCCTAGAGGGTAGTAACATCTGGATTACTCCCAGGGCTACGAGCTAGTGAGGGTAGGAATAGGAGGATAGAGCAGATGAATACGTGGCTGAGGAGCTGGTGCAAGGGTGAAGGGGTCACATTTTTGGATCATTGGAATATCCTCTGGGGTAGAAGTGACCTGTACAAGAAGAACACATTGCACCTGAATTGGAAGAGGACTAATATACTGGCAGGGATAAGGCAGGGCAGGTGACTGAGGTGTCAGTGGGGGAGCACTTTGGGGCCAGTGACCATAATTCTATTAGTTTTAAAATAGTGATGGAAAAGGGCAGACCAGATCTAAAAGTTGAAGTTCTAAATTGGAGAAAGGCCAATTTTGACGGTACTAGGCAAGAACTTTCATAAGCTGACTGGGTGCAGATGTTAGCAGGTAAAGGGACGGCTAGAAAATGGGAAGCCTTCAGAAATGAGAAAACGAGAATCCAGAGAAAGTATATTCCTGTCAGGGTGAAAGGAAAGGCTGGTAGGTACAGGGAATAATGGATGACTAAGGAAATTGAGGTTTGGTTAAGAAAACGAAGGAAGCATATGTCAGGAATAGACAGGAGGGCAAGACAGAATGCTTAGAAGAGTATAAAGACAGCAGGCATATACTTAAGAGGGAAATCAGGAGGGCAAAAGGAGACATGAAATAGCTTTGGCAAATAGAGTTAAGGAGAATCCAAAGGGTTTTTATAAATATATTAAGGACAAAAGGGTAACTAGGGAGAGAATAGGACCCCTCAAAGATCAGCAAGGCTGCCTTAGTGTGGAGCCGCAGGAAATGGGGAAGATACTAAACGAGTATTTTGCATCAGTGTTTACTGAGGAAGAGGATATGGAAGATAAAGAATGTGGGCAAAGAGATGGTGACATCATGAAAAATGTCCATATAAAGAGGAGGTAGTGCTGGATGTCTTGAAATGCATAAAAGTGGATAAATCCCCAGGACCTGATCAGGTGTAACCTAGAACTCTGTGGGAAACTAGAGAAGTGATTGCTGGGCCCCTTGCTGAGATATTTGTATCATCGATAGTCACAGGTGAGGTGCCGGTAGATTGGGGTTGGCTAACGTGGTGCCACTGTTTAAGAAGGGCGGTAAAGACAAGCCAGGGAACTATAGACCAGTGAGCCTAACCTCGGTGGTGGGCAAGTTGTTGGAGGGAATCCTGAGGGACAGGATGTACATGTATTTGGAAAGGCAAGGACTGATTAGGGATAATCAACATGGTTTTGTGCATGGGAAATCATGTCTCACAAACTTGACTGGAGGTTGGCTAACGTAGTGCCACTGTTTAAGAAGGGTGGTCAGGACAAACCAGGGAACTATAAACCAGTGAGCCTGACGTCAGTGGTGGGCAAGTTGTTGGAGGCAATCCTGAGGGAAAGAATTTCATGTATTTGGAAAGGCAAAGACCAATTAGGGATAGTCAACACGGCTTTGTTGATGATTAGATTCCCTACAGTGTGGATACAGACCATTCAGCCCAACAAGTCCACACCGACCCTCCAAAGAGTAACCCACCCAGGCCCATCTCCCTCTGACTAATGCACCTAATACTATGGGCAATTTAGCATAGCCAATTCACTTGACCTGCACATCTTGGACTGTGGAAGGGAACCGGAGCAGCTGGAGGAAACCCACGCAGACACAGGGAAATGTGCAAACTCCACACAGTCGCCTAAGGCGGGAATCGAACCCAGGTACCTGGCGCTGTGAGGCAACCAATGCTAACCTCAGCCACTGTGCCACCCTTCATCAGAAGGGCTTTTGCCTGAAACGTTGATTTTCCTGCTCCTCGGATGCTGCCGGAGCTAAAGTGCTTTTCCAGCACAACACTAAACTTGACTTTAATCTCCAGTATCTGCAGTGCCCACTTTCATCTATATGAACTTCAGTTAGGCATTCAACAAGGTTCCCCATGGGAGACTGATTAGCAAGGTTAGATCTCATGGAATACAGGGAGAACTAGCCATTTGGATACAGAACTGGCTCAAAGGTAGAAGACAGAGGGTGGTGGTGGAGGGCTGCTTTTCAGACTGGAGGCCTGTGACCAGTGGAGTGCCACAAACATCGGTGCTGGGTCCTCTACTTTTTGTCATTTACATAAATGATTTGGATGTGAACATAAGAGGTACAGTTAGTAAGTTTGCAGATGACACCAAAATTGGAGGTGTAGTGGAAAGCAAAGAAGGTTACCTCAGATTACAACAGGATCTGGACCAGATGGGCCAATGGGCTGAGGAGTGGCAGATGGAGTTTAATTCAGATAAACGCGAGGTGCTGCATTTTGGGATATCAAATCTTAGCAGGACTTATACACTTAATGGTAAGGTCCTAGGGAGTGTTGCTGAACAAAGAGACCTTGGAGTGCAGGTTCATAGCTCCTTGAAAGTGGAGTCTCAGGTAGATAGGATAGTGAAGGCGGCGTTTGGTATGCTTTCCTTTATTGGTCAGAGTATTGAGTACAGGAGTTGGGAGGTCATGTTGCGGCTGTACAGGATATTGGTTAGGCCACTGTTGGAATATTGCGTGCAATTCTAGTCTCCTTCCTATTGGAAAGATGTTGTGAAACCTCAAAGGGTTCAGAAAAGATTCACACGTTTGTTGCCAGGGTGGAGGATTTGAGCTATAGGGAGAGGCTGAACAGGCTGGGGCTGTTTTCCCTTGAGCGATGGAGGCTGAGGGGTGACTTTATCGAGGTTTATAAATTCATGATAGGATAAATAGGCAAAGTCTTTTCCCTGGGGTGGGGGAGTCCAGAGTTAGAGTGCATAGGTTTAGGGTGAGAGAGGAAGGATTTAAAAGGGACCCACAGGGCAACATTTTCACACAGAAGGTGGTACGTGTATGGAATGAGCTGCCAGAGGAAGTGGTGGAGGCTGGTACAATTGCAACGTTTAAAAGGCATCTGGATGGGTATATGAATAGGAAGGGTTCGGAGGGATATGGGCCAGGCGCTGGCAGGTGGGACTAGATTAGTTTAGGATATCTGGCCGGCAAGGACTAGTTGGACTAAGGGGGTCTGTTTCCATGCTGTACTTCTCTGTGACTGGGTAATTCTAATCGTTTCAGGAATTAGAAACTTCAGTTATGAGAATCAATTGAAGAAGTTAAGACTGCTCTCCCTGGAAAGACGAAGGCTGAGAGGAGATGTGATCAACATTTTCAAAATCCGAAGCAGACTGGTCAGAGTAAATCGGGAGAAGCTGTTCCCATTCGTAAAAGAAGGAAGAATGAAAGGATTTTGACTTAAATTCTGGTGCAAACAAAGTAAAGGTGATGTGAGAACCAGCCTTCTCAACCAGCGAGCAGTTAGGGCGTGGAATGAACTGCCTGGAAACATGGTGGAGACAAGTTCAATTGAGGCATTCAAGAGGGACTTTGATTAGATTAGATTCCCTACAGTGTGGAAACAGGCCCTTCGGCCTAACAGGTCCACACTGACCCTCTGAAGAGTAACCCACCCAGACCCGTTTCCCTACATTTACTCCTGACTAATGCACCTGACACTATGGGCAATTTTCCCTGGCCAATCAACCCTAACCTGCACACCTTTCGGATTGTAGGAGGAAACCCATGCAGACACAAGGGGGAGAATGTGCAAACTCCACAGACCGAGGTTAGAATCGAACCCGGGCCCCTGGCGCCGTGAGGCAGCAGTGTTAACCACTGAGCCACTGTGTCGTCCATTTCATTCCCTCTCTCCCTGTCTTTGTCTCTCTCTCTCTCTCTGTCTCTGTCTCTCTCGTTCCCTCTTTCCCGGTCTCTCCCTCTTTCTCGTTCTCTCTCTCTCCCTCCTGGTCTCTCTCTCTCTCTCCCTGTCTCTGTCTCTCTCTCCCTCTCTCTTGTTTTCTCACTTGCTGTCCAGTGCAATTTTCTCATATCTGTGCCCATCCTCTGCCATGCTCCTGACTGGTCGCTGTTTTGGGGGTGAATGGGGATGGGGACTGTGCATCTTCATCCAACGGGAAGAAACACAGGCAGAGACCACTCTGCCCCTCTCTGAGGGAAGGTTATTTGGACAGAAATGATGTGCATGGATATGGGGAAACACTCAATACAAGCTCAAGGAATAGCACCTCATCTACCAATTTTGTAATACAATCCTCTGGTCACGTACCTGTCCAAGTGTCTTTTAAATGTTGTAATTGTATTCTGCTACCCTGGGGAAAAGGTCTTGGCTATTCACCTTAGTATGCACCTCATGATTTTATAAAGCTCAGCTTGCTGTGCTGCAGTGGTAAAGGTCTCAGCCTATCCAACTTCTCCTCATAACTCAAACCTTCCAGTTTCAGTAACAGCCTTGTGAATCTTTTTTGCACCCTTTCCAGTTTAATAACTTCCTTCCAATAGTAGGACAAGCAGAATTGTGCACAGTACGATGGTCTCGCCAATATCTTGTACAGTTATAACAAGACATTCCAACTCCTGGGTTCAATGCTCTGACCAATGAAGTCAAATACCTTCTTCACATATTTGGGCTGAAGGCATTTGGACCAATATTTGGATAAGTAAGGTTTGGAAAGATATGGGCCAAGTGCAGGGAAATGGGGTTAGCGTGGAAGGACATTTTGGTCGGCATGGACCAGTTTGGACCAAAGGGCCTGTCTCTGTGCTGTAGGACTTGATGACTCTCAGATTGAGACATAATTCCCCATGCACAAAGCCATGTTGACCACCCCTAATCAATCCCTGCCTTTCCAAATGCATGTAGATCCGGTATCTCAGAAACCATTCTAACAACTCACCCATCACTGACATCAGGCTCACTGGTCTGTGCTCTTCCTTGCAGCCTCTCTTAAATAATGGCACAACATTAGCCAGTCTGCTGTCTTCCAGCTCCTCAACCATGGTTAGTTAGAATAAAAATCTCTGCTAGGGCCCCACAATTTCTTCCACTGCTTCTCACAATGTCCTGGGATACACTTGATCAGATCCCAGGGATTCATCTGCCTTTATGCATTTTAAGACCTTCAGCATCTGCTCGTCTGTAATGTGGACTCGTTTGAAGAGATCAATATTTATTTCACTCAGTTCCCTAGATTCCATGTCCTTCTCCATCGTAAATACTGACACAAAATATTCGATTAGGATCTCACCCACCTTCTGTTTCATACATCGACAGCGCTGTTGATCTTTAAGAGGCCCTAATCTCTCCTTAGTTACTCCTTTGCCCTTAATATATTTGTAAATTCTCTTTGGATTCTCCTCAACAGTTTCACACCATAATCTCTGCCTCAATGTTATTTTGCTTCTCTCTGCAGGTTTTGGTTTTCCTCTCGTTTGTCTCTTGATTTCCCTTCCATACAGCAGCTGTCCATCATTCTGCCATTATTCCATCTCTAGACACAGCTTTCATCTCCTCATGTGTCTCATTATCACTCGCTCTGACCTTGCACACCACCACCTCCTTTGTCACTTCATCTGTCCTTACTTTGTTCTGGTCATTTTCAACTCCCCCTTTCAGTGGTTTAAAACGTATTACACATTGAGAGATTCTGGGTGGAATTCAATGGCTGTAGTCAGGGGAGGGGGCCATTCACTGGCTGGAAAGCTGGTGCCAAACTCTTCACTTTGGGAGACCTAATGGAATTTAATCTCAATCAGACAGCAATATGAAATCCCATCCGTGGAAATCCAGTTGTGGTCTCACGAGGGACGAGTGTATGACAAACAAAAGCCTACGCCTGCAGAGGTTACAGTTCGAGCCCGTGGGAGGAGCTGATTTGAAGGATTCACCAGGGCAAGACAGGGAGGCTTTGTTTGAAGTGGAGGAGGTCTTAAGTTGGATTCCTGCTTGCTGTCATGGGGAACAGAGTGCAGAGAATGCCTACCAGAACAAAGAACTGGAGGAGATTGCATGGATTTGAAAGGAAAAACAATGATCTGAGATTTTTATGAAAACTTGAAGCTATGTTTTTCCAATCAGCTTGGTGCACATTTCCAACATCCAAAGTTTATCTTTTTCTACTCTCACTCAGAAGTCTCACGTTCTCACTAGGAACTTATTCTACACAGGCTCTAGGGTTACACAGTACCTTGCAAATCATTGACAGGAGATAGAGTGGACTGATCAGCAGCAAAGTTCCCACTGTCTGGTTTGTTGGACTTCTTGGATGTGGAAGTGTTTGGTTCCTTGCTTGGAGCTAAGGGAAAAGGTGGAGAGAAAAACAGATAAACCACATCTAATAAACATACCCCAAGATGCACCCACTGTTAAATAAGGTCAACTGGTAGGACCACAATGAGGAGAAACTGGATAGGCTGCGTTTGTTCTCCTTGGAGTTTAGGAGGCAGAGGGGGGACATAATTGAAGTATCCAAAACTCTGAGAGGCACAGGTAGTGAAGCTTGCACCAATCTCCTTCCCTTGGCAGACGTGTCCAAGACCAGACTGCATCTAAGGTGAGAAGTAAGTGGTTATGAGGAGATCTGAGAAAAATGTTTTCACCCAGGGGGTGGCAGAAGCATGGACCGTGTTCCACCACCGAGAGGGTGGTGAAAGCAGGTACTCTCACAAATTTAAGAAACATCTGGATGAGCATTTAAAATGCCAGGGCATAGTAGACTATGGACCAAGTGCAGGTAAATGCGATTAGTGTCATTTGGTATTTATTGCTCCACTTAAAAATATTCAATTACCTTGTCTCTCCTGCCTTTTGATGCAGACAGTAGATAGATTCTTGATTCCGAAGGAGATGAAAGCTTATTGGGGATATGCAGGAATGTAGAGTTGAGGTAAGATCAGATCAGCCATGGACTGAGTAGCCTATACGTGTTCCTTCAGTGCGTGCTCCTAGTTAGTAAGGTCACACAAACACCTGAGAGAAAAACATTCCCCAATTCTGCTTTAAAAGAGCGACCTCTAATTCTGAAGTAATGTTCCCCTACTTCCTGACTAGTCAGCAAAAGGAAACTTCCTTTCAACATGCACCATCTCAAGACCATTCAGAATTTCTAAACTTAGCTTATATAATCCACAATCTTCTAAATGCTCATGAAAACAGGTCCAGAGTGTCCAATCCTATCAATGCCTCTCATGATTTTATACACCTCAAAAAGATCATCCCTCATTCTCCTACTTTCCAAGGAATAAAGTCCTATCCTGACCAACCTCTCCCTATAACTCAGGCGTACGAGTCCTGGCGCCATCCTCGTAAATCTTCTTTGCACTCTTTCCAGTTGCCTTGACCGATGTAAGCCAGCATGCTAAATGCCTTCTTCACCACCCTGTCGACCTGTGAGACTGCTTGCAATAAACTATGTCCAGTACTTGTACTCCTAGGTCCCTCTGTTCCACAACATTCCTCAGGACTTTACCATTTACTGTCTAAGTCCTACCTTGGTTTGACTTTCCAAAGTGCAACAACTCAGACTTATCTGTATTGAATTGCATTTGACAGCCCTCAGCCCACTTCCTCATCCAATCAACTTCCCTCTGTAATTTTTGATTATCTTCCCCACTATCAATGATACCTGCTAATTTTGTATCACCTACAAACTTACAAATCATGCCTTGAACATTGACATCCCACGTTATTTATGTAAATAACAAACAACAAAGATCCAAGCATTCAGCCCTGTGGCACACCACTAGTCACAGGCCTCTAGTCCAAGGAACAACCTTCAACCATCACCCTCGGCTTCCTATCATTGAGCCAAATTTGAAACCAATTAGCTTGCTCTCCCTGCCATGTGGGACCTTGTCAAAGGCTTTGCTAAAGTCCACATAGACTACATCCATCGCTCTGCCCTCCTCTATCCTTTTGGTTACCTCTTTGAAAAACTCTAAAAGATCTGAAATCCATGCTATCCCTCATTGGACCTTGACTATCCAAATGTTGGATAGTCCCTCAGTATCCTCTCCAACAACTTGCCTCCTACTGATGTCAGGCTCACCGGCTCAACCATCACGCCCTGCTTCTTACCACTCAGCCAACTTTGAAACCAATTAGCTAGCTCTCCCCGGACCCCATGTGACCTAACTTTCATGGCCAAGATGTGGAGGAGCCAGGGTTGGACTGGGGTGGACAAAGTTAAAAATCCCACAACACCAGGTTATAGTCCAACAGGTTTATTTGGAAGCACTAGCTTTCAGGACGCTGCTCCTTCATCAGGGTAGCTGTGGAGCAGGATCAATAGACACAGAATTTGTAGCAAAAGATCACAGTGTTATGCAACTGAAATGATATATTGAACAAACATAGACTGTAGTTAAGTCTTTCATCTTAATGAACAGAAACCTGCAACCCTTTCTGAAAGATGAAAGAGTTAACAGCAATTTAGGTTTGTGCAATATATCATTTCAGTTGCATGACACTGTAATCTTTTGTGGTAAATTCTATGTCTTATAATCCTGCTCCACATCGACTTGACAAAGGAGCAGCGCTTCGAAAGCTAGTGTTTCCAAATAAACCTGTTGGACTAGAACCTGGTGATGGGTGGTTTTTAACTTCTAAGGCAGCAACAGAGTTCCATGAGGTCTGAGCTAAGGAAAAGAACTCATAGGCCGGTATCCAGGAGAGTGAACACCCTGGAAAGTCCATCTACAGCTGGTTTGGAACAGTTAAATTGCTTAGCAACATCCAAAACGGAACCAATCAAAATAAACAAAATTAGACATTGCTGGAAAAGCTCAACAGGTCTGACAGCATCTGTAGGGAGAAATCAGAGTTTATGTTTCAGGTCCAGTGATCCTTACTGAGAACCTGCTGAGCTTTTCCAGCAATTTCTGTTTTATTTCTGATTTACAGCATGGGCAGTTCTTTTGGTTTTTATCCAATCAAAATAAACATCTGGTTAAGTGGTCAGCCAGTTCTAGTGGGGGTTGATACCAGCCTGGCTGTATCATAAGGTCATAAGATATCACAGCAGAATTAGGTCTTTCGGCCCATCGAGTCTGCTCTGCTATTCAATCATGTCTGATATATTCCTCACGCCCATTTTCCTGCTTTCTCCCCATAACCCTAAAACCCACTATCTGTCAAACTCCCCCTTAAATTTACTCACTGTCCAAGCATTCACCGCACTTTGGGGTAATGAATTCTACAGATTCACAACCCTTTGAAAGAAACAGTTTCTCCTCAACTTTGTTTCGAATTTGTTACCCCTTACCCTAAGACTATAATCTCTCACCCTAGAATGCCCCACAAGAGGAAGCATCTGCTCCACATCTATTTTATCCACACCTTTTATCATCTTGAATGCCTCTATCTGATCCCCCCTCATTCTGCAGACAGTGAGGATAAAAGGCTCCTTCTCAGGATGGCAGCCAGTGACATGTGGTATTCTGCAAGCCTCAGTGTTGGGACCACAACTTTTCATTTTATACATCAACGATCTAGATGAAGTAACGGCAAGCATTCTGGCTACGTTTGCAGACAATACAAAGGTAAGTAGAGGGACAGGTAGCATTGAGGAGGCGGGGAGGCTGCAAAAGAATTTGGACAGTTCAGGAGAGTGGGCAAAGAAGTGGCAGATGGAGGACAAAGTGGGCAAGTGAGAGGTGATGCACTTTGGTTGGAATGGAGGCATGGACTATTTTCTAAATGGGGAGGAAAATCAGAAATCTGAAGTGCAAAGAGACTTGGGAGTTCTAGACCAGAATTCTCTCAAGGTAAACTTACAGGTTGAGTCAGTAGTTAGGAAAAAGTGAGGACTGCAGATGCTGGAGATCAGAGCTAAAGATGTGTTACTGGAAAAGCGCAGCAGATCAGGCAGCATCCAAGGAGCAGGAGAATCGACGTTTCGGGCATAAGCCCTTCTGAAGATTCTCCTGTTCCTTGGATGATGCCCGACCTGCTGCGCTTTTCCAGCAACACATTTTCAGCTCTGTAGTTAGGAAGCCAAATGCAATTAGATTTAGATTACTTACAGTGTGGAAACAGGCCCTTCGGCCCAACAAGTCCACACTGACCGTCCGAAGCACAACCCACCCATTCCCTTACATTTACCCCTTAACCTAACACTACGGGCAATTTAGCATGGCCAATTCACCTAACCTGCACATCTCTTGGGACTGTGGGGGAAAACCGGAGCACTCGGAGGAAACCCATGTAGACACGGGGAGAATGTGCAAACTTCACACAGTCAGTCGCTTGAGTCGGGAATTGAACCCAGGTCTCTGGCACTGTGAGGCAGCAGTGCTAACCACTGTGCCACCCACAATGTTGGCATTTATTTTGAGAGGACCCGAATATAAAATCAGGGAAGTAATTCCGAGGGTCTATAAAGCTCTGGTCATACCACATTTGGAGGCTTGTGTGCAGTTTTGGGCCCCATATCTCAGGAAGGATGTACTAACCTGGAGCGGGTTCAGAGGAGGTTCATGAGAATGGCCCCAGGAATAAAAGGCTTAACATCTGAGGAATGTTTGAGGACTCTGGGTCGATACTCATGGAGTTTAGTAGGATGAGAGGGATCTAATTGAAACAAACAGAATACTGAATGGCCTGGACAGAGTAGATGTTGGGAAGATGTTTCCATTGGTAGAAGAGACTAGGACCCAAGGGCACAGCCTCAGAGTAAAGGGAAGACCTTCTAGAATGGAGATAAGGAGAAACTTCTTCAGAGTGGGGAATCTATGGAAATTACTGCCACAGAAGGATGTGGAGGCCAGGTCATTGAGTATATTTAAGACAGAGATAGATAAGCTCCTGAATATCAAAAGGATCAAAGGTTATAGGGAGTAAGCAGGAGAAAGGGGTTGAGAAGCTTAATAGCTATGATTGAAACTTGATGGGCTGAATGGCCTAATTTCTGCTCGTTTGTCTTGTAGTCTTATTATGGAGTCATAGAGATATACAGCACGGAAACAGACCCTTCAGTCCAACCCGTCCATGCTGACCAGATATCCCAACCCAATCTAGTCCCACCTGCCAGCGCCCGGCCCATATCCCTCCAAACCCTTCCTATTCATATACCCATCCAAATGCCTTTTAAATGTTGCAATCTCCCAAAAATCTGAACCCCTCCCTCCTGCACCATCTCTTCAGCCACTCATTCATCCTGCATTTTCTTTCATTCCTACTCTGACTAGCACGGGGCACTGGTAGCAATCCTGAGATTACTACCTCCGAGGTCCTACTTTTTAAACTTGCTTCCTAACTCCCTAAATTCCATCCCAGGTCACCAGTTATCTAGGTCATGTGTGAATAACCAGAAAGAGCAATAAACAGCATTTCGAGGACTTGGACATAGTTGTTTCACATTTCCCCAAGACAGGATCTGCCTTAGGAGGAGAAAATGTGTATTCCAGGCATTCAAGTGATACACTTGGGCTACAGAGTCAACCAGGTTACAGCTACTGGAAGATAAAGTGAGTGGGATCAAAGGTCCCCCAGTTCCTACATCTGTACTGAAGCTTTGGTCTTTCCTTGGGCTGCTGAATTATTATGGAAAATCCATCCTGGTACTCTCACATTTGCTATTGAGAAAGAGTCAGCCTTGGCAATGGTCTCAAGCCATGATGGAGTATTTATGGACGTGACAAAGCAGCTATCATTGTTTAAGATGTTGACACGCTTTGATCCCAAGCAAGATGTGATGCTGACATGTGATGCCTCCCTGTACGGTATCAGGGTGGTGTTGGCTCACTGGTGGCCCAATGGAGAGGAATATTTGACAGTGTATGCTTGCTGGACTTTAGCTAAAGATATGCCAAGATAGAGAAGGAAGGCTTGGTGGTCAGTATTGGTGTGAGAAAGCTCCCCCAATGTTTTTACAGACGTAAATTTGTAATAGTAATAAACCACAAATTCCTGCAAGGACTATTCCAAGAGGTCAAGGCTGTACCACCCATTGCTTCAGGTCAAATTCAGTGGTGGGCTCTCATTCTGAATGGGTGCAATTATAAATGGGAACACCATCCAGGAGGCCAGCTGGCAAATGTGGACACCTTGAGCCAACTCCCACTGTCAGATACACCGTTGGTGGTGCCACCACGAGAAGATCCATTCTGATTTTAAACATTCTGGGCCCCCTTCCAGTCACCTGTGATAATATCAGACAGTGGGCACAAAAACATCCCGTCCTGGCAAAACTAAACCAGCTGGTGGTGATGGGCCGTCACAACCTTTCTGGACCCGGTGAGAGCAGATCACTGGAGAGAACGGCATATTATTACGGGGAGCCAGAGTGATTGTCCCAAGTAAAGGCCACCACCAGGTACTGGCTTAACCCCGTCAGGGTTAGCCAGGGGCTAGACATTATGTCCGGTGGCCAGGACTGGATACCAATATTGTTCTCAGTGCGAACAAAACTAGCACCAGCGGCTTCCCCACGCTTCACGTCAACTATGCCAGTCCTTTCATGTGTTCGATGTTCTCAGTCATTGTGAATGCCCATTCAAAGTGGTTCCATGTGCTTGGAGTTCCTTGGTCAAACATAGGGATGACAATTGAAATGTTGTGAGCAAAACAGGGCCATCATTTCCCAGCAGGGAATACTAGTGTTTCCAAAAGTCAAATTGCATTTGGCATGTAAGGATAGCTCCTCATCATCCATCATCCAATGGTCTGGCAGAAAGAGCACTCCAAACTTTGAAGGTAGGCTTAAAGAAGCAGTCTACATGTTTTCTTGATACCAAACTGCCCAGAAAACAAACCATGCTGTAATCACAGTAGGTTAGGCAGTATCCATAGAGAGACAGCAAGCTAATGTTTTTGACTCTAGATGCCCCTTCATTAGAGCAGATTCCGGTATTTGCAATAATTTGCTCTGATCAAACTGTCCTGGTTCCTGTTTGATTGTTGACTGCCCCTTGAGCAACCACAGGGACAGCTCTAGCAGAGTTGCTAATGGGGAGAAGATTCCACATCAGGTTAAACCTGATCTTCCCAGACCTGGGGGAATCCTCTAAGTGAGAGAGGCACTTTGCTTCAGGGGATGAAATTTGGTGTAGTAACCTTGGGAATGGCCCTGCATGGATAAAAGGCATGGTCGACATGAGGTCAGGTCCTGTGACATACAAAGTATGGGTCTGAGAGGCAGTCCTGAACAAACACATGGACCACATGAAACCTGCAATCTTACAATTAGGGCAGAAAAAAACATACCCAGCCTATCACAGCATCCAGCTGGATGTCAGAAGCCGTGGGGTTTCCCCCTCCACCTCGCATCAAAGAGACTTCTGAGGACAAGATGGACACGGCAGGTGTTGCAGGCTGAACACAGTTACCGCCTGAAGGAGGAGGTGGTTTGGCTGACATGCTCTGGGTACTAGGGACGGGCTGTTGTCCAGTACACATCATCAGCATCTGAGGCACAGTCAGAGGAAACACACCTGTGCAGATACGCCCCAGGAGAGGCTACCAGCAAAAGAACAGGCCGATGTGGCCAGACTGAGAGGGGGAGAGATATAGTGATTATAACAGTCACTTTAATCGGGTCCAAATGTGTGGTGCTAGAGACGCTCAGCCAGTCAGGCAGCATCCAAGGTGCAGAAGAGTCATTGTTTTGAGCACATGTACTTCATTAGGAATGCAATGAAGAGCTAATGCTCAAAACGTCAACTCTCTGCTCCTCGGATGCTGCCTAGGCGGCTGTGCTTTGACCACACCACACGTTTTGACTCTGATATCCAGCATTTGGAGTCTTCACTTTCTCCTTGTTAATTAGGTACAGTCAGGGAGCCCAAGTTGAGAGATGTACACAGGAGGGTTACAAGCTCTGTTCACTCCAGGAGCTGGCTCTGAGCTAGCTGGGTCAGTATCATGCATTGTGCACACGTAAATAAAGGGTCACTTGGTGACGGGATAGCGGCCTTCGTGAAGTTATTTCATATTAAATCTCAACCAGTGTCCTCATGATCCAATATATCACCCATTCTCCCATTACCACCAACTAGGGTGTCACCCTTGGTTCAATGTAGAGTGCAGGAGGGCATGCCAAGAGCAGCACCAGGTGTACTTTATAGGTGGTGTCATTCTGATGGGTTACAGCACAAGACTAGAACATAGAACATTACAACGCAGTACAGGCCCTTCAGCCCTCGATGCTGCATCCACCTGTGAAATTAATCTGATGCCCATCTAACCTACACCATTCCATTATTATCCATATGTATATCCAATGTCCATTTAAATGTCCTTAACATTGGCAAGTCCACTACTGTTGAAGGCAGGCCATTCCATGCCCCTACTACTCCCAGAGTAAAGAAACTACCTCTGACATCTGTCCTAAATCTAACACCCTTCAATTTAAAGCTATGTCCCTATGTGCTAGCCATCACCATCTGAGGAAAAAGGCTCTCCCTGTCCACCCTATCTAACCCTCTGATTACCCTATATGTCTCAATTAAGTCACCTCTCAACCTTCTTCTCTCCAACGAAAACAACCTCAGGTCCCTCAACCTTTCCTCGTAAGACCTTCCCTCCATACCAGGCAACATCCTAGTAAATCTCCTCTGAACCCTTTCCAAAGCTCCCACATCCTTCCTATTATGCAGTGCCCAGAACTGTACACAATACTCCAGGTGCGGTCTTACCAGTGTCTTGTACAGCTGAAGCATGACCTTGTAGCTCCGAATCTCAATCCCCTACCAATAAACGCAAACATGCCATACGCCTTCTTAACAACCCTATCACCAGGGATTTATGCACCTGGACACCAAGATCTCTCTGTTCATCTACATTGCCAAGAATGTTACCATTAGCCCAGCACTCTGCATTCCTGTTACTTCTTCTGAAGTGAACCACCTCACACTTTACCGCATTAATCGCCATTTGCCACCTTAGAGTCATTCGCAAATTTACTAACCCATCCTTCTATGCCCACCTCCAGATCATTTATAAAAATAACAAACAGCAGTGGCCCCAAAACAGATCCTTGCGGCACACCACTGGTAACTGAGCTCCAGGGTGAACATTTCCCATCAACCATCAACCTTTCTTCAGCTAGCCAATTTCTGATCCAAACCGCTAAATTACCATCAATCTTGAAACTCAGTATTTTATGCAACCGCAAGAAATGCAAAACTTGCGCCCACACCTCCTCCCTTACTTCCCTCCAAGGCCCCAAGGGATACTTTCATATCCGCCACAACTTCACCTGCACCTCCACACACATCACCTATTGCATCTGCTGCACCCGATGTGGCCTCCTCTATATTGGGGAGACAGGCCGCCTACTTGCGGAACGTTTCAGAGAACACCTCTGGGCCGACCGGACCAACCAACCTAACCACCCGGTGACTCAACACTTTAATTCCCCCTCCCACTCCACCGAGGACATGCAGGTCCTTGGACTCCTCCATCGCCAGAACATAACAACATGATGGCTGGAGGAAGAGCGCCTCATCTTCCACCTGGGAACCCTCCAACCACAAGGGATGAACTCAGATTTCTCCAGTTTCCTCATTTCCCCTCCCCCCACCTTGTCTCAGTCAAATTCCTTGAACTCAGCACCGCCCTCCTAACCTGCAATCTTCTTCCTGACCTCTCCGCCCCACCCCACTCCGGCCTCACCTTGACCTCCTTCCACCTATCACATCTCCATCGCCCCTCTCCTAAGTCCCTCCTCCCTACCTTTTATCTTAGCTTGCTTGGCACACTCTCCTCATTCCTGAAGAAGGGCTTATGCCCGAAACATCGAATCTCCTGCTCCTTGGATGCTGCCTGACCTGCTGCGCTTTTCCAGCAACACATTTTCAGCTATTTTATGCAATAGCCTATCATGTAGAACCTAAACAAACACCTTACTGAAGTCCATATCCACCACATCAACTACTTTACCCTCATCCATCTGTTTTGTCAGCTTCTCGAAGAACGCAATAAGGTTAGTGAGGCATGACCTGCCCTTCACAAAACCGTGTTGACTATCCATAATCAAGTTATTCCTTTCCAGATGATTATAAATCCTATCTCTTATAACCTTTCCAACACCTTATCCACGACCGGAGTAAGGCTCACTGGCCTATAATTACCAGGGCTGTCCCAACTCCCCTTCTTGAACAAGGGGACAACATTTGCTATCCTCCCGCCTTCTGGCACTACTCCTGTTGACAATGATGACATAAAGATCAAAATCAAAGGCTCTGTAATCTCCTCCCTGGCTTCCCAGAGAATCCGAGGATAAATCTCATACGGCCCAGGGGATTTATCTATTTTCAGGTGTTCCAAAATTGCTAAAACCTCCTCTTTGTCATCCTCAATCTCATCTAATCTAGTCGCCTGTATCTCCGTATTCTCACTAACACTGCCCCTTTCCAATGTGAATACTGATGAAAAGTATTCATTAAGCCCTTCCCCTATGTCCTCAGATTCCACACACAACTTCCCACTACTGTCTTTGACTGGCCCTAATCTTACTCTAATCATTCCTTTATTCCTGATACGCCTATAGAAGGCCTTCGAGTTTGCCTTGATGCTATCCGCCAACAACTTCTCATGTCCCCTCCTGGCTCTTCTTAGCCCTCTCTTTAGTTCTTTTCTGGCTAACTTAGAACTCTCTAGCCCGTAACTCTCATGCCTCATCCTCACAAATGCCTTCTCCTTCCTCTTGACAAGAGCTTCAACTTCTTTAGTAAACCATGGCTCCCTCTCTGAACAACTACCTCCCTACCTGATTGGTATATACTATCAAGGACCTGCAGTAGCTGTTCCATGAATAAGCTCCGCATTCTCAAGTGTGTCCACCCCCTGCAGTTTCCTTCCCCATCCTAAATCTTGCCTAATCACATCATAATTGCCTTTACCCTAGTTATACCTATCCCTGTCCATTGCTATTGTAAACCTAACCGAATTGTCGTCACTATCGTCAAAGTGCTCACCTACTTCCAAATTTAATACCTGGCTGGGTTCATTCACCAGTAAAAAATCCATTATGGCATCACTCTTTGTTGGCTTGTCTACATACTGTGTCAGAAAGCCCTCCTGCACACAACGAACAAAAGCTGACCCACCTAATCTACTTTATCTATAGTATTCCCAGTCAATATTGGTTAAGTTAAAGGCCCTCATAACAACTACCCTGTTACTCTCACTCCTATCGAGAATCATAGAGGCGCAGAGATGTACAGCACAGAAACCGACTCGTCGATCCAACTCGTCCATACCGACCAGATAACCCAACCCAACTTGGCCCATATCCCTCCAAACCCTTCCTATTCATAGACCCATCCAGATGCCTTTTAAATGTCGTAATTGTACCAGCCTCGACTTCCTCTGGCAGCACATTCCATACACGTACCACCCTCTGCATGAAAAAGTTTTCCCATAGATCTCTTTTATATCTTTCCCCTCTCACCCTTAGATTACTTAGATTACTTAGTGTGGAAACAGGCCCTTCGGCCCAACAAGTCCACACCGACCCGCCGAAGTGCAACCCACCCATACCCCTACATTTACCCCCTACCTAACACTATGGGCAATTTAGCATGGCCAATTCACCTGACCCGCACATCTTTGGACCGTGGGAGGAAACCAGAGCACCCGGAGGAAACCCACGCAGACACGGGGAGAACGTGCAAACTCCACACAGTCAGTCGCCTAAGTTGGGAATTGAACCTGGGTCTCAGGCGCTGTGAGGCAGCAGTGCTAACCACTGTGCCGCCCACTTAAACCCATGCTCTCTAGTTCTGGACTCCCCCCACCATAGGGAAAAGAGTTTGCCTATTTACCCTATCCATGCCCCTCATAATGTTGTAAACCTCTGTAAGGCCACCCCTCAGCCTCCGACGCTCCAGGGAAAACAGCCCCAGCCTGTTCAGCCTCTCCATGTAGCTCAAATCCTCCAACCCTGGCAACATCCTTGTAAATCTTTTCTGATCCCTTTCAAGTTTCACAACATCTTTCCGATAGGAAGGAGACCAGAATTGCACGCAATATTCCAAAAGTGGCCTAACCAATGTCCTGTACAGCCGCAACATGACCTCCCAACCCCTGTACTCAATACTCTGACCAATAAAGGAAAGCATACCAAACACCTTCACTATCCTATTAGATTAGATTAGATTCCCTACAGTGTGGAAACAGGCCCTAATGCACCTAACACTACGGGCAATTTAGCATGGCCAATTCACCTGGCCTGCACATCGTTTGGACTGTGGGAGGAAACCAGAGCACCCGGAGGAAACCCACGCAGACACGGGGAGAACGTGCAAACTCCACACAGACAGTCGCCCGAGGCTGGAATCGAACCTGGGTCCCTGGTGCTGTGAGGCAGCAGTGCTAACCACTGAGCCACCGTGCTGACCCTATCTATCTGCAACTTCACTTCCAAGGAGCTATGAACCTGCACTCCAAGGTCTCTTTGTTCAGCAACACTCCCTAGGACCTTACCATTAAGTGTATAAGTCCTGCTAAGATTTGCTTTCCCACAATGCAGCACCTCGCATTTATCTGAATTAAACTCCATCTGTCACTTCACAGCCCATTGGCCCATCTGGTCAAGATCCTGTTGTAATCTGAGGTAACCTTCGTCGCTGTCCACTACGCCTCCAATTTTGGTGTCATCTGCAAACTTACTAACTATACCTCTTATGCTCGCATCCAAATCATCTTTGCGATCCTTTCCTCCACATCCCTGGAACAATTCGGAGACCTATAGAAAACTCCCAACAGGGTGACTCCTTTCCTGTTTCTAACCTTAGTCCAAACTACTTCAAAGGATGAGTCCTCAAACGTTATCTCAGCTGCTGTTATACTACCCTTAATTAACAATGCCACTTAATTAACGACTTGCATAACAAACAATGAAAGTAGTATGCAATGTATGGAGCTAAGTGATTCCACAGCCAATGGGTCAGCTCTTCACTCTGAAGTCCTGTCACATTCAGTCATGAACAGTAAAATTGAACTAAGAACTGCAGATGCTGAAGATCTGAAACAAAAGCAGGAAATACTGGAGAAACTCAACAGGCCTGGCAGGATCTGTGAGAAGAAAGCAGAGTTAATAATTCAAATCTGGTGACTCTTCATCAGAAGCTGGAGGGGGAGGCTCCACGAGCATTCCTCATCCTCAATGATGGGAGAGACTGGTTCATCATTGCTTCCATGTTTACAATGCATCCAGGTTTCATGCCATCTGCAAACACTGAATCTGCCCCTTGCACACCAATATCTAGATCATTTATGTATAAATAAAATCAGGAAAACAAACAACTCTTGGGTGACCACACAACAAGTGTTCCTCCAGCCAGTAAACATTCACTGACCATACTCTGTGTTTCCAATTTTGCATTCACATTGCTACTGGACCATTTATTCCATGACCTATAATTTTTCACATAAGTCTGCATGTGGCAATATATCAAATGCTATTTGAAAATGCATGCACCACATCAACAAACTTGACTTTTTTTGTTGCCTCTTTAAAAAATTCAAGTCAGTTAGTTCAATATGAGTTTTCTGTTGAAGGTCCATGCTGGCTCTTCCCAGTTAGCTAACTTTTCTGCCGACTACTAGCAGGCTGGAAGGGCTGAATGTCAACGTTTCAGGTTTTGCCCAAAACGTTGATTTTCCTGCTCCTCGGATGCTGCCAGAGCTGCTGTGCTTTTCCAGCACCACTCTAATCTACACTCTGGTTTCCAGCATCTGCAGTCTTTTGCCTGGAAGGGCTGAATGGCCTACTTCAGCTCCTATTTCTATGTTTTACTATCTCGATCTTGAATAATCTTTTCTAGAAGCTTCCTCCCCACTGAAGCTAAACATACCACTGTCATTCTTCACCATCAGCCTGAATTTTATGATACAATGATCACTGTCTCCTAAACGTACCCTGACTGACACTTGATCCACTTGGTTCGTTTAACTTTGTTTCCATAAACAAGGTCCAACAGTGCATTGACTGGACACACAACTCTATCCAGGGATAGCATTCTCTCTAATTTTCTTCCTGACTGCACGACCCTGAGGTCAGTATACAACAGCAACTTCTGGAACTGGAAGCCAATGCCACAGTCGGTGTGCTGAAACTGATTGCTAAGTGCGGACCTTGGAACAGCCATGCAGTTTAGAGGGAACTTTGACTATGGATGCCTTTTTATCTGAGGTAATTCCTTTCCAACAAGAGAGAATCTCTCACAACTTCACATTCAATAACATTTGAATGTAAATCCTTTTGTTGTAACCCCACTATCATCAAGTGGTGGTTACCATTGACCAGAAACTGAACTGAACTGGCCGAATGGGTACTGTAACTAGAAAAGAACATCAGAGGCTCTGAATCTTGCAGCAAGTAATGCACATCCCGACTCCCCAAACCCGCCCACCACCTGCAAGGAGTGTGATAGAATGCACTTGCTTGGATATGTGGAGCTCCAATACTCAGGAAGCTTGACAGCATTCTAAACAAAGCAATACACTTGACTGGCACTCTGAATATTTAACCATACACCACCAATGCAAGGCACAGTGGAAACAGTGTGTACCATCTACATAATGCACAACAGAAATTCACTCAGGCTCCTGGAAGATAATGTGAATCCTTTATATTTATGTACAAGGAACAAAGAAAATGTACAGCCCAGGAGCTGGCCCTTCGGCCCTCCTAGCCTGAGCCGATCCAAATCCACTGTCTAAATCTGTCGGTCAATTCCTAAGCATCTGTATCCCTCTGCTCCCCACCCACTCATGCATCTGTCCAGACGCATCTTAAATGAATCTACCGTGCCTCCCTCTACTACCTCTGTTGGCAACACGCGTCAGGTACCTACCACCCTCTGTGTGAAGTACTTGCCGCGTGTATCCCCCTTAAACTTTTCGCCTCTCACCTTGAAAGTATGACCGCTCGTTATTGAATCCTTCACCCTGGGAAAAAGCTTATCTCGATCTACCCTGTCTATACCCTTCATGATTTTGTAAACCTCAATCAGGTCCCTCCACACCCCCAACTCCTTTTTTCTACTGAAAAAAAAACCTAACCTACTCAACCTGTCTTCATAGCTAGTATCTTCCATACCAGGCAACTTACTCGTAAACTTTCTCCACACCCTCTCCAAAGTGTCCACATCCTTTTGTTAATGTAGCGACCAGAACTGTACACAGAATTCTAAATGCAGCCAAACCAATGTCTTTAGATTAGACTTACAGTGTGGAAACAGGCCCTTCGGCCCAACAAGTCCACACCAACCCGCCGAAGCGCAACCCACCCATGCCCCTACATTTACCCCTTACCTAACACTACGGGCAATTTAGCATGACCAATTCACCTGACCCGCACATCTTTGGACTGTCGGAGGAAACCGGAGCTCCCGGAGGAAACCCACGCAGACACGGGGAGAACGTGCAAACTCCACACAGTCAGTCGCCTGAGGCGGGAATTGAACCCAGGTCCCTGGCGCTGTGAGGCAGCAGTGCTAACCACTGTGCCACCGTGCCGTCTTGTACAATATCAACATGACCTGCCAGCTCTTATACTCAATACCCCGTCCAATGAAGGCAAGCATACTATATGCCTTTTTGACCACTCTATCCACCTGTGCTGCAACCTTCAGGGTACAATGGACCTGCACTCCCAGGTCTTTCTGCCCATCAACTTTTCCTAAGGCTCTTCCGTTTATTGTGTATTTCGCTCTAGAATTAGATTTCCCAAAATGCATCACCTCACATTTGCCTGGATTGAACTCCATCTGCCAATCTTCCGCCCAGCTCTCCAGTCTATCTATATCCTCCTGTATTCTCTGACAGCCCCCTATGCTTTCTGCTACTCCACCAATCTACATGTCATCTGCAAACTTGCTGATCATACCAACAGTGCCCCCTTCCAGATCACTGATGTCTATCACAAACAACAGTGACCCCAACACCGACCCCTGTGGGACACCACTGGCTACCTTCCTCCATTTGGAGAAACTTCCTTCAACTACTACTCTCTGTCTCCTGTTGCTCAACCAGTTCTTTATCCACCTGCTAAAACACCGTGCACACCATGTGACTTCACTTTCTCTATTAGTTTACCATGGGGAACCTTATCAAACGCCTTACTAAAGTCCATGTATATGACATCTGCTGCCCTTCCTTCATCTATCAACTTGGTCACTTCCTCAAAGAACTCCATTAAGTTGGTATGGCACGATCTCCCCTGCACAAAACCATTTTGCCAACCACTGATAAGCCCATTTTTCTCTAAATATAAATAGATCCTATCCCTCAGTACCTTCTCCAGCAACTTTCCCACCACCGATGTCAGGCTCACTGGTCTGTAATTACCCTGACTATTCCTACTACCCTTCTTGTACAGGGGACAACATGAACAAACCTCCAGTCCTCTGGCACCTCACCTGCATTTAAGGATGCCACAAAGGTATCTGTCAGGGCCCCAGCTATTTCCTCTCTCGCCTCCCTCAGCAACCTGGGATAGATCCCAACTGGTCCTGGGGATTTGTCCACCTTAATAGCCTCTCGCCTACCCAACATATCCTCCCTACTTATGTCAACGTGATCCAGACTAATCAAACTTCTATCTCTACATTGATCATGTTCCTCTCCTTAGTGAACACTGATGCAAAGTAATCATTCAAAATCTCACCCATTCTCTCAGGTTCGACACACAACCTTCCTTCGTTATCTTTTAGTGGACCAATCCTTTCTCTAGTTACCTGCTTGCTTCTTATATAAAAATAAAAGGCTTTGGGATTCTCCTTAATTCTGCTCAGCCCACTTGATTCCTCATTTAAGACTGGTCCTACTCTTCCAATATTCTTCCAGGGCCTGTTCTGTTCTTAGCTGCCTGGACCTTATGTACGCTTCCCTTTTCCTCTTGGCTCCTCATACAATTTCTCCTGTCATCCATGGTTCATGAATCTCGCCCTTCCTAACCTTTGCTTTCAGCGGGACATGCCTATACTGCACAACTTTAATCTATCTTTGAAAGCGTCCCACATCTCAAATGTGAACTTCCCTTAAAACAGCTGTGTCCAATCCACATTTCCCAGCTCCTGCCTAATTTTGATATAATTGGCCTTGGCCCAGGTTAGTACTCTTCCCTTAGGACCACTCTCATCTTTGTCTACGAGCATTCTAAACCTTACAGAATTGTGGTCACTGTTCCCAAAGAAATCCCCCACCGCAACTTCTATCATCTGGCCTGGCTCATTCCCCAACACCAGGTCCAATATGGCCCCTTCCCTCATTGGACTATTGACATACTGCTCTAGAAAACTTTCCTGGATGTTTCTTACAAATTCCACCCCATCCAGACCTCTGACGTTAAGTGTATCCCAGTCAATGTTGGGAAAATTAAAATCTCCCATCACCACTACCCTATTGCCTCTACACCTTTCCATAATCTGTTTACCTATTTGTTCTTCTCCCTCATGCTCACTGTTGGGAGGCCTGTAATACAGCCCCAACAATGTAACTGCACCCTTCTTATTTCTCAGCTCCACCCATAATGCCTCACTACTCAAACCCTCCATAGTGTCCTCCTTCAGCACAGCCATGATATCACCCCTGACCAGCAACGCAACTCCACCCAACCCCCTTTTATGCGGAGACTTTGGTAGCAAATGCAGGCAGGATTATTATCTGAATGGCTATAAATTGAGAGCGTGTAATGTGTAATGAGATCTATGTGTCCTCGTAAATTATTTGCTAAAGGTAAGCATGTAGGTGCAGTAGATGACTAAAAAAAACAAATGATATGGTGGCTTTCATAGCAAGAGGATTAGAGTACAGGAGCAGGGGTGTCTTGCTGCACTTGTTCAGGGCCTCGGCGAGACCCTACTGAAGCAGTGTGTGCAGTTTTGTTCTCCTTATTAGGGGGAGGATGTTCTTGCTTTAGAGGAAGTGCAGTGCAGATTTACAATACTGATTCCTGAGGTGGTGGAACTGACATATGAAGAGAAGTTGAATCAACTAGGGCATTATTTGCTGCAGTTCAGAAGAGTAAAATTCTAACCAGACTAGATGCAGGAAGGATATTTCTGATGACAGAGGACTCCATAACCAGGGATGACAATGTAAGGATTGTTCTGACATGGAGGGGAACCCCTCTGTTAATTAAACCAAACACCTAGAAAAGCTCGCCTTGCAATCTGTTAAAGTATGAGTGACAGTGTTCCTAATTTCCACTATTTAAAGGAAATAACAATATATTTTCCTAACTTGAATAGTGAACACTAAACAAAACTATTCACAAATCTTCAGACCCCCTTTTCTTTACTACTTACTATCTGACACCACCTCTATAAAAATATACTGCTCCAATAACCTACTTATTAAACATTAATTTAATCTCAAGACCACACAGTCTCTGTCTTCCCCACTGCCTTCAATCTTCTGGCTACGGATCTCTCTGGGTAGTCTTCTTTTTTCCTTTTACTGCAACTTGGTTTTACATGAAATGGTACCCTTTGACAGAGAACGTTTTTTAATTTCTTTGAGAGCAAGATGCTCGATGGGCGGTTTGCTCTCCAGCAGTTGCTCTCTCACCAATTTTCAAAATGCCTGCTTTATTATACCTCCCATGACACATTAAATACTTATAAATTGCTTAGCTTTCAGGTGTCAAAACAATAACACTCAAATTCCATTGGGTATTAGTCTCCTGGCTATAAAGTATTTGGTTAAATTCAAATTGTTGTCAAAACAGCAACCAAAGTTCAGGCATCCATTTAACAGCCAATTGTTACATGGCCCTATTATGGAGCAACCCATCTCCCAGCCTTTTCATTCGAGCAACTGAGCCTGAACTTCAATATTTAGCAAACAAACTCTATTTCAAAGTGAACATCCATGCTTTTGACTTTGTAAGGGGATTCAGGGTAAACCAGTGAGGTGAGGAGAAATGTCTTTCACCTAACGAGTGAAAAGCCTGTGGTTCAAGTATGAATAATCTTTGGAATTCTTTCTCTAATGAGCAGTCAATGCTGAGTAAGTGAAGATGTTTAGATTAGATTAGATTAGATTCTCCACAGTATGGAAACAGGCCCTAGTACATACCGACTCTCTGAAACCACCCAGACCCATTCCCCTACATTTACCCCTGACTATTGTACCTAACCCTAGTTTTAACATGTAACCTGCTGTAACTCTGCAGTAGTGAGTAGAGTGGGTTCTTTCTTGATTATATGTTGTATTGAGATCCGTCTCTTGATTAAATTTTAAAAATATAAACCGTAAGTACTAAGTTAGCCTGAGACACTTTTTAGAGTAAACAGATGGTGCTATTTTCTGAGTCTGTAGATTATGAAGGAGCAAAGATGGCCTTTAGTAGAGTGATATACTCTTCCTGACAGAAGTAGGAGTTTAGTGAGAGTTTCCATGTCAGTGATGATTATGTCTGCAGGAAGTGTCTTTGTTTGTGAATCCTATCAGATCACATGAACGGTTGGAGCAGCAGTAAGAGGCAATGAGGAATTTACAACAGCTAGGCGGTGTGATGGATAGGAGTTATAGGAAGGGAGAAAAGCCGCAGACACAGTCACAAAGATGGATTAACTCCAAGAAATGTAGGAGAGGTAGGCAGGTAGTGCAGAGCCTTCTGTGGCTATCCCCATTTCAATCGAGCATGCTATTTTGGAAAATGTAGGTGGTGTTGGACTCTCAAGGGAATGTAGCACAAACAGCCAAGTTTGTGGCATTGAGATTTGCTCTAATGTAATGAGGTGTACGTCGAGTTCCAAGAAATCAATTGTATTAGGGGACTTTCTAGTTAAAAACACAAACATTTCTGCAGCCATCAGTGAAATATCAGAATGGTATGTTGCTTCACTGGTGCCAGGATCAAGGTATTCTCAGAAAGGGTGCAGAATGCTCTAAAGGAGGAGAGGGACCTGCAGGAGGTCATCATACAATTTGGAACCAATGATATAGGAAGAAAAAGGAGGAGATTCCGAAGGGAGAATGTAGAGAGCCAGGCAGGAATTTAAAAAGGAGGTCCTCGAGGGTAGCAATATCTAGATTACTCCCAGTGCTATGAGCTAGGGAGGGTAGGAATAGAAGGATTGAGCAGATGAATGCATCGCTGAGAAGCTGATGTAGGGGAGAGGGATGCACATTTTTGGATCATTAGTATTTCTTCTGGGGTAGAAGTGACCAATACAAGATGGACGGATTGCACCTTCTGGGTAATCCAAGATGGAGGACAGGAAAATTTTCTGGCTCTACCAGCTGCTCCTTCCTTTGAGGTATTTTAGGTGCTGGAGGTGATTTCCTCGAATTCCAACAGCAGCAATTCCTGTTGTATATGCTGTTGCATTGTTTTGGAACTTTGGGAAAAAATAGTCAAAACAACAGTAGTTTTAAAAGGGAGAAGAGCAGACAAAGGAAGCACATGGTGAGGACAGTGCAGGGGAGAGAGAGAGAGAAAACCTGCACAGTTACCACCTTTGCTGTTTGAATTCATGCATCGTTGGACATCGGAGTGTTCTGGGAAAATTAACAAATGGTGAAATTCACAACTGATCTTGGAGGAACCTGTTGGGTGAAGTTCACAGCACAGAATCAGATAAGTTATTGTCATTTTAAGTGTGGCCTACAGAGAATCTGCAGTAGTGAGTAGAGTGGGTTCTTTTTTGATTATATGTTTTTCGAGATATGTCTCTTGATTAAACTTAAAATATAAGCCATAAGTATTAATTTAACCTGGTGCAGTGTTTTGTAGAGGAATAAGACGGTGTTATTTTCTGGGTCTGTAGATTGTGAAGGAGCAAAAAACGGCCTTTACAGTGATATGTACTTCTTGTCAGATTTGGGAGTTTAAGGGTTACTGCGGATTATATCTGCCATAAATGTTGCTGGCTGCGAATCTTATCATATCGAATGGAATGGTTGGAGAGACAGTTAGAAGCGATGAGGAATTTGCAACAGCAGCAGTATGTGGTGGATGGCAGTTATAGGAAGGGGGGTAAGTCTCAGATACAGTCACAGAGATGGGTTAACTCCAGGAAGGGTAAGAGAGGTAGGCAGCAAGAGCAGGAGTCTTTTGTGGATATACCCATTTCAAACAGGTATGCGGTTTTAGAAAATGTAGGGGGTGATGGATTCCCAGGGGAACAGAGCACAAACAGCCAAGTTTCTGGTATTGAGACTGGCTCTAATGCAACGAGGGGTACATCGGCTTCCAAGAGATCAATTGTGTTAGGGGATTCTGTAGTCAGAGGTACAGACAGATGTTTCTGTGGCCAGCATCAATAAAGCAGAATGGTGTGTTGTTTCCCTGGTGCCAGGATCAAGGATGTCTCAGAGAGGGTGTAGAATGTTCTCACGGGGGAGAGGGGCCAGCAGGAGGTCATTGTCCACATTGGAACCAACGACATAGGAAGGGAAAAGGTTGAGACTCTGAAGGGAGATTACAGACAGTTAGGCAGGAATTTAAAAAGGAGGTCCTCAAGGGTAATAATATCTGGATTACTCCCAGTGCTATGAGCTAGTGAGGGCAGGAATAGGAAGATAGAGCAGATGAATGCATGGCTGAGGAGCTGGTTTTTGGGAGAAGGATTCAGATTTTTTTGGATCATTGGAATCTCTTTTGGGGTAGAAGTGACCTGTACAAGAAGGACGGATTGCACCTAAACTGGAAGGGTACTAATATACTGGCAGGGAAATTTGCTAGAACTGCTTGGGAGGATTTAAACTAGTAAGGGGGGTGGGAGACCCAGGGAGATAGTGAGGAAAGAGACCAATCTGAGACTGGTACAGTTGGGAACAGAAATGAGTCCGTCAGGGCAGGCAGAGACAAGGTTGGACTAAAAAAGTAAATTTGCAAGGGTCCTAACAGGGAAGGCAGATGAACTCAGGGCATGGTTAGGAACATGGGACTGGGATATCATAGCAATTACAGAAACGTGGCTCAGGGATGGGCAGGACTGACAGCTGAATGTTCCGGGATATAAATGCTACAGGAAGGATAGAAAGGGAGGCAAAAGAGGAGGGGGAGTGGCGTTTTTGATAAGGGATAGCATTACAGCTGTGCTGAGGGAAGATATTCTCGGAAATACATCCAGGGGCGTTATTTGGGTGGAACTGAGAAATAAGAAAGGGATGATCATCTTATTGGGATTGTATTATAGATCCCCTAATAGTCAGAGGCAAATTCAGAAGCAAATTTTTAAGGAGATCTCAGCTATCTGTAAGAATAATAGGGTAGTTATGGTAGGGGATTTTAACTTTCCAAACATCGACTGGGACTGCCATAGTGTTAAAGGTTTAGATGGAGAGGAATTTCTTAAGTGTGTACAAGACAATTTTCTGATTCAGTATGGGATGTACCGATGAGAGAAGGTGCAAAACTTGACCTACTCTTGGGAAATAAGGCAGGGCAGGTGACTGAGGTGTCAGTGGGGGAGCACTTTGGGGCCAGCGACCATAATTCTATTAGGTTTAAAATAGTGATGGAAAAGGATAGTCCAGATCTAAAAGTTGAAGTTCTAAATTGAAGAAAGGCCAATTTTGACGGTATTAGGCAAGAACTTTCGAAAGCTGATTGGGGACAGATGTTCGCAGGTAAAGGGACGGCTGGAAAATGGGAAGCCTTCAGAAATGAGATAACAAGAATCCAGAGAAAGTATATTCCTGTCAGGGTGAAAGGAAAGGCTGGTAGGCATAGGGAATGCTGGATGACTAAAGAAATTGAGGGCTTGGTTAAGAAAAAGAAGGAAGCATATGTCAAGTATAGACAGGATAGATCGAGTATAAAGGCAGTAGGAGTATATGTAAGAGGGAAATCAGGAGGGCAAAAGGAGACATGAAATAGTTTTGGCAAATAGGGTTAAGGAGAATCCAAAGAGTTTTTACAAATACATTAAGGACAAAAGGGTAACTAGGGAGAGAATAGGGCCCCTCAAAGATCAGCAAGGCGGCCTTTGTGTGGAGCCACAGAAAATGGGGAGATACTAAATGAATATTCTGCATCAGTATTTACTGTGGAAAAGGATATGGAAGTTATAGAATGTAGGGAAATAGATGGTGACATCTTGCAAAATGTCCAGATTACAGAGGAGGAAGTGCTGGATGTCTTAAAATAGGTAAAGGTGGATAAATCCCCAGGACCTGATCAGGTGCACCCAAGAACTCTGTGGGAAGCCAGAGAAGTGATTGCTGGGCCTCTTGCCGAGATATTTGTATCATCTATAGTCACAGGTGAGGTGCCAGAAGATTGGAGGTTGGCAAACATGGTGCCACTGTTTAAGAAGGGTGGTAAGAACAAGCCAGGGAACTATAGACCAGTGAGCCTGACATTGGTGGTGGGCAAGTTGTTGGAGGGAATCCTGAGGGACAGGATGTACATGTATTTGGAAAGGCAAGGACTGATTAGGAATATTCAACAAAGCTTTGTGCGTGGGAAATCATGTCTCACGAATTTGATTGAGGTTTTTGAAGAAGTAACGAAGAGGATTGTTGAGGGCAGAACGGTGGACTTCAGAAAAGCGTTCAACAAGATTCCCCACAGGAGACTGGTGAGCAAAATTAGATCACATGGAATACAGGGAGAACTAGCCAATTGGATACAGAACTGGCTCAAAGGTAGAAGACAGAGGGTGGTGGTGGAGGGTTGTTTTTCAGGCTGGAGGCCTGTGACCAGTGCAGTGCCACAAAGATCGGTGCTGGATCATTTACTTTTCCTCAATAATATGTCAATAAATTTGCAGGTGACACCAAAATTGGAGGTGTAGTGGATAACAAAGAAGGTTACCTCAGAGTACAACAGGATCTGGATCAGATGGGCCAACAGCTGAGAAGTGGCAGATGGACTTTAAGTTAGATAAATGTGAGGTAAGGCATTTTGGAAAAGGAAATATTAGCAGTTACTATTACATGTAATAGTAACTTCCTAGGGAGTGTTGCTGAACAAAGAGACCTTGGAGTGCAGGTTCATAGCTCCTTGAAAGTGGAGTCGCAGGTAGATAGGATAGTGAAGGCAGCATTTGGTATGCTTTCCTTTATTGGTCAGAGTATTGAGTACAGGAGTTGGGAGGTCATGTTGCGGCTGTACAGGACATTGGTTAAGGCCATTGTTGGAATATTGCATGCAATTCTGGTCTCCTTCCTATCAGAAGGATGTTGTAAAATTTAAGAGGGTTCAGAAAAGATTTACATGGATCTTGCCAGGGTTAGAGCCTTTGAGCTATAGGGAGAGGTTGAATAGGCTGGGGCTGTTTTCCCTTGAGTGTCGGAGCATGAGGGGTGACCTTATAGAGGTTTATAAAATCAAGATGGGCGTGGATAGGATAAATAGACAAAGTATTTTCCCTGGGATGAGGGAGTTCAGAACTAGAGGGCATAGGTTTAGGGTGAGCAGAGAAAGATATAAAAAGGACCTAAGTGGCAACTTTGTCACACAGAGGATGATGTATGTATGGAATGAGTTGCCAAAGGAAGTGGTGGAGGCTGGTACTACTACAGCATTTAAAAGGCATCTGGCTGGGTAAATGTTTAGGAAGGGTTTGGAGGGATACGGGCCAAGTGCTGGCAAATGGGACTAGATTAGGTTGGGATATCTGGTCAGCGTTGACGAGTTGGACTGAAGGGTCTGTTTCCCTGCTGTACATCTCTATGACTCTGTCCTTACAACTCTCTGTGGCAAGGAGTTCCAAAGACTCTCAGCCCTTCAAAAAGAAGAAATTAGATTAGATTAGATTAGATTAGATTACTTACAGTGTGGAAACAGGCCCTTCGGCCCAACAAGTCCACACCGACCCGCCGAAGCGCAACCCACCCATACCCCTTACCTAACACTACGGGCAATTTAGCATGGCCAATTCACCTGACCCGCACATCTTTGGACTGTGGGAGGAAACCGGAGCACCTGGAGGAAACCCACGCAGATACAGGGAGAACGTGCAAACTCCACACAGTCAGTCGCCTGAGTCGGGAATTGAACCCGGGTCTCAGGCGCTGAGAGGCAGCAGTGCTAACCACTGTGCCACCATGCCGCCCTCCTCCTCCTCCACCATGCACCCCTTTATTCTCTCTGGTCCTCGATTCTTCCATGAGGAGAAACAGCATTTACCCTGTCAAGGCCCTTAAGAATCCTGGAATTCCCTCTGGAATGGTATTGTGGGTTGAGCCACAGCAGGTGGGCAGCAGCAATTCAAGAAGGCAGCTCACTCCCCACCTTCTCAAGGGCAACTAGGGGCAGGCAACAACTGCTGGGCCCGGCTAGAAACACTCACATCCCACTAATGAACACATTTTAAAATCCTTTTTGTTTCAATCAGATCATTTCACATTCTTGTGAACTCCAGTAAGTTAAGTCCCAATATGTTTAACCTTTGCTCTTAAGACAATTCCTCTACTGCAGGGATCATCCCAGTTAACCTTCTCTGAAGTTCTGGCAATAACATAACATCTTTCCCTAAATATTCCAAATATGTCCTCCCCAGCACCTTCGACAGTTGCAGTAAGGCTCCCCTACTCTTATGCTCCAACTCCCTTGTAATAAAGGCCAACATTGCATTGGCCTTCCTGATTACCTGCTGTCCCTGTGTGCTCACTTTCTGGGTTTCACCTACAAGTTCCTTTGTGCTCCAACTTTCTTGTTGTTTTTCTCCATTTAAATAAGACTGTCTTTTTGTTCTCCCTTCCAAAATGAACAACTTCACATTTTCCAACATTGTACTCCATTTGTGAAGTTTTTACCCACTTACTTAACTGATAAATATCTCGCTGCAAAAAGAATGCAAACACTTTACAACCAGTCTTTCCACCTACTGTCTGCAACTCTGGCTTCCTTCCTCCCAGTCAAATTAAAGAAAGAAGACAATATAAGGAGATGATTTGGAGATTTCAGTGTTGGACTGGGGTGTACAAAGTTAAAAATCACACAAGTAAAAAGTGAGGTCTGCAGATGCTGGAGATCAGAGCTGAAAATGTGTTGCTGGTTAAAGCACAGCAGGTCAGGCAGCATCCAAGGAACAGGAAATTCGACATTTCGGGCCAGATGAAGGGCTCTGGCCCGAACATCGAATTTCCTGTTCCTTGGATGCTGCCTGACCTGATGTGCTTTAACCAGCAACACATTTTCAGCTAAAAATCACACAACACTGGGTTATAGTCCAACAGGTTTAATTGGAAACACAGTAGCATTGTTGTGTGGTGTTCCCTCATCCATTGCCATAGCCTCTGCTTGGTCTCATCAATTTGAAGATACTAGATTGCAAGGTTTGTGAAGGTTTGTAGCTCAGGTTGAGGTTGAGGGTGTAGGTTTGCTCGCTGAGCTGTCGGTTTGATATCCAGACGTTTCATTACCTGGCTCGGTAACATTATCAGTGGCGACTTCCAAGTGAAGCGAAGCTGTTGTCTCCTGCTTTCTGTTTATATGTTTGTCCTGGATGGGGTTCCTGGGGTTTGTGGTGATGTCATTTCCTGTTCATTTTCTGAGGGGCTGATAGATGGTATCTAGATCTTTGTGTTTGTTTATGGCGTTGTGGTTGGAGTGCCAGGCCTCTATGAATTCTCTGGCATGTCTTTGCTTAGCCTGTCCCAGGATAGATACGTTGTCCCAGTTGAATTGGTTGTTTTTCATCCGTGTGTAGGGCTACGAGGGGGAGAGGTTTGTGTCTTTTTGTAGCTAGCTGAACACCAGCTAGATACTAGATTTCCAGCATCTGCAGTCCTTGTTTTTATCTAATCAATCTGAAGATACACAAAACCATTACACCAGGACGTCCCATCATATCAGGCAATGGGACCCTGAGTGAAACCTCTCTGACTATGTTGAAGGCATCTTGAAACCATTGTACTGGGGACCCCCAGCTTCTGTCGTGACACTATGGATTTCTTACAGAAACTCAGCACCCAGGACCAATCAAATCAGGAACATTCCTCGTCACAATGGGCATTTCCGCAGTCTACACCAGCATCCCCACAATGGCAACAGCCTCAGTACTCAACACCAACAATTGCCAATCTCCGAACACCGTCCTACAACTCATCCGTTTTATCCTTAATCACAATGTCTTCGCAGGCGACTGACTGTGTGGAGTTTACACATTCTCCCCGTGTCTGTGTGGGTTTCCTCCAGGTGCACCAGTTTCCTCCCACAGTCCAAAAATGTGCAGGTTAGGTGAATTGGCCGTGCTAAATTGCCCGTAGAGTTAGGTGAAGGTGTAAATGTAGGGGAGGGTGGGTTGCGCTTCGGCAGGTCAGTATGGACCTGTTGGGCCGAAGGGCCTGTTTCCACACAGTAAGTAATCTAATCCAATCTAATCTAAACCAGTTCTTCATCCAGACACATGGAACAGCCATGGGGACCATATTTGCACCCCAATATGCCAACATTTCCACACACAGGTGCGAACAAGACTTCTTCTCTATGCAGGACCTCCAACTAACACTTTACACCAGGTACATTGACGACATTTTCTTCCTCTGGACCGATGGTGAGGAGTCACTGATAAAACTACACAGTGACATCAACAAGTTTCATCCCACTATCAAACTCACCATGGACTACTCTCGACTATCTGTCTCGTTGTGGGACAAGGATGGACACCTCAGCACCACACTCTACCGCAAACCCACAGACAACCTCACAATGCTACACTTCTCCAGCTTCCACCCTAAACATATTAAAACAGCCATTCCCTATGGACAAGCCCTACGCATACACCGGATCTGCTCAGTTGAGGAGGAACGTGGGGGACATTTGGAAGTACTCAAGGATGCCCTCATAAGAACGGGATACGATGTTCAACTCATCGACCGCCAGTTCCGACGTGCCACAGCAAGGAACCGTAATGACATCCTCAGGAGACAGACACGTACAGCAACCGACAGGGTATCCTTCGTTGTTCAGTACTTCCCAGGAGCTGTAAAACCACGCCATGTTCTTCACGACCTGAAACACATTATCAATGAGGATGAACACCTCACCAAGACCTTCCCCATGCCTCCACTGCTCACCGTTAAATAACCATCAAACCTCAAATTGTTCATTGCAAACTGTCCGGCTTTCAGGAGAACTTCATACAATCCTGTCACGGTAGGCACTGCAAGACGTGTCAGATTGTGGACATAGATACCACCATTACACGTGGGGACACCTCCCCTATGTATGTGGCAGGTAGTCATGTGACTCAGCCAACATTGTCTATCTCATACGCTGCAGGCAAGGATGCCCGGAGGCATGGTACATTGGTGAGACCGAGCAAAGGCTACAACAACGGATGAATGGGCACCGCACAACAATCAACAGACAGGAGGGTTCCCTCCCAGTTGGGGAACACTTCAGTGGTCCAGGACATTCAGCCTCGGACCTTCGGGTGACCATCCTCCAAGGTGGACTTTGGGACAGGCAGCAGAGGAAAGTGGCCGAGCAGAGGCTGATAGCTAAGTTCGGTACCCATAGGGAGGGCCTCAACCGGGACCTTGGGTTCATGTCACATCACAGGTGACCACCATTGCACTACACACACACACACACATACACACACTCACCTTCTCACAGACTTATACCCATTTATACTCACACTCACACACATGCACCCACTCTCTCACAGACACTCACAACCCCAATTCCTCCCCACACACCCACATACACATATAAATTTGTGGGGTGAATTTGTACTTGCAGAATTACTTTTCACTTCGCTCAAAAACTGCATGAATCCATGTAAGATTCTGTAAATTAATTTTTTTAGATTAGAATCAGTCGAAACATTGTGGCACAGACAGTATCACACAGGGGAACTCACACCTTCAATACATTATCTGGGCTAACAGACACCAATTGTTAAAGTTCACTTTAGAATGTAACTTTTAAAAAAGGTTTTGTGATTTATATGAAAGAACTGAAACCAACGTGGTCATTCTAACAGATGAGAGACTTAACAAACAATCCAGATCATAGAGATGTACAGCACGGAAACAGACCCTTCGGTCCAACCTGTCCATGCTGACCAGATATCCCAACCCAATCTAGTCCCACCTGCCAGCACCTGACCCATATCCCTCCAAACCTTCCCTATTCATATACCCATCCAAATGCCTCTTAAATGTTGCAATTGTACCAGCCTCCATCACTTCCTCTGGCAACTCATTCCATACATGTACCACCCTCTGTGTGGAAAAAGTTGCCCCTTAGGTTTCTTTTATATCTTCCCCCTCTCACCCTAAACCTATGCCCTCTAGTTCTGGACTCCTCCACCCCAGGGAAAGACCTTGTCTATTTACCCTATCCATGCCCCTCATAATTTTGTAAACCTCTATAAGGTCACCCCTCAGCCTCCGACGCTCCAGGAAAACAGCCCCAGCCTGTTCAGCCTTTCCCTGTAGCTCAAACTCTCCAACCCTGGCAACATCCTTGTAAATCTTTTCTGAACCCTTTCAAGTTTCACAACATCTTTCCGATAGGAAGGAGACCAGAATTGCACACAATGTTCCAACAGTGGCCTAACCAATGTCCTGTACAGCTGTAACATGACCTCCCAACTCCTGTACTCAATACTCTGACCAATAAAGGAAAGCATAAAATCTTTTTCAACATATGATTTTAGTTACATCACACCGTAAACTTTGGCTATAAATTCTGTGTTTTACAATCTTATTATCCACAACCACCTGATGAAGGAGCAGCGCTCCGAAAGCTAGTGTTTCCAAATAAACTGTTGGACTATAAACTAGTGTTGTGAGATCAGTCCAATACTGACATCTCCAAATCAATTTGAAAGGGGCACCTGGCGCTATCAGGACACAAATTGATATAGATAGGTAGTGGGATAGGTTGAAAATACAGTTCAGAATGTCACAGAATCCTGGGCTTTGTAAATAGGCAGGCAGATTACAAAAGGAAGGTCAAGTGAATCTTTATAGAATTAAGTACATATCATAGTAGAGGTTGTGTTAGATATACTAGAATGTATAAAGGTGGGTAAATCTCCTGGTCCTGACCAAATATATCAAAAAGCACCACAAGAGGCGAGAGAAGAAATCACAGGGGCCCTGGCTGATATTTGTGCATTATCGTTAGCCATGGGTGAGGTCCCAGAAGACCGGAGGGTAGTGAATGTTGTCCCCTTATTCAAGAAGGGATACAAAGAAAAGCCTAGGAACTAGAGACCAATAAGGTGAACATCTGTGGTAGGCAAGTTACTTGAGAAGATTCTGAGAGATAAGATACACGTGTTTGGAAATGATTTGGATTTGGAAAGGCAGGGTTTGACGAGGAATAGTCAGTATGGCTTTGTACATGGGAGGTCATGCCTTACAAATTTGTTCGAGTTCTTTGATGAAGTGACCAGGAAGAATGATGAGGACAGGGCGGTAGAAGTAGCCTATACAGATTTCAGTAAGGCCTTTGATGAGGTTCCACCTGGTAGGCTGCTCTGGTGGGTTATATCACATGGAATCCAGGGGGAGCTGGCAAATTGGATATCTCAACTTTGACACCTCACTCTGAGGAAAATGTGGAAGTGGTATGGATGGTAAAATTATGGGAATGACTCCAGGAATAAGACACTTCTATTGTGTTAATAAATTGGAGAAGCTGGGATTCTCACTCAGAATGACAGGCTTGGAGATTTAACAGCTGTGTCCCAAATCAGCAGCTTTATAATGAGGAGAATTGATTCAAGTGAAATAGTTGAAAACCAGATGGCATAATTTAAGGCAAATGGCAACAGAAGCTCAGTTTGCCCACAATGAATGCTTAAGTTCTGGAATTCATTGCAACAGTGCATAGAATTGAATGAGGACCTGAAGAGAAAACAAACATTTGGGAGGGCGGGGTGAGGTATTTGGGCTCACGAGTCTTTGTGGAATGGACTGGAGTGGACGGAAGAAAGTGAAAGGAGCTGCCCGAGTACTGAGGAGTGTAACCAGCTGGCCTCTGACCGTTCCCAACACCGTGCCTGTCCACTAGCAGTACCTTTTCTTGGTGCTTGGCTGGGTTTTTTCGGTGCTTTCCCAGCTCCAGGCTTTGCTTTCCCTCCTTTCCGGCTGGACATTGTTTATGACATTTGAAAACCCCTCTGCTAACCAGCAGCGTCACTAGAACAGAGAGAATTGGTCTCACGTTAATGTGGTGCTGCCTCGTCTGTGTCGAAGACGGGAGGGATAACACTGGCACTTACAAAGCAGGGAGAAGGGTCTCCAGTGGAACTCAGCAAGTCACAGCAGGAGCTGGGCTTTCAGGTAGAGAGAGCCTGCTGAGTACAGCCTGCCAGCCAGCCGCAGCAACGTCTGGCCCACCGCTGCCATGTAATAAAAGTCAACAAAGGACCTCCCTCATACACCGCACAGACTGGTTAGCAGGACACAGGACAACAAAAACTCGCAATTATTAACTTTCAGCCTCAACGCTCTGAATTCCCGCTTTTCTCATCTCTCCCACCATCTGCTGCTCCCAATATTCCAGACTCTTTCCCCCCGTTGCTCCCAGTGTTGGGCTCTCTCTCTCCCTGTTGCTCCCAGGATTGCAGTCTGTCTCTCTCCCTGTGCACGGTCTCTCTCCATTGCTCCTAGTATTGCACTCTCCCTCTCTGCCGCCCTGCTGGTCCCAGTATTGTAGTCTGTCTGTCTGTCTCTCTCCCCCCCGTTGCTCCCAGTGTTGCTGTCTCTGTCTCTCTCGCTCCCTCCCTGTTGCTCCCAGTGTTGCTGTCTCTGTCTCTCTCGCTCCCTCCCTGTTGCTCCCAGTATTGCAGGCCAGGCAGCATCTCAGGAATAGAGAATTCGACGTTTCGAGCATAAACCCTTCATCAGGAATAAGAGAGAGAGAGAGCCAAGCAGGCTAAGATATAGGGTAGGTAGGAGGGACTAGGGGGAGGGGCGATGGAGGTGGGATAGGTGGAAGGAGGTCAAGGTGAGGGTGATAGGCCGGAGTGGGGTGGGGGCGGAGAGGTCAGGAAGAGGATTGCAGGTTAGGAGGGCGGTGCTGAGTTGAGGGAACCGACTGAGACAAGGTGGGGGGAGGGGAAATGAGGAAACTGGAGAAATCTGAATTCATACCTTGTGGTTGGAGGGTTCCCAGGCGGAAGATGAGGCGCTCCTCCTCCAGCCGTCGTGTAGTTGTGTTCTGCCGGTGGAGGAGTCCAAGGACCTGCATGTCCTCGGTGGAGTGGGAGGGGGAGTTAAAGTGTTGAGCCACGGGGTGATTGGGTTGGTTGGTTCGGGCGGCCCAGAGGTGTTCTCTGAAGCGTTCCGCAAGTAAGCGGCCTGTCTCCCCAATGTAGAGGAGGCCACATCGGGTGCAGCGGATGCAATAGATGATGTGTGTGGAGGTACAGGTGAACTTGTGGCGGATATGGAAGGATCCCTTGGGGCCTTGGAGGGAAGTGAGTGTGGAGGTGTGGGCGCAAGTCTTACATTTCCTGCGGTTGCAGGGGAAGGTGCCGGGGGTGGAGGTTGGGTTGGTGGGGGGTGTGGATCTGACGAGGGAGTCACGAAGGGAGTGGTCCTTGCGGAACGCTGATAGGGGAGGGGAGGGGAGGGAAATATATCCTTGGTGGTGGGGTCCGTTTGGAGGTGGCGGAAATGGCGGCGGATGATACGTTGTATGCAGAGGTTGGTGGGGTGGTAGGTGAGAACCAGTGGGGTTCTGTCTTGGTGGCGGTTGGAGGAGCGGGGCTCAAGGGCGGAGGAGCGGGAAGTGGAGGAGATGCGGTGGACATCTATTCTATCTCGGGCGACCGACTCAACACAGACATCTATTGCCATGGGCACCCGCATGGGCCCCAGCTATGCCTGCCTCTTCGTAGGATATGTGGAACAGTCCATCTTCCGCAACTACACTGGCACCACCCCCCACCTTTTCCTCTGCTACATCGATGACTGTATCGGCGCTGCCTCGTGCTCCCACGAGGAGGTTGAACAGTTCATCAACTTTACTAACACCTTCCATCCCGACCTCAAATTCACCTGGACTGTCTCAGACTCCTCCCTCCCCTTCCTAGACCTCTCCATTTCTATCTCGGGCGACCGACTCAACACAGACATCTATTATAAACCGACTGACTCCCACAGCTACCTGGACTACACCTCCTCCCACCCTGCCCCCTGTAAAAATGCCATCCCATATTCCCAATTCCTTCGTCTCCGCCGCATCTGCTCCCAGGAGGACCAATTCCAACACCGCACAGCCCAGATGGCCTCCTTCTTCAAGGACCGCAGATTCCCCCCAGACGTGATCGACGATGCCCTCCACCGCATCTCCTCCACTTCCCGCTCCTCCACCCTTGAGCCCCGCTCCTCCAACCGCCACCAAGACAGAACCCCACTGGTTCTCACCTACCACCCCACCAACCTCCGCATACAACGTATCATCCGCCGCCATTTCCGCCACCTCCAAACGGACCCCACCACCAAGGATATATTTCCCTCCCCTCCCCTATCAGCGTTCCGCAAGGACCACTCCCTTCGTGACTCCCTCGTCAGATCCACACCCCCCACCAACCCAACCTCCACCCCCGGCACCTTCCCCTGCAACCGCAGGAAATGTAAGACTTGCGCCCACACCTCCACACTCACTTCCCTCCAAGGCCCCAAGGGATCCTTCCATATCCGCCACAAGTTCACCTGTACCTCCACACACATCATCTATTGCATCCGCTGCACCCGATGTGGCCTCCTCTATATTGGGGAGACAGGCCGCTTACTTGCGGAACGCTTCAGAGAACACCTCCGGGCCGCCCGAACCAACCAACCCAATCACCCCGTGGCTCAACACTTTAACTCTCCCTCCCACTCCACCGAGGACATGCAGGTCCTTGGACTCCTCCACCGGCAGAACACAACAACACGACGGCTGGAGGAGGAGCGCCTCATCTTCCGCCTGGGAACCCTCCAACCACAAGGTATGAATTCAGATTTCTCCAGTTTCCTCATTTCCCCTCCCCCCACCTTGTCTCAGTCGGTTCCCTCAACTCAGCACCGCCCTCCTAACCTGCAATCCTCTTCCTGACCTCTCCGCCCCACCCCACTCCGGCCTATCACCCTCACCTTGACCTCCTTCCACCTATCCCACCTCCATCGCCCCTCCCCCTAGTCCCTCCTACCTACCCTATATCTTAGCCTGCTTGGCTCTCTCTCTCTCTCTTATTCCTGATGAAGGGCTTATGCTCGAAACGTCGAATTCTCTATTCCTGAGATGCTGCCTAACCTGCTGTGCTTTGACCAGCAACACATTTGCAGCTGTGATCTCCAGCATCTGCAGACCTCATTTTTTACCCCAGTATTGCAGTCTCTCTCTCACACTCTCTCTCCCTGTTGCTCCCAGCATTGCACTCTCACTCTCCGTTTCTCCCAGTATTGCACACTCTCTCTCCCTCCTTGTTACTCCCAGTATTGCACTCTCACTGTCCCTGTTTTTCCCAGTATTGTACACTCTCTCTCCCTCCCTGTTGCTCCCAGTATTGCACACTCTCTCCCTCCCTGTTGCTCCCAGTATTGCACACTCTCTCCCTCCCTGTTGCTCCCAGTATTGCACACTCTCTCCCTCCCTGTTGCTCCCAGTATTGCACACTCTCTCCCTCCCTGTTGCTCCCAGTATTGCACACCCTCTCTCCCTGTTCCTTCTAGTATTGCACTCACTCTCTCTGCCTTTTGCTCCCAGTATTGCACTCTCTTTCTTTCTCTCTCTCTCTCCCTCTACCTGTTGCTTCCAGTATTGCACTCACTCTCTCCCTGTTGCTCCTAGTATTGCACTCTCTCTCTCTCCTGTTCCTTCCAGTGTTGCACATTTTCTCTCTTGCCCTGTGCATTCCCCCTCTCTATCTCTCTCCGTGTGCTCCCAGTATAGCACTCTCTCACACCCTGTGCGCTCCCAGTATTGAATTCTCTCTCTCTGCAGCTCCCAATATAGCTCTCTCTCTCTCTGCAGCACCCAGTATTGTGCACTCTCTCTCTCCCTGCTGCTCCCAGTACAGTGCTCTCTCTCCCCACCCCAACCCCAAATTTGTCTGTCTGTCTGTCTCCCTGTTGCTCCCAGTACAGGGAATGCACTCCCTATCTGTCTGTCTCTGTGCTGCTGCCAGTATAGCACTCTGTGTATGTGCATGTTGCCCCCAAAACTGCCAGCCCTCTTGCAGATTGTTACCATTGTTTCAGCTGGTGTCTTGGCAATCTCTAAGCAACCGAGACACACGGATATGACATCAGCGTGCTAGCCCCGCCCCTGTCATTGCCAGCTGCACACATGCAAGCTCCAGAGCTCCCTCCAACAGGCACTGGCACCAATCAGAAACTGGAAGTGGCCAAGACAGGGCAGCCCTCACAGACAGTGACATGGGGTCATGTGGGTGTGTACTGTAATGGACAGTGACTCTGGGGAATGGGGATGGGTACTGTAATAGATAATGACTCTGGGGAATGGGGATGGGTACTGTAATGGACAGTGACTCTGGGGAATGGGGATGGGTACTGTAATGGACAGTGACTCTGGGGAATGGGGATGGGTATATAATGGACAGTGACTCTGGGGAATGTTGATGTGTACTGTAATGGACGGTGACACTGGGAAAGTGGATGGGTACTGTAATGGACAGTGACTCTGGGGAATGTGGGTGTGTACTGTAATGGACAGTGACTCTGGGAAAGTGGATGGTACTGTATTAGATAATGACTCTGGGGAATGGGGATGGGTACTGTAATGGACAGTGACTCTGGGGAATGGGGATGGGTACTGTAATGGACAGTGACTCTGGGGAATGGGGATGGGTACTATAATGGACAGTGACTCTGGGAAAGTGGATGGTACTGTAATAGATAATGACTCTGGGGAATGGGGATGGGTACTGTAATGGACAGTGACTCTGGGGAATGGGGATGGGTACTGTAATGGACAGTGACTCTGGGGAATGGGGATGGGTATATAATGGACAGTGACTCTGGGGAATGTTGATGTGTACTGTAATGGACGGTGACACTGGGGAATGGGGATGGGTACTGTATTGGACAGTGACTCTGGGCAATTCGAGTGTGTACTGTAATGGACAGTGACATTGGGGAAATCGGATGGGTACTATAATGGACAGTGACTGAGGAATGCGGGTGTGTACTGTAATGGACAGTGACTCTGGGGAATGCGAGTGTGTACTGTAATAGACAGTGATTCTGGGCAATTCGAGTGTGTACTGTAATGGACAGTGACATTGGGGAAATCGGATGGGTACTATAATGGACAGTGACTGAGGAATGCGGGTGTGTACTGTAATGGACAGTGACTCTGGGGAATGCGAGTGTGTACTGTAATAGACAGTGATTCTGGGCAATTCGAGTGTGTACTGTAATGGACAGTGACATTGGGGAATGTAGGTGTGCACTATAATGATCATGACACTGGGGAATGTGGGTGTGTACTGTAATAGACAGTGACATTGGGGAATGTATGTGTGTACTACAATAGACAGTGTCAGTGGGGAATGTGGGTATGTACTGTAATGGACAGTGACAGTGGGGAATGTAGGTGTGTACTGTAATGGACAGTGACACTGGGGAATGCAGGTGTGTAATGTAAAGGACAGTGACACTGGGGAATGTGGGTGTGTACTGTAATGGACAGTGAATCTGGGCAATCCGGGTGTGTACTGTAATGGACAGTGACTCTGGGAAATGTGGGAGTGTACTGTAATAGACAGTGACAGTGGGGAATGTGGGTGTGTACTGTAATGGACAGTGACAGTGGGGAATGTAGGTGTGTAATGTAATGAACAGTGACACTGGGGAATATGGGTGTGTACTGTAATGGCCAGTGACACTGGGAAATGTGGGTGTGTACTGTAATGGACAGTGACACTGGGGAATGTGGGTGTGTACTGTAATGGACCGTGACAGTGAGGAATGTAGATGTGTACTGCAATGGACAGTGACATGGGAATGTGGATGTGTACTGTAATGGACAGTAACACTGGAGAACGTAGGTATGTACTGTAATGAACAGTGACACTGGGGAATATGGGTGTGTACTGTAATGGCCAGTGAATCTGGGAATGTGGGTGTGTACTGTGATGGACAGTGACAGTGGGGAATGTAGGTGTGTACTGTAATGGACAATGGCACTGGGGATTGTGGGTGTGTACTGTAATGGACAGTGACACTGGGGAATGTGGGTGTGTACTGTAATGGACAGTGAATCTGGGCAATCTGGGTGTGTACTGTAATGGACAGTGACAGTGGGGAATGTAGGTGTGTACTACAATGGACAGTGACACGGGAATGGGAATGTGTACTGTAATGGAGAGTGACTCTGGGGAATGTAGGCGTGTACTGAAATGGACAGTGATATGGGAGTGTGGATGTGTACTGTAATGAACTGTGACCCTGGGCAATGGGGAGGTGTCCTGTAATGGACAGTGACCCTTGGGGAAGGTGGGTGTCTGCTGTAATGGACAGTGACCCTGGGGAATGTGGTTGTGTACTGTAATGGACAGTGACACTGGCGAATGGGAATGTGTACTGTAATGGGCAGTGACACTGGGCAATGGTGATGTGGACTGTAATGGACAGTGACTCTGGGGAATGCTGGTGTGTACTGTAATGGACAGTGACACTGGGCAATGGGGATGTGTACTATAATGGACAGTGACTCTGGGCAATGTGGGTGTGTACTGTAATGGGCAGTGACTCTGGGTAACGTGGGGTGTGTACTGTAATGGACAGTGAGTCTGGGGAATGTGGGTGTGTACTGTAATGGACAGTGTGACTGGGAAATGTGAGTGCATACTGTAATGGCCAGTGACACTGGGGAATGTGGATGCGTACTGTAATAGACAGTGAGACCGGGGAATGTGGGTGTGTACTGTAATGGACAGTGATACTGGGGAATGAGGGTGTGTACTGTAATGGACAGTGACTCTGGGAAATGCGGGAGTGTACTGTAATGGACAGTGACTCTGGGGAATGCAGGTGTGTACTGTAATGGACAGTGACTCTGGGGAATGCAGGTGTGTAGTGTAATGGACAGTGATACTGGGGAATGTAGTTGTGTACTGTAATGTTCAATGACACTGGGGAATGTGGGTGTGTACTGTAATGAACAGTGACCCTGGGGAATGAGAGTGTATACTGTAATGGACAGTGACAGTGGGGAATGTAGGTGTGTACTACAATGGACAGTGACACGGGAATGTGGATGTGTACTGTAATGGACAGTGACACTGCGGAATGTGATTTTGTACTGTAATGGAGAGTGACTCTGGGGAATGTGGGTGTGTGCTGTAATGGACAGTGAATCTGGGATATCTGGGTGTGTATTGTAATGAACAGTGACACTGTGGAATATGGGTGTGTGCTGTAATGGACAGTGACACTGGGAATGTAGGTGTGTGCTGTAATGGACAGTGACTCTGGGGAATGTGGGTGTGTGCTGTAATGGACAGTGACACTGGGAATGTGGGTGTGTGCTGTAATGGACAGTGACTCTGGGGAATGTGGGTGTGTGCTGTAATAGACAGTGACACTGGGAATGTGGGTGTGTGCTGTAATGGACAGTGACACTGGGAATGTGGGTGTGTGCTGTAACGGACAGTGACACTGGGAATGTGGGTGTGTACTGTAATGGACAGTGAATCTGGGCAATCTGGGTGTGTACTGTAATGGACAGTGACACTGGGGAATGGGGATGTGTTCTGTAATGGACAGTGACAATGGGGAATGTAGGTGTGTACTGCAATGGACAGTGACACGGGAGTGTGGATGTGTACTGTAATGAACTGTGACCCTGGGCAATGGGGAGATGTCCTGTAATGGACAGTGACCCTTGGGGAATGTGGGTGTCTGCTGTAATGGACAGTGACCCTGGGGAATGTGGTTGTGTACTGTAATGGACAGTGACACTGGCGAATGTGAATGTGTACTGTAATGGGCAGTGACACTGGGCAATGGTGATGTGTGCTGTAATGGACAGTGACTCTGGGGAATGCGGGTGTGTACTGTAATGGGCAGTGAGTCTCAGGTATGTGTGTGTGTACTGTAATGGCCAGTGAGACTGGGGAATGTGGGTGTGTACTGTAATGGACAGTGACAGTGAGGAATGTAGATGTGTACTGTAATAGACAGTGACATGGGAATGTGGATGTGTACTGTAATGGACAGTAACACTGGAGAACGTAGGTATGTACTGTAATGAACAGTGACACTGGGGAATATGGGTGTGTACTGTAATGGCCAGTGAATCTGGGAATGTGGGTGTGTACTGTGATGGACAGTGACAGTGGGGAATGTAGGTGTGTACTGTAATGGACAATGGCACTGGGGATTGTGGGTGTGTACTGTAATGGACAGTGACACTGGGGAATGTGGGTGTGTACTGTAATGGACAGTGAATCTGGGCAATCTGGGTGTGTACTGTAATGGACAGTGACAGTGGGGAATGTAGGTGTGTACTACAATGGACAGTGACACGGGAATGGGAATGTGTACTGTAATGGAGAGTGACTCTGGGGAATGTAGGCGTGTACTGAAATGGACAGTGATATGGGAGTGTGGATGTGTACTGTAATGAACTGTGACCCTGGGCAATGGGGAGGTGTCCTGTAATGGACAGTGACCCTTGGGGAAGGTGGGTGTCTGCTGTAATGGACAGTGACCCTGGGGAATGTGGTTGTGTACTGTAATGGACAGTGACACTGGCGAATGGGAATGTGTACTGTAATGGGCAGTGACACTGGGCAATGGTGATGTGGACTGTAATGGACAGTGACTCTGGGGAATGCTGGTGTGTACTGTAATGGACAGTGACACTGGGCAATGGGGATGTGTACTATAATGGACAGTGACTCTGGGCAATGTGGGTGTGTACTGTAATGGGCAGTGACTCTGGGTAACGTGGGGTGTGTACTGTAATGGACAGTGAGTCTGGGGAATGTGGGTGTGTACTGTAATGGACAGTGTGACTGGGAAATGTGAGTGCATACTGTAATGGCCAGTGACACTGGGGAATGTGGATGCGTACTGTAATAGACAGTGAGACCGGGGAATGTGGGTGTGTACTGTAATGGACAGTGATACTGGGGAATGAGGGTGTGTACTGTAATGGACAGTGACTCTGGGAAATGCGGGAGTGTACTGTAATGGACAGTGACTCTGGGGAATGCAGGTGTGTACTGTAATGGACAGTGACTCTGGGGAATGCAGGTGTGTAGTGTAATGGACAGTGATACTGGGGAATGTAGTTGTGTACTGTAATGTTCAATGACACTGGGGAATGTGGGTGTGTACTGTAATGAACAGTGACCCTGGGGAATGAGAGTGTATACTGTAATGGACAGTGACAGTGGGGAATGTAGGTGTGTACTACAATGGACAGTGACACGGGAATGTGGATGTGTACTGTAATGGACAGTGACACTGCGGAATGTGATTTTGTACTGTAATGGAGAGTGACTCTGGGGAATGTGGGTGTGTGCTGTAATGGACAGTGAATCTGGGATATCTGGGTGTGTATTGTAATGAACAGTGACACTGTGGAATATGGGTGTGTGCTGTAATGGACAGTGACACTGGGAATGTGGGTGTGTGCTGTAATGGACAGTGACTCTGGGGAATGTGGGTGTGTGCTGTAATAGACAGTGACACTGGGAATGTGGGTGTGTGCTGTAATGGACAGTGACACTGGGAATGTGGGTGTGTGCTGTAACGGACAGTGACACTGGGAATGTGGGTGTGTACTGTAATGGACAGTGAATCTGGGCAATCTGGGTGTGTACTGTAATGGACAGTGACACTGGGGAATGGGGATGTGTTCTGTAATGGACAGTGACAATGGGGAATGTAGGTGTGTACTGCAATGGACAGTGACACGGGAGTGTGGATGTGTACTGTAATGAACTGTGACCCTGGGCAATGGGGAGATGTCCTGTAATGGACAGTGACCCTTGGGGAATGTGGGTGTCTGCTGTAATGGACAGTGACCCTGGGGAATGTGGTTGTGTACTGTAATGGACAGTGACACTGGCGAATGTGAATGTGTACTGTAATGGGCAGTGACACTGGGCAATAGTGATGTGTGCTGTAATGGACAGTGACTCTGGGGAATGCGGGTGTGTACTGTAATGGGCAGTGAGTCTCAGGTATGTGGGTGTGTACTGTAATGGCCAGTGAGACTGGGGAATGTGGGTGTGTACTGCAATGGCCAGTGACACTGGGGAATGTGGATGTGTACTGTAATAGACAGTGAGACTGGGGAATGTGGGTGTGTACTGTAATGGACAGTGATACTGGGGAAATTTGGGTGTGTACTGTAATGGACAGTGACTCTGGGGAATGCAGGTGTGTTGTCTAATGGACAGTGACACTGGGAATGCATGTGTGTACTGTAATGGACAGTGACAGTGAGGAATGCAGATGTGTAGTGTAATGGACCGTGACACTGGGGAATGTGGGTGTGTTCTGTAATGGACAGTGACTCTGGGGAATGCAGGTGTGTAGTGTAATGGACTGTGACACTGGGGAATGCAGGTGAGTAGTGTAATGGACTGTGACACTGGGGAATGCAGGTGTGTAGTGTAATGGACAGTGACTCTGGGGAATGTAGTTGTGTACTGTAATTTCTTGGACTTCCACGTGGACGCACTGGTTACAAAGGCCTGACAATGTCTCTTCTCCCTCAGGTAGCTGTGGAAATTTGGCATGATGTCGAATACCCTTGCCAACGTTTATAGAAGCACCATCAAGAACATTCTGTCTGGATGTATCACTACCTGGAATGGCAACTGTACTATTCAAGATCAGAGACGGTTACAGAGAGTGGTGAACCCGACCCGGACAATCACAAAGGCCAACCTCCCATCTATAGAACCCATCAACCAGGCCCACTGTCAAGGAAAGGCCGCCAGCATTCTCAAAGATCCATCCCACCCTGGCAATGCTTTTCTATAACCTCTACCATCAGGGAGAAGGTATAGAATCGACATTTCTAGCAATAGCCATTCATCAGAAATCATTCCTGCTCCTCGGATGAAACGTCGATTTTCCTGCTCCTCGGATGCTGTCTGACCTGCTGTGCTTTTCCAGCACCACTCTAATCTAGACTCTGATCTCCAGTATCTGCAGTCCTCACCATCACCTTCTTGGTCGTGTAGATGAGCAGAGAGATCTCGGTGTCTATGTACATCAATGCCTGAAAGTTACCACCCAGGTTGATAAGGTTGTTAGGAAGGCATACGGTATGTTAGCTTTTATTGATGGAGGGATTGAGTTTTGGAGCCATGAGGTCATGCTTCAGCTGTACAAAACTCTGATGTGGCCGCACTTGGAATACTATGTACAGTTCTGGTCACCGCGTCATAGAAAGCATGTGGAAGCTTTGGAAAGGGTACAGAAGAGATTTACTAGGATGTTGCCTGGAATGAAGGGTAGGTCTTAAGAGGGAAGCTTCCATTGTTGAGGAAGATCTGCCTACCGAGTCAGTATGGGTGGAAATTAGGAACAGCAAGGGAGCAGTCACCTCTTTAGGGGTTTACTAAAGGCCCTCCCAATAGCAGCAGGGAGATGGAAGAAAGCATAGGTCGGCAGATTTTGGAAAGGTGTGGAGGTAGTAGGGTTGTTGTAATGGGTGCCTTTAACTTTCCCAATATTGATTGGAACCTCCTTCGAGCAGAAGATTTGAATGGAGCTGTTTTTGTAAGGTGTGTTCAGGAGGGTTTCCTAACTCTGTACGTTGACAGGCCGACAAGGGGAGAGGCCATTCTAGTAAAAAATGAGGTCTGCAGATGCTGGAGATCACAGCTGCAAATGTGTTGCTGGTCAAAGCACAGCAGGTTAGGCAGCATCTCAGGAATAGAGAATTCGACGTTTCGAGCATAAGCCCTTCATCAGGAATAAGAGAGAGAGAGCCAAGCCGGCTGAGATAAAAGGTAGGGAGGAGGGACTAGGGGGAGGGGCGATGGAGGTGGGATAGGTGGAAGGAGGTCAAGGTGAGGGTGATAGGCCGGAGTGGGGTGGGGGCGGAGAGGTCAGGAAGAGGATTGCAGGTTAGGAGGGCGGTGCTGAGTTGAGGGAACCGACTGAGACAAGGTGGGGGGAGGGGAAATGAGGAAGCTGGAGAAATCTGAATTCATACCTTGTGGTTGGAGGGTTCCCAGGCGGAAGATGAGGCGCTCCTCCTCCAGCCGTCGTGTAGTTGTGTTCTGCCGGTGGAGGAGTCCAAGGACCTGCATGTCCTCGGTGGAGTGGGAGGGGGAGTTAAAGTGTTGAGCCACGGGGTGATTGGGTTGGTTGGTTCGGGCGGCCCAGAGGTGTTCTCTGAAGCGTTCCGCAAGTAAGCGGCCTGTCTCACCAATATAGAGGAGGCCACATCGGGTGCAGCGGATGCAATAGATGATGTGTGTGGAGGTACAGGTGAACTTGTGGCGGATATGGAAGGATCCCTTGGGGCCTTGGAGGGAAGTGAGTGTAGAGGCCATTCTAGACTTAGTGCTTGAAAACAAGGCATTTGATAAGGTTCTTCATGGTAGGTTCATTCAGAAGGTCAGGAGCAATGGGATTCAGGGGAACATAGCTGTCTGGATACAGAATTGGCTGGCCAACAGAAGACAGCGAGTGGTAGTAGGAGGAAAATACTCTGCCTGGAAGTCTGTGGCGAGTGGTGTTCCACGGGGCTCTATCCTTGGGCCTCTATTGTTTGTAATTTTTATTAATGACTTGGATGAGGGGATTGAAGGATGGATTAGCAAGTTTGCAGATGACACAAAGGTTGGAGGTGTCATTGACAGTATAGAGGACTGTTGTAGGCCGCAGCGGGACAGTGACAGGATGCAGAGATGGACTGAGAGGTGGCAGATGGAGTTCAACCTGGATAAATGCGAGGTGATGCATTTCAGAAGGTCGAACTTGAAAGCTGAGTACAGGATTAAGGATAGGATTCTTGGCAGTGTGGAGGAACAGCGGGATCTTGGTGTGCAGGTACATAGATCCCTTAAAATGGCCACCCAAGTGGACAGGGTTGTTAAGAAAGCATATGGCGTTTTGGCTTTCATTAACAGGGGGATTGAGTTTAAGAATCGTGAGATCTTGTTGCAGCTCTACAAAACTTTGGTTAGACCGCACTTGGAATACTGCGTCCAGTTCTGGTCGCCCTATTATAGGAAAGATGTGGATGCTTTGGAGAGGGTTCAGAGGAGGTTTACCAGGATGCTGCCTGGACTGGAGGGCTTATCTTATGAGGAGAGGTTGACTGAACTTGGACTTTTTTCATTGGAGAAAAGGAGGAGGAGAGGGGACCTAATTGAGGTATACAAGATAATGAGAGGCATAGATAGAGTCGATAGCCAGAGACTATTTCCCAGGCAGAAATGGCTAACACGAGGGGTCATAGTTTTAAGCTGGTTGGAGGAGAGTATAGAGGGGATGTCAGAGGCAGGTTCTTTACACAGAGAGTTGTGAGAGCATGGAATGTGTTGCCAGCAGCAGTTGTGGAGGCAGGGTCATCGGGGACATTTAAGAGACTGCTGGACATGCATATGGTCACAGAAATTTGAGGGTGCATTCATGAGGATCAGTGGTCGGCACAACATCGTGGGCTGAAGGGCCTGTTCTGGGCTGTACTGTTCTATGTTCTATGTTCTATGAAAGGCTGAGGGACTTGAGACTGTTTTCATTAGAGAGAAGAAGGTTGGGAGGTGGCTTCATGCAAACATACAAGATAATCAGACGGTTCGATAAGGTGGACAGTGAGAGCCTTTGTCCTTGGATGGTGATGGCTAGTATGAGGGGACACAGCTTTAAATTGAGGGTAATTGATATATGACAGATGTCAGAGGGTTTTCTTTTACTCAGAGAGTAATTTGGGGTGTGGAATGCACTGCCTGCAACAGTTGTAAACTTACCAACTTTAAGGGCATTTAAATAGTCATTGGATAAACATATGGATGAGAATGGAATAGTGTAGGATAGATGGGCTTCAGGTTAGTTCCACGGGTCGGTACAACATCGAGGGCCGAAGGGCCTGTACTGTGCTGTAATGTTTGATGTTCTATTCCTACAGGAACTATTCTTAAAAATAAACTCCACTTGTTCTCACACATTTTGAAACATCCAGAGGATGTGAAAGGTGCTATAGAAAATCTAGCTTTTCAATTTATTTTTAAGTTACACCTGTGCATAAAATAACAGTGGACACTTTCCCTGAATCAGCTGCAGAGTAACCTCATCTTTCCAGCAATGAGAAAGAGCAGGGCCGTGTGATTGGAGCTGATGGGATCGATCTGCAGTTGGTACCCCCTGATTCTGACATATTGAGACAAGCTGCTGCCTTCGATACTCAGCACGCTGTGACCTCAAATAACGTAATGAGGGTCCCTTCAAAGGACCCACTGCCACAAAGAAAGCCTTGTCTTGTCACCTGGAGGCTGTCTTTGGCTGTCATCCAGCCTTCTACATTCCTTTCCTGACTACACCTTGTCAATGCTTGTCAACGTCGGCACACCCAGCTATCAACTTGCAGCTCATTTGGATTCCAATGTTCCAAACAGAGCGGCACTTCCCCTCCCTCAGATTTCCAGCTTTCCTCTACAAGCACATGCCCGGGAATTGAGAAGTCCCGCAACAATAAGACAGACATTCGGGCCCCTTTCTGCTTTACTGCCGCTGTGCCTTTAGAGGTCAAAAGTAAAAAGACAATGCACAGAGATTCTCCGAGCACTCCCATGTTCTGGATGGAGATAAGGGGTGAATATGATTGAACAGAATCACAGGATATTCAGTCAGGGACAGTATATGTCAATAAAGCAACATACTGTGGATGCTGGAAATCTGTAACAGTTTATAGAAAACCAGATAGTTGTATACACAACAGGGTTGAGATATACACACAGGATAGCAACCTTGTGTAACATATACATGACCACAAGTGTATGCACAGACCAACAAGAGTATATACAGAGAAAAAGAGATAATGACAATGTAGACAGTACAATAACACACCAAACAACCTTGCCTGTACCTTTGTTTTTTGTTTTGTATCTCCCCAGCCCTATTTGAATCCCAGCAGACTGAACCCTTGGACCAGCACAGTTTCTTTTTAAACACTGTCGCTAATGAGGTGGATCAAGAGGTACGGTGGCTTAATTCCAATAGATAATTATGTTCCAAATTCAGCTGACTATCTACATGTGGCACAAAACTGGAAATAAAATGCTCCAGGCAGCTTCAGCACTGTGGTGGATATTTACGCCTCATTATTTCCATATAGCAAGTTGTAGCAGGTCTGCTTTGCAGCATGAAGTGCTTACTGGGCAAGAAGGAGGGATGGGCATGGGCATGGGAACGATGTTTTGAATCTACTGTTTTAAAGATCTCCTAAACCCATACAGAGGAACCTTGATTATCCGAAGGACACTGGCAGGGAGTATTTCATTCAGTTCATTGAATGCTGGATAACATAGTTTAACCAAGCATGAGGAATTCGCGATCTTGTTTGGATAATCCGAAATTCGGATAATCAAATGCCGGATAATCGAGGCTTCTCTGTACTATGGTTCACAGGTATGGAGAAGCTGGTCTAACCTTATGTCTGAAGGATGCCCATGCAGCATTGGAGCTGGCCAGGTTTGGACTGCTGCTTACACTATTATCCTGCACTGATAAAAACACTCAACTCGGAGAGACCTGTTAACACATCCTGTGCAGCATTTTAAAATTGCTCCAATGGCACATAGGCTTTGATGTTTTCATTTGGTGATATGAATTTTCTGATAGACAGCGGAAAGTGATTCTGTTTAATATTGGATCAAAAAGATGACACCTTTAGCAATGCAGCACTGTCTCATCAGATTCAATGTGCCCTCAAATTAGATTACATGTTGAGCCCACGTTTTGCTCATTTCAGATGCTGCCCACTTAGTCAAGTCAACATCATTTGATGAAAACAGTATATTTTGAGACCAAACAACTCTTTCTTGATTAAACATTTTCTTGATTAAACTTTGCTCAAAACCTGCATGCATTCATGTAGAACTCTGAGCTCAAAACCTGCATGAATTCATGTAAAACTCCGTTATCTCACTTTTTAGATTAGAATCAATCTAAATGTCAGGGCATAGACAGAGAACACAGGGGGCCAACACCTTCAACATACTGTCTAGCTATCACCCATTGTTAACAGTTAACCCGAGAATGCAACTAAACTAATTCAGTTTGATTCTCAATCAAAACCTCCAGCATTTACCCTGCAATTTGAAGAATGCAGGTAATTTTATTGGCGGCTGCCTCTTGGGGAAAATATTTCTGGAATGTGGATGTGGAATGTGGATGTTATGGAGTTATACAGCACGGAAACAGGCCAGTCGGGTTCAACTCACCTGTGCTGATGAGACATCCCAATCTGACCTCGTCCCATTTGCCTGCATTTGGTCCATTTCGCTCTGAATCCTTCCTGTTCAAATACCCATGCCTTTTAAATATTGTCACTGTACCTACCTCCACGACTTTCTCTGGCAGCTCATTCCATACATGCAATACTGTCCACCTGAGAAAGTTGCTGAAAATGTGTTGCTGGTTAAAGCACAGCAGGTCAGGCAACATCCAAGGAACAGGAAATTCGACGTTTCGGGACAGAGCCCTTCATCAGGAATGACACCTGAGAAAGTTGTCCGTTGAGTCCTTTTTAAATGTTTCTCCTCTCACCTTAAACCTACACCCTCTAATTTTAGAGTCTCCTACCATGGATAAAGAATGATTTTATTAATCTCAGTCAGGTCACCGCTCAGCCTCCAATGCTCCAAGGTAAAAACTCCCATTCTATTCAGCCTCTTCACTCAAACCCTCCAATCCTGATTTGGAGATGCCGGTGTTGGACTGGGGTATACAAAGTTAAAAATCACACAACACCAGGTTATAGTCCAACAGGTTTAATTGGAAGCACACTAGCCTTCGGAGCGACGCTCCTTCATCAGGTGATAGTGGAGGGCTCAATCCTAACACACAGAATTTATAGCAAACATTTACAGTGTGATGTAAATGTGATTATACATTGAAAAATTGATTGTCTGTTAAGCCTTTCATCTGTTAGAATACTATAATAGTTTCACTTATTTCATGTGTAAATCACAAAACCTTTTCTTTTAAAAGTTCCATTCTCAGGTTAGCTGTTAACAATGGTGATAGCTAGACAATATGTTGAAGGTGTTAGCCCCCTGTGTTCTCTGTCTCTGCCATGACGTTTAGATCGATTCTAATCTAAAAAGTGAGATAACAGAGTTTTACATGAATTCATGCAGTTTTTGAGCAAAGTACAATGTAATCCTGCAAGTACAAATTCTCCCCACACAATATATGTGTACATATGGGTCTTTGTCTGTCTGTGTGTGTGTCTGTCTGGGTTGGAGGTTGTGAGTGTGAGAAAGTGTATGTGTGTGTGTGTAGTGAGTGCAGAGTGTCTTAAGTCTGTGAAGGGGTGCATGTGGGAGTATGTGTGTGTGGGTGGCTGTGTGCGCGTCTGTGTGTATGTGAGAGTGTGTGTGTGTAGTGCAATGGTGATCACCTGTAATGTGACATGAACCCAAGGTCCCGGTTGAGGCCCTCCCTATGGGTACCGAACTTAGCTTTCAGCCTCTGCTCGGCCACTTTCCTCTGCTGCCTGTCCCGAAGTCCACCTTGGAGGATGGTCACCCGAAGGTCCGAGGCTGAATGTCCTGGACCACTGAAGTGTTCCCCAACTGGGAGGGAACCCTCCCGTCTGTTGATTGTTGTGCGGTGCCCATTCATCCGTTTAAAATCTGATTGAAGATTTGTAGCTCGGGTATCCGTTGTTGTGGTTCTGCTCGCCGAGCTGTAAGTTTTTGCTGCAAACGTTTCGTTCCCTGGCTAGGGAACATCATCAGTGCTGTTGGAGCCTCGTGTGAAGCGCTGCTTTGATGTTTCTTCCGGTATTTATATTGGTTTGTTCTTGCCGCTTCCGGGTGTCAGTTTCAGCTGCAGTGATTTGTATGTGGGGTCCAGGTCGATGTGTCTGTTGATGGATGTTCTTGCCTAGACTTCCTAGCAGCACTAGAAAGCACACTCAGGAACAATGGACTGACAGAAGAGACACAACAAACAGTGAGACAAACGGTAGTACCCATGATGATAAGAAAATGACAAACACATAACCTCAACACCAAGGAGAGGGAAGCACTGAAAGCACTGAAAAATGACAAAAACATAATCATACTACCGGCAGATAAAGGCAGAATAACGGTCATCCTAGATAAATCAGACTACATCAGTAAAGCACAACAACTACTCGCAGACACCAACACCTACCAAATGAAGGATTCCGACCCCACACCACAACTCACCAATAGAATAAACAACACACTAAGGAATCTACAAAAAAACAGACAGATATCCAAAGCGGACCAGCAAAGAATGAAACCGGAAAGCAACAACACCCCCAGATTCTATGGACTACCCAAAGTACACAAACCAGACATCCCACTCAGACCCATAGTATCACTACCAGGGACACCAGCATACAAACTGGCCAAAGAACTACAACAAAAACTGAAACACCTAGTCAGCGGATCCAAACACTCCATACAATCAACACAGGAATTATTGGACGTCATCAGGAATACACACATAGACAAAGAAGAAACCATGGTATCATTTGACGTGACGGCACTGTTCACTTCAATTGACAAAACCCTAGCCAGAGAAACAATAGCCAACCTACTGGACATACATAACAGAACACAGGAGGCCGAACCTATCAACAAAGACGGCATACTTAAACTATTAGACCTGTGCCTCACCACACACTTTACATTCAACAATCAGATATACGAACAAATCAACGGAACACCCATGGGATCACCAATCTCGGGACTCATAGCAGAGGCAGTTATGCAAAGGTTAGAACATACAGCCATACCACAAATCCAAACCAAACTCTGGATCAGATATGTTGATGACACCTTTGTAGTCATCAAAAACACAGATATAGAAAAACACACCGAATCATCAACGCCACACTCACAGGAATCCGATTCACACGAGAAGAGGAAAAGGATAGCCAACTCCCATTCCTAGACGTGTTAGTAGAGAGAACACCCAACGGAGAATTCACCACAAGGGTACACAGGAAACCAACACACACAGACCAAGTCTTAAACTATGAAAGTAACCACCCCAACACACACAAACGAAGCTGCATCAGGACACTATTCAAAAGGGCCACAACACACTGCAGTACACCAGAACTGCGAAAAGAGGAAGAGGAACATCTATACAAGGTATTCGCCAAAAACGGATACCCACGCAACTTTATCACCAGATGCCTAAGAGATAAGACCGAGGAACGAGGACATGCCACAACCAAAAGGACTAGCCACTCTACCATACGTCAGGAGCGTCTCAGAACTGACAGCCAGACTACTGCGACCCTTAGGACTCATAATAGCACACAAGCCAACATCCACGCTCAGACAACAACTCACTAGAACAAAGGACCCAATACCCAGCATGAGCCAAACTAACGTAGTTTACAAAATACCATGCAAGGACTGCACAAAACACTATATAGGACAAACAGGAAGACAGCTAACAATCCGCATCCATGAACATCAGCTAGCCACAAAACGACACGACCAGCTATCTCTAGTAGCCATACACTCAGACAACCAGCAACATGAATTTGACTGGGAAAACACCACTATCATAGGACAAGCCAGACAGAGAACAGCCAGAGAATTCCTAGAAGCATGGCATTCATCCACAAACTCCATCAACAGACACATTGACCTGGACACCAAATACAAACCACTACAGCTGAAACTGACACCCGGAAACGGCAAGAACATCCATCAACAGACACATCGACCTGGACCCCACATACAAATCACTGCAGCTGAAACTGACACCCGGAAGCGGCAAGAACAAACCAATATAAATACCGGAAGAAACATCAAAGCAGCGCTTCACACGAGGCTCCAACAGCACTGATGATGTTCCCTAGCCAGGGAACGAAACGTTTGCAGCAAAGACTTCCAGCTCGGCGAGCAGAACCACAACATTCATCCGTTGTCGTAGCCTTTGCTCGGTTTCTCCAATGTACCATGCCTCAGGACATCCTTGCCTGCAACGTATAAGATAGACAACGTTGGCTGAGTCACATGAGTACCTGCGTGTTCCCACGTGTAATGGTGGTATCTATGTCCACAATCTGACACGTCTTGCAGTGTCTACCATGACAGGATTGTATGGTGTTGTCCTGAGAGTCGGGCAGTTTGCTACGAACAATGATCTGTTTGAGGTTTGGCGGTTGTTTAAAGGCAAGTAGTGGAGGTGTGGGGAAAGTCTTGGTGAGGTGCTCACCCTCATTGATAATGTGTTGCAGGTCACGAAGAACATGGTGTAATATTTCAGCCCCTGGGAAGTACTGAACAACGAAGGATACCCTGTCAGTTGCAGCACGTGTCTGTCTCCTGAGGAAGTCATTACGGTTCCTTGCTGTGGCACGTCGGAACTGGCGGTCAATGAGTTGAGCATCATATCCCATTCTTATGAGGGCATCCTTGAGTACTTCCAAATGTCCCCCACGTTCCTCCTCATCTGAGCAGATCCGGTGTACGCGTAGGGCTTGTCCATAGGGGATGGCTGTTTTAATATGTTTAGGGTGGAAGCTGGAGAAGTGTAGCATTGTGAGGTTGCCTGTGGGTTTGGGGTAGAGTGTGGTGCTGAGGTCTCCGCCCTTGATGGAGATGCATGTGTCCCAGAACGAGACAGATAGTCGAGAGTAGTCCATGGTGAGTTTGATGGTGGGATGAAACTTGTTGATGTCACTGTGTAGTTTTATCAGTGACTCCTCACCATGGGTCCAGAGGAAGAAAATGTTGTCAATGTACCTGGTACGACAACAGATGAATGGGCACCGCACAACAATCAACAGACAGGAGGGTTCCCTCCCAGTTGGGGAACACTTCAGTGGTCCAGGACATTCAGCCTCGGACCTTCGGGTGACCATCCTCCAAGGTGGACTTTGGGACAGGCAGCAGAGGAAAGTGGCCGAGCAGAGCCTGATAGCTAAGTTCGGGACCCATAGGGAGGGCCTCAACCGGGACCTTGGGTTCATGTCACATTACAGGTGATCACCATTGCACGATACTCCTACACACACACACAGGCACACATACACATGGACACACATACACACAGGCGCGCACACAGACACCCACACACACCCTTACAGACACACACACTCCCACACTCACACATGCACCCCCTCACAGACTTAAGACACTCTGCACTCACTACACACACACACATACACTTTCTCACACTCACAACCTCCAACCCAGACAGACACACACACAGACAGACAAAGACCCATATGCACACATATATTGTGTGGGGTGAATTTGTACTTGCAGGGTTACATTGTACTTTGCTCAAAAACTGCATGAATTCATGTAAAACTCTGTTATCTCACTTTTTAGATTAGAATCGATCTAAACGTTATGGCAGAGACAGAGAACACAGGGGGCTAACACCTTCAACATATTGTCTAGCTATCACCATTGTTAGCAGATAACCTGAGAATGCGACTTTTTTAAAAAAAGGTTTTGTGATTTACACATGAAAGAAGTGAAACTATCACTGTATTCTAACAGATGAAAGGCTTAAAAGACAATCAATTTTTCAATGTATAATTTCAGTTACATCACACTGTAAATGTTTGCTATAAATTCTGTGTGTTAGGATTGAGCCCTCCACTATCACCTGATGAAGGAGCAGTGCTCCAAAGGCTAGTGTGCTTCCAATTCTGGCAGTGTCCTTGTAAATCTTTTCTCTCAAATTTAGCAACATCTTTCCTCCAGCAGGCAATCAGAATTGTACACAGTATTCTAAACGTGGTCTCACCAATGTCCTGTACAGCCGCAACATGATGTTCCAGCTCCATAATCCATTTTCTGATCAATGAAGGCAAGTGTATCAAACTCCTCCTTCATTACCCCTGTCAAGGAACTATGCACCTGCATTCCTAACACTTCCCAGGGTCTTACTGTATAAGTCCTGCCTTAATTTGACTTACTAAAATGCAGTACCTTCATTAAGGTCCTATTGTACTCTGACATAACTTTCTTTGCTGGGAGAAAGTGAAGATTACAGATGCTGGAGATCAGAGTCGAGAGTGTGGTGCTGGAAAAGCACAGCAGGTCAGGCAGCATCTGAGGACCAGGAGAATCAACATTTTGAGTATAAGCCCTTCATCAGGAACTTTCTTCGCTGTCCACTACACCACCTATTTTGGTGTAATCTAGAAACTTACTAACTATACCTCGTATATTCATATCCAAATCATTTAGATCAATGATAAAAGGCAGTAGACCCAGCACTGCTCCTTGTGCTACCCCACCGGGCACAGGCCTCCAGTCTGAAAAGCAACCTTTCACCCCCGCCCTCTGTCTCCTACCTTTGAGCCAATCTTCTATCCAATTGGCTAGCTCCCCTCCGGATCCCATATGATCTAACCTTGCTGACCAGTCTACCATGCGGAACTTGTCGAATGCTTTGCCGAAGTCCATATAGACAACAAATACCGCTCTGCCTTCAGTCTTCTTGGTCACTTCTTCAAAAGGTTCAATGAAGTTTGTGAGACATGATTTCCCATGCACAAAGCAATGTTGACTATCCATAATCAGTTCTTGCCTTTCCAAATGTATGTAAGTCCTGTCCCTCAGAATCCCCCTCAACAAATTACCCACGAGAGGTCCACTGACATTTCCTTCCACCTTTTTGAATAATGGCACCACATTAGCCAACCTCCAGTCTTCTGGCACCTTAGCTGTGGATATTGATGGCACAAATATCTCAGCAAGAGGCCCAGTAATCTCTTCCTTAGATTCCCACAAAGTGCTGAGATTCTTCAGCAATTTTTATTCTTGCTCGTTTGAGATTTCCAGCCACTCTAGTTTATTGTTTTATTTCCACATAATCACTGTTGCTTTCATTGTTCTTTTTAGTCAGACTGTTTGGAATAGGTTATGACAGATCTCCAGAACAGCTGAGTCTTGAACCCAGAGGTAGAAACGCTACAATTATGCCACAAGATCTTGTCCCTTTTATTCCATCAACTTGAATTTTCCTCACAAGTCTGTTGTTTGGTTCTGTACCGAATACTTTTTGGAAGTTTCTGTACACTGCATCAACAGCACTTCCTTCAGCAACATACATTGTTAGCTGTTTAAAAAAAACAGCAGTAAGTTATGCCAGACTAGCTCACCCGAATTCAGCCATAATTGACCGTGTGACTACTGTGCTCCAAGTTATTGTTTCTGTAGTTTCCCCACCACTGACGTTGAATGGATTGGTCTGTGCTGGGAACTTGAGCCCAGAGGGATGGACATTCCCAATACTGCCACAAGAGCCTTTCCTCCTGACCAGCAATTTGGTCTTTTCTGTCTCCCTGGGAGGGCAGACTGGGCCTTGATTTAATGTCTTATCTGACATTAGGAAGCACCAGTTGATTGTGCTGGATAGGTTTGTCCTACTGAGGCAAAGGAAGATTTGGTAGGTTGGAAGAACTTTGAGTGACAAGGGATATGGAACATCTAGTTAAGAGGAAGAAGGAAGCTTACTTAAGGTTGAAGAGTTGAGAGTGTGGTGCTGGAAAAGCACAGCAGGTCAGGCAGCACAAGACTCACCTTCTCCTAGTTACGGTTGAGGAGGCAAGGATCAGACAGGTTACAAGGTAGCCAGGAAGAAACTGAAGAATGGACTTAGGAGGGATAGAAGGGGGCATGAAAACATTTTAGCGAGTAGGATGAAGTAAAATCCTAATGCATTCTACACTCATGTGAGGAACAAGAGGATAGCCAGAGTGAGGGTAGGGACAATCAGGGATAGTGTGCCTGGAGTTGGAGGAAGTAGGGGAGGTCCTTAATGAAAACTATGCTTCAGCATTCACTACTGAGAGGGACCTTGATGTTTCTGAGAAGAGTGTGAAACAGACTGACCTGCTCAAACAGGTTGATGTTAGGAAGGAGGATGTGCTGAAAGTTTTGAAAAGCATAAGCATAGATCAATCCCCGTGACCAAATGGGATATATCCAGGATATATACAGAAAGTGAGGGGAGAGATCGCTGCACCTTTGGTGATGATCTTGTGTCCTCACTCTCCACTGGAGTAATGCCAGATCATTGGAGGGTGGCAAATGTTATTCCCTAGTTCAAGAAAGGGAATAGGGATAATCCTGAGAATTAAAGACCAGTCAGATTTATGTCTGTGGTGGGGAAAGTATTGGAGAGAATTCTGAAAGACAGGATTTATGATTACTTAGAAAACCATAGTTTGATTAGAGATAGTCAGCATGGCTTTGTGAAGGGCAGGTAATGCCTCACAAACCTTACTGAATTCTTTGAGGATGTGACAAAACACATTGATGAATTGGAGATGCTGGTGTTGGACTGGGGTATACACAGTTAAAAATCACACAACACCAGGTTATAGTCCAACAGGTTTAATTGGAAGCACACTAGCTTTCGGAGCGATGCTCCTTCATCAGGTGATTGTGGAGGGCTCGATCGTAACACAGAGTTTATAACAAAAATTTACAGTGTGATGTAACTGAAATTATACATTGAAACTTGATGTCTGTGTTGGTATGTGCGATCTTCTTGCAGATCCTCTCCACTTTAAGCCGGTGGTTAGTGGTGTCGATAGTAGTCATGATTTGGAGATGCCGGTGTTGGACTGGGGTGTACACAGTTAAAAATCACACAACACCAGGTTATAGTCCACAATCACCTCCACAATCACCTGATGAAGGAGCGTCGCTCCGAAAGCTAGTGTGCTTCCAATTCAACCTGTTGGACTATAACCTGGTGTTGTGTGATTTTTAACCACATTGATGAAGGTAGAGCAGTGGATGTGGTGTCCATGGATTTTCACAAGGTGTTTGATAAGGGTCCCCATAGTAGGCTCATTCAGAAAGTAAGAAGGCATGACATACAGGGAACCCTGGCTGTCTGGATACAGAATTGGCTGGCCCATAGAAGACAGAGGGTGGTAGGAGATGAAAAGTATTTATCCTGTAGCTTAGTGACCAGTGGTGTTCCACAGGGATTGGTTCTGGGACCTCTGATCTTTGTGATTTTATAACTGACCTGATGAGGAAGTGGAAGGGTGGGTTAGTAATGAAGGTTGGTGGAGTTGTGGATAGTGTGGAGGGCCCAAGGTCTCTCTGTTCTGTAACCCAAGGCCATACTTCAAATTGTACAAGTTCTGCCCTTATTTATTTTACCAAAATGCAAGACCTTGCATTTATCCAGATTAAACTCCATCTGCCACTCCTCAGCTCATTGACCCAATTTATCAAGATAAGACAATAGACAATAGGTGCAGGAGTAGGCCATTCAGCCCTTCGAGCCTGCACCGCCATTCAATATGATCATGGCTGATCATTCCTAATCAGTATCCTCTTCCTGCCTTATCTCCATAACCCTTGATTCCACTATCCTTGAGAGCTCTATTCAACTCTTTCTTAAATGAATCCAGAGACTGGGCCTCCACTGCCCTCTTGGTCGGCACGGTGGCACAGTGGTTAGTGCTGCTGCCTCACAGCGCCTGAGACCTGGGTTCAATTCCTGACTCAGGTGACAGACTGTGTGGAGTTTGCACGTTCTCCCCGTGTCTGCGTGGGTTTCCTCCAGGTGCTCTGGTTTCCTCCCACAGTCCAAAGATGTGCAGGTCAGGTGAATTGGCCAAGCTAAATTGCCCGTAGTGTTAGGTAAGGGGTAAATGTAGGGGTATGGGTGGGTTGCGCTTCGGCGGGTCGGTGTGGACTTGTTGGGCCGAAGGGCCTGTTTCCACACTGTAAGTAATCTAATCTAATCTCAGCATTCCACACAGCCACCACTCTCTGGGTGAAGAGGTTTCTCCTCATCTCTGTCCTAAATGGTCTACCCCGTATTTTTAAGCTGTGTCCTCTGGTTCGGCACTCACCCAACAGCGGAAACATGTTTCCTGCCTCCAGAGTGTCCAATCTTATATGTCTCAATCAGATCCCCTCTCAGTCTTCTAAACTCAAGGGTATACAAGCCCAGTCGCTTCAGTCTTTCAGTGTAAGGTAATCCCGCCATTCCAGGAATTGACCTCGTGAACCTATGCTGCACTCCCTCAATAGCCAGAATGTCTTTCCTCAAATTTGGAGACCAGAACTGCACATAGTACTCCAGGTGTGGTCTCACCAGGGCCCTGTACAGCTGCAGAAGCACCTCTTTGCTTCTATACTCAATCCCTCTTGTTATGAAAGCCAGCCTGCTATTAGCCTTCTTCACTACCTGCTGTACCTGCATGCTTACCTTCATTGACTGGTGGACAAGAACACCCAGATCTCTCTGTACTGCCCCTTTACCTAAATTAATTCCATTGAGGTAGTAATCTGCCTGAAAGTCCAGGTACACTACACCTACTGGATCTCCCTCATCTATCTTCAGAGTTACATCCTCAAAAAATTCCAGAAGATTAGTCAAGCATGGTTTCCCCTTCATAAATCCATGCTGACTCTGACCTATCCTGTTACTACTATCCAGATGTGCCATAATTTCATCCTTTACAATAGACTCCAGCATCTTTCCCACCACTGAGGTCAGACTAACTCGTCTATAATTTCCTGCTTTCTCTCTCCCACCTTTCTTAAAAAGTGGTATAACATTAGCCACCCTCCAATCCTCAGGAACCAACCCCGAATCTATCGAACCCTGGAAAATAATCACCAATGCATCCATGATTTCCCGAGCCACCTCCTTCAGTACCCTGGGATGTAGACCATCAGGGCCTGGGGACTTATCAACCTTCAGACCTAACAGTCTCTCCAACACCAGTTCCTGGCAAATATAGATTCCCTTCAGTTCAGGTCCTACAGCCACTGTTACCTCAGGGAGATTGCTTGTGTCTTCCCCAGTGAACACAGATCTGAAGTACCCATTTAATTCTTCTGCCATTTCTTTGTTCCCCGTAATATATTCCCCTGTTTCTGTCTTCAAGGGCCCAATTTTAGTCCTAACCATTTTGTTGCCTTGCACATACTTAAGTGGTTAGCACTGCTGCCTCATAGCACCTGAGACTTGGGTTCAATTCCCGACTCATGCGACTGACTGTATGGAGTTTGCACGTTCTCCCCGTGTCTGCGTGGGTTTCCTCCGGGTGCTCCGGTTTCCTCCCACAGTCCAAAGATGTGCGGGTCAGGTGAATTGGCCATGCTAAATTGCCCGTAGTGTTAGGTAAGGGGTAAATGTAGGGGTATGGGTGGGTTGCGCTTCGGCAGGTAGGTGTGAACTTGTTGGGCCGAAGGGCCTGTTTCCACACTGTAAGTAATCTAATCTAATCTAAAAAAAGCTTTTACTATCCTCCTTTATATTATTGGCCAGTTTACCTTCGTACTTCATTTTTCCTCTGTGTATTTCCTTCTTAGTAATCCTCTGTTGCTCTTTAAAAGCTTCCCAATCCTCCGTTTTCCCACTCATCTTTGCTATGTTATACTTTTCCTCTTTTAACTTTATATGTTTCTTAACTTTCCTCGTCAGCCACGGCCACCCCTGCCTACTCCTGGGATCTTTCTTCCTTTTTAAAGTCTGGTTGAAGATTTGTAGCTCGGGTGTCCGTTGTTGTGGTTCTGTTCGCCGAGCTGGAAGTTTTTGCTGCAAACGTTTCGTTCCCTGGCTAGGGAACATCATCAGTGCTATTGGAGCCTCCTGTGAAGCGCTGCTTTGATGTTTCTTCCGGTATTTATAGTGTTTGTTCTTGCCGCTTCCGGGTGTCAGTTTCAGCTGTAGTAGTTTGTATGTGGGGTCCAGGTCGATGTGTCTGTTGATGGATGTTCTTGCCGCTTCCGTGTGTCAGTTTCAGCTGTAGTGGTTTGTATATTGGGTCCAGGTCTATGTGTCTGTTAATGGAGTTTGTGGATGAATGCCATGCTTTTAGGAATTCCCTGGCTGTTCTCTGTCTGGCTTGTCCTATGATGGTAGTGTTTTCCCAGTCAAATTCATGTTCCTCGTTGTCTGAGTGTATGGCTACTAGGGATAGCTGGTCGTGTCGTTTTGTGCTAGCTGATGTTCATGTATGCGGATTGTTAGCTGTCTTCCTGTTTGTCCTATATAGTGTTTTGTGCAGTCCTTGCATGGTATTTTGTAAACTACGTTAGTTTGGCTCGTGCTGGCTATTGGGTCCTTTGTTCTAGTGAGTTGTTGTCTGAGTGTGGAAGTTGGCTTGTGTGCTGTTATGAGTCCTAAGGGTCGCAGTAAGGGACACGACTAGCTATCCCTAGTAGCCATACACTCAGACAACCAGGAACATGAATTTGACTGGGAAAACACTACCATCATAGGACAAGCCAGACAGAGAACAGCCAGGGAATTCCTAGAAGCATGGCATTCATCCACAAACTCCATTAACAGACACATGGACCTGGACCCCATATACAAACCACTACAGCTGAAACTGACACACGGAAGCGGCAAGAACATCCATCAACAGACACATCGACCTGGACCCCACATACAAACTACTACAGCTGAAACTGACACCCGGAAGCAGCAAGAACAAACACTATAAATACCGGAAGAAACATCAAAGCAGCGCTTCACAGGAGGCTCCAATAGCACTGATGATGTTCCCTAGCCAGGGAACGAAACGTTTGCAGCAAAAACTTCCAGCTTGGCGAACAGAACCACAACATCTTTCTTCCTTTTTGGAATGAACTGATCCTGCAACTTCTGCATTATACACCGAAATATCCATCATTGTTCCTCCACGGTCATCCCTGCTAAGGTAATGCACCATTGAACTTTGGCCAGCTCCTCCCTCATAGCTCCATAGTACCGTCACTTCCGACTGTACCCTCTCCCTCTCAAATTGCAGATTGAAGCTTAATGTATTATGGTCACTACTTCCCAATGGCTCCTTCACTTCGAGGTCTCTGACCAATTCTGGTTCGTTACACAATACCAGATCCAGAATTGCCTTCTCCCTGGTCGGTTCCAGCACCAGATGCTCTAAAATCCATCTCGGAGGCGCTCCACAAAGTCTCTTTCTTGAGGTCCAATACCATCCTGATTCTCCCAGTCTCCCTGCATGTTGAAATCCCCCATAACAACTGTAGTAACACTTTGCGACAGGCCAATTTCAGCTCCTGATTCATCTTACATCCGACACCCAGACTACTGTTTGGGGGCCTATAGATAACTCCCAAGAGGGTCTTTTTACCCTTAGTATTTCTCAGCTCTATCCACACTGACTCTACATCCCCTGACTCTCGGTCCCCTGCGCGTGGGGACTGAATATCATCCCTTACCAACAAGGCCACCCCACCCCCTCTGCCCGTCAGTCTGTCCTTACAATAGCACGTGTAGCCTTGAATATTCATTTCCCAGGCCCTGTCCACTTGAAGCCACATCTCAGTTATCCCCACAATATCGTATCTGCCAATTTCCAAAAGAGCCTCAAGCTCATCCATCTTATGTCTAATGCTTCGTGCATATATATATAGTGTTTTTAATTTGTTACTGCTCTCACCCTTCCCATCAACCCCTATTTCACTCAACCTTACAGCATGATCCCTTTCCGAGTTTTCTGTCTCATTGATACAGTTGTCTTTCTTGACTTCCCTTGTTCTAACTTTCCCTTCAATTTCCTTCTTAAACATCCAGTTTGTCCCTCCCCCCGCTACTTAGTTTAAACGTAGCTGTGTAGCAGTAGCAAACCTGCCTGCCAGAATGCTGGTCCCTAACCTATTAAGGTGCAAACCATCTCTCTTGTAGAATTTATGCTGACCACAAAAAATACCCCAGTGATTCAAGAACTTAAATCCCTGCTTCCTGCACCAGTTCCCCAACAACACGTTCAAGTCCATTATCTCCCTGTTTCTGGCCTCACCAGCCTGAGGAACTGGAAGCAAACCGGAGATAACCACCTTGGACGTCCTGCTTTTCAGCCTTCTTCCTAGTTCTCCGAAGTCCCGCTGTAGTATGTTCCTCCTCTTCTTCCCAACATCATTTGTGCCGACATGTACCACCACCTCTGGCTCTTCACCCTCGTCCTTGAGGATTTCCCGCACTCTGTCCACGATGTCTTTCACCCTGGCACCAGGAAGGCAACACACCATCCTTAAATCCTGTCTGCTGCCACAAAAACCCCGGTCAGTTCCTCTCACGACGGAGTCCCCTATTACCTATGTATTAGATCTCTATGTAATCTTCGGTAACCTTCTTCACTGCCCACTACACCACCAATCTTGGTGCTATCTGCAAACTTACTAACCATGCTTTCTATATTCTCATCTAACTCATTTATACAAATGGCAAACAAAAGGGGACCCAGCACCCAATCCCTGTGGAACACCGCTGGTCACAGGTTGCCACCACCACTCTCTATCTCTTATTGTTAAGCCAATTTTGTGTCCAATTTGCAAGCGCATCCTGAATTTCATGATATCTAACATCACTAATTAATATCCAGCATGGAACCTTGTCAAAGGCTTTACTAAAGTTCAAGCAACCAAGTTTGTGAGACATACTTTCCTTTGCACAAGACCACGGTGATTATCCCTAAGCACTCCTTGCCTCTCCAAATGCATATTACATTTTTCAGAATCACTTCCAACACCTTACCCACCACCAAAGTCAGACTCACAGGTCTATAGTTCCCAGGCTTCTCTTTATACCCTCTCTTCAACAAAGGTACAGCATTTACCACTCTCCAGTCATCTGGCACCTCAGCCGTAGTTATAGATGGCACAAATATTTCTGCAAGGGGCCCCACAATTTCCTCTGTAAACTCCCACAAAATCCTGGGATACACCAAATCAGATCCTGGAGCAATTCTTCCTCTGCATGTGAACCCTTTTCAAAACATCAATATGTATTTTCCCAAGCTCTCTAGCCTCCATTTCTTTATCTTATAGGAGGTACCTTTACCTGCGAGCAGTCTACTCCAATCAATTGTTGAAAGTTCCTGTCTCATACCATTAACATTTGCCTTACTCCAATTAAAAACTTCAACTTATATTACAAGTTTAATATTCTTACTTACATCCAAATCTCTCGACATATTTGCTCCTCAATTTCCCTCGGACTATTGAGGAGACGATGGTGTAATCCCATTAAGATTTGTTCTTGCTTGTCTTTTCTAATTGTTCTTTTCAGATTCAGAACCATTCTCATCTACCTTTCCATTTACTCTGCTACTTAGGCTCAACGCACCCCCCTTCTCTAGTAGTTTAGTCTCCCTTAGTAGAACTTGTAAACCTCCCCACAAGGAATATTGGTCCCTTTCCAGTTTGGGTGAAATCGACCTTTTTTGAGCAGTCTTTTCTGGCCGATGAGATCCCAATGGTCCAAAAGCCCAAATCTCTGAACATTAGACCACCTCTACAGCCACTGGTTTCTCTCTTTTATCCTTTTATTCCTTCTCTCATTTGAGCTTGGCACCAACTTGAAGCTGGTTTTCTATTACTGCACCACAAGACTCTTCATCCCCTGCCAGATATTTTTTACTGACCTCAAATTTCACTCATACAATATGAAGCCATGTCCCCCAGAGCATTAGCCTGAATGTTCTGAATTGCTAGCCCAGTGACATTACATCTATTCTGGTACTTCCATCACCTCCTGACCAGCCACTGTCTCCAGCAGGATTGGCTACAGCTGTGGCATCTGCCAAGGAACCTACAAACACTGGCAGGAAGACCAATTACAGAGAGTCAAAGAGATATACAGCAGAGAAACAGACCCAACCCGTCCATGCTGATCAGACATCATAAACTAATCTAGTCCCACCTGCCAGCACCCGGCCCATATCCCTCCAAACCCTTCCTATTCATATACCCATCCAAATGCCTCTTAAATGCTGCAATTGTACCAGCCTCCACCACTTCCTCTGGCAGCTCATTCCACACACGTACCACCCTCTGTGTGAAAACCTTGCCCCGTAGGTCTCTTTTATATCTTTCCCCTCTCATCCTAAACCTATGCCCTCTAGTTCTGGACTCCCTCACCCCAGGGGGAAAATACTTTGTCTATTTATCCCATCCATGTCCCGCATGATTTTATAAACCTCTATAAGGTCACCCCTCAGCATCCGACACTCCAGGGAAAACAGCCCCAGCCTATTCAGTCTCTCTCTGTAGCTCAAATCCTCCAACCCTGGCAACATCCTTGTAAATCTTTTCTGAACCCTTTCAACTTTCACAATATCCTTCCAGCAGGAAGGAGACCAGAACTGCACACAATATTCCAACAGTGGCCTAACCAATGTCCTGTACAGCTGAAGCATGACCTCCCAACTCCTGTACTCAATACTCTGACCAATAAAGGAAAGCATACCAAATGCCTTCTTCACTATCCTATCTACCTATGACTCCACTTTTAAGGAGCTATGACCCTGCACTCCAAGGTCTCTTTGTTCAGCAACACTCCCTAGGACCTTATCATCAAGTTATAAGTCTGCCCTGATTTGTCACGTATTTAAGGATGCCTGATCCACATAGAATAATTTGACACGAGTTAACGTCCTCAGGATAGAAGCTGAAAACTTTGGTTTGGGGTTGGGTTAAAGAAATAATTCAAAACTTTTTTGCAGTAGAAAGTATGCAGGTTGGGATTCAGTGGAAGTGACTGAGTGGGTTGGAATTTGGATTGTTCCAATACAGGACTGTACAAGGACCTGTGTTCCCACCAGGTGAAATCAAGTCCCAACAGGCACCACAACAGGTATGGTTTGCTGCTGATTTCCTGGCATGTAGGGATTCCTACTCAGGAAAACTGCCTTTTCATCTCCTGTCTGATTATCAGCATGAAACATCATTTTAAATATGTATCTGTCTTTCTCACTAATTAATCACATTCATTCTGTAACTTCTAGTGACTTCAGGGCAATCCTGACCAGACACCTTTAAAGGTGAAGTTTATCTTGTGTTTGCTGTGCAGTTTCATATGAAGGTGCCTGTGATATTTGAGGAGCCCTGGCTTTCCAGTTGGGTGAAAGTTTGTTAAGTTGATCAGTGTGGGTGTGCCTGCCCTCAGCCTCCACACCTTCCTGGGAGGGACGAGCCCTCTTCACCGGATGTGGAGTTGCAGGTTCCTCTGGAGTGGGAACAGCTTTCCTGGTTGTGGCCGGCGGCAGATTGCGACCTGAGGCTGGGCCCCTGTCAGACTCGGTGTGTCTGTGATCCGCTTCAGGGAGCAGGCTCTCTCGCTGCGGATCAGGTGCGAGCGCCAGGTACAGAGAGAGAGAGAGAGAGAGCACAGCCCGCTCAGCAACAGGGAGGGGTCCGAGAGTATTGCAACTCTCCGCACTCTGAACAAGCCAAACGTCCCAGCTTCAGATCCACCGAGCTGGCTGTGCAGGTGAGCAAACCGCCCCTCAGTGTCACCAACTCAGATCTGTTTGTGTGTGTAAGCACAGGAAAATACCTGTGTCCCTGTGTGTGTGTGTATACGCACAGGAAAATACCTTTGCCCCGTGTGTGTGTGTGTGTGTGTATGCACAGGAAAATACCTGTGTCCCTGTGTGTGTGTGTGTGTATACGCACAGGAAAATACCTTTGCCCCGTGTGTGTGTGTATACGCACAGGAAAATACCTTTGCCCCGTGTGTGTGTGTGTGTATATACGCACAGGAAAATACCTGTGCCCCCGTGTGTGTGTGTGTGTGTGTATATACGCACAGGAAAATACCTGTGCCCCCGTGTGTGTGTATGCACAGGAAAATACCTTTGCCCTGTGTGTGTGTGTGTGTGTATGCACAGGAAAATACCTGTGCCCTGTGTGTGTGTATGCACAGGAAGATACCTGTGCCCCTGTGTGTGTGTGTGTATATACGCACAGGAAAATACCTGTGCCCCTGTGTGTGTGTGTGTGTATATACGCACAGGAAAATACCTGTGCCCCTGTGTGTGTGTGTGTGTATATACGCACAGGAAAATACCTGTGCCCCTGTGTGTGTGTGTGTATATAC